>NW_020884891.1:9451033-9601288 GCF_003945725.1 Corapipo altera
AATAACACGGTAACAGGAGCTGACAGCGTGAAATGGGGCTGAAGGAGTGAGATAGGATGGAAGTGGCAGGATCTCATCATGCTGGAGAAGAGGCAGAGCAGAAGTTGTGTGAAGGGCTGACACAGACATGAAGAACAGATAAGAAGAACTGGGGAATTAGATTGGGAACTGGAAAGCAGAATGGAGACCTCTGAGATGGGAGGAGTGTTATGTTTAAGAAGAAAGTACAGGGACTGTCCCACATGTGGAAAAGGATGGGCAGAACACGAGATGGAAGACTGATGAACTGGGTGTTTTATGCCAGGAGAAGGAACAAGGAGTTGATAGCAAGGGTATATCAAAGTCCTATAACCACAAAAGAGAGAGGTTGCTGTTCTGAGGTGCAAGAAGGGCTGAGATTGGAGACCTCAGGGCTATACCATGGTAACTCTAGAGCAATTCTAACTGTGATCCAGTTCAGCAGTGGACATCATGTACTAATCTACCAGGATTCTCTTATCACTCTCTCTCATTCAAGTCAAATGCACTCCTTTTTGCTGAAGTTCTTTTCAACTGCAATGTTTTGGGTAAAAAAAGAATGACAGGGAGTCACTGGGAAGGAAATTGAGTTTGCACCTGAACAAAACAACTTGTGCAATTGCAGCATAATAGTTTATGAGCTTTCCATACTTCATGAAATAAAAGATTATCTGCAATCAAACCCAACCCTTTAAAATATTAAAGTAATGCAGTACAAGCATACATTCTTCTGAATATGTAAGATGTTTAAAAAGACAGAGTAGTTTGAAAATGATGTCTTCATACAGTACTTGTTGTTAGTCTACCAATTATACCTCCACTACAGGAGCATGGTAGCATACTCCTTCACATGACAAACAAGCCTTAAATTATACATAATTAACCCAAAAGAATGTTTTTGTGTTATAAACATTAATTTGAGTACTGAAGGTTCAGGTTTCTGCATTCTGAATGAGATATATTTATTTTCACTAGAACTTCACCTGTTTTTTTTCAACATCAGCTACTTGAGATCTGTCGCACATACACAAATAGTACATGAAAGTTTAAAATACAGTATTTGAAGCTATTGAAGACATTTTGGTAACTGAAAAAATACTATACAAAACTGAGGTAGAATAGAAGAAAACAAAAACATTTAATAACATGCCAATCAACTGGCCACCATATGGCACTCATTTAGAGACCTACAGGTATTCCATCATAACTCTGACAGTTACTGTTATCATTTGCCATATTCAGTGATCATATATTCAATAGATGTTATCAAGAAAGTAAACATGGAACAGCACAAATCTACACCAGTTTATATTAAATGGCAGATGTCCTGCACATCACAGAGCTTACTCTACAAGCTTTCAAAACCAGTGCCCAGTGTCCAAAGTACACTGGGCAGCTGCAGAGCTCAAGCCCTTATCCTCAGATATTGACAAGATATTTCTTATAGGTCTTTCAAATGCCTCTTCCCTTGAAAATAAACCTTTTTTTTCCCCTTCACGTCCCCCAAATAATCCTTCCACGAAGGAGTTCATCCAGCTCATTGACATCTTAGATGACATCTGGATAATTTTTTTAAATGGTTTTTGTAAGTGAAAAATATTTTAATAAGGATGAACCTAAGTAATTAGGTTGATAGAGACAAGCATTTTCCTTCACACTCAGAGGCTGGAACAACTTGAGTTTTCCCATTTACTTAGTGAGAGGATTTTGTTGTTTTAGAACCTCTAATTAACACCAAACCTTCACGACCAAGTAGAAGCACCAGTGGAAGACCTTGTCCTTGTGCAAACACCAGCTTATTCATAAGCTGAGAATTAACTTCAGTTTTTGGGAGCTAATGGAAGTGGTAATTAGCAAAACCAAAACACAGTTCTGCGCATTTGCTCTCCTGTTTCTTTTTTTTTCTTTTTTTTTTGCTATTACCCAGAGCATTTACTATGCCACTGCTTTTGCTACTGACTTCCCATCTTAACCTTAATTATCATTAGCAACCATTTATGATATCAAAACATTATAATTCAAGGCTAGTAAAGTGCTGCAGCAAGAAGTGTGTGAACTTAAGAAACAAAGTTCCTTTCATTAAAACCATTTCAAACCTTTTCAACCTCTACTGAAAATAAAAAAACACTCTAATTAGAACACTCTGGATTCTTTTTCATAAGCTTTGGAAGAACAAAAAGAAAACCTTTCTCTTAGGCTGATAGAGTAGTATGGTGCATATCATGCTTCAGATGCTGTACAGCAGAGAAATACTAGTCTATGCATTATTTCTACTCTCCATTTGAAGTGTCATAAGTTGACTTTAAAATGATAACTCTGAATACATCACATAGAGAGCTGTTTTTAAGCAATTACTACATTTTTTCCTCCAGAGATAAACTGTAAAATATAAATTATGTAGATACTTGCATGTCAAAAACCACACCCAAGTTTCCATAAGATGTTATTCACGGATCCTTGCATTATGCTGGCCTGTTCCTTCAAGTACTAGGGGGACCCATCTGTAAAACAGGATGGGTTAAAACTTGTTGATTTACTTACAATTAATTTTTAAAAATCTCGTGACTCTAAGTTACAGGTGTATCCTGGAGAGTTTTTAATGAGATTCAAACCCAGATCTCCCCAGTAGGTGAAGAGCTCACTGGTGTGGGGAGCTGTCAGCAGAGTGAAGGATCAGCCATGCTCCAATCAGCACTTCCATTTGGGCTTTGGCTAAAGATACCAACAAAAATAGATGAGTTTTCTCCTACAAAATGAAGCAGACTGCCTTGGAACAGTCCCAATTTTCCAGAACAGCTTTGCTTCAGTTATATGCATCTGATCACAGAAATTTAAAAACAGTGAAATGCCATTTCTTTCAGTCTTAAGGTTTAGGGGGGAAAAAAAATAGTTCTAAATGTCCCATCTATCAAAATAGCAGGAAGATTCTAAATTGTGAATAACCTTGATGCAGATGGAAAGCAACAAACCAGCTATATCTCAGGTTTAAGAAGAAGCTTCACATTACCATCACAGAGCTGACAAGAAGTGACAAATGTTTGCTTCATCCTATAAGCTTGTTTAAAAACCAGAAGGGGGCAAAATTCAACGTTTCTATCACAGGCATACTGTTCAGGATTCAAGTGGTAACTCATAATCTCAAATACAGAATTTTAAAATGAAAAAAACCTGTGTGTCCATTTCTATTAAACTAGGGCAAGATGCAAACTCGTTGTGATAGCCCTGTCATCCAGCCTTATCCCCAGCTCCCAAAACTTGCACAAAGAATGTTGCAATCAGCTTCTGGATGACACAAAACCTCCCAGGCCCTGACAGGCATAATCGTTTGGTAAAATAGGATTCTTTATCTGTGATGCTATCAGCTGTCAAGAGAAGTGATGTGCTACAACATCAAGGACAGCATATAATATGATTCAGATATAGAATTTTTAAGACAAATATCTATTTTGCATAAGTAATCTGATTTAGAGATTTCTGACAAATGTTGTGATATTTGAAGTACTTATGACAAAATGGCATAATTTGTCAATATAGTAAAGACAACTGCAAGGTGACCTGTCAAAACAATTGTGATTAAATCACTGTCTAATTATTATTTAGATGATGATATAATGAGAATGACAACACAATCCACTTAGTGACATTTAGAACTCTCAAAATATTTCAAATGTCTCAGGAGTCACAGAGATGAAGAAATATTTTCTATTTTGATACTACAAAGGTGTTTAGTGCTGTTTTTTTCCTGTGGTCCTGCCACTGAAATTCTCAAGTTTTGTACAACATGTCCCATTAGTCTAATACTACTGTTCTGTCTTGTGAATTCTTCTAGAAGAGACATTGTTCCTGCCATTGTTTTATATCAATCTGGGTCCCTTCATAGTGTCTCAAGATGACTAAAAAATAGTATTGTCAAATGTATTTTGAAACATTATTCTTTAGGATTTCTGACAGTTCATTACAGTCAATCCATTCCATACATGCATAGATTTTAAGAACAGAGGAAACTCATTTATGATTATCCAGTTCATCCTCCTGCACAAAACAAAACCAACAATTCAGGCTGCCAGATGAAAAATTGTGTTAGAAGTACAGTTTATCTTTTAAAAAAGAAAAAAAAAATCTGTTTTCTAGTTAATGACTTCAAGAGTCAGCAACTCCATCACATTCCCCCATAAGAATCAGAGAATCACTGAATGGTTTAGGTTGGAAGTTGCCTTAAAGTTCATCCAGTTCCAAGCCCCCTGCCATGGGCAGGGACACCTTCTACTAGACCAGGTTGCTCAGAGCTCCATCCAAGCTGGTTTTTAACTTACCATGGGGCATTCTTGACTTCCTAGGATGACCTGTACATCCAATTCCCTGCTGTTGTGTGGCAGAGCAGTGATGCCCTTATTCCTACTGTTGCTAACAGTAGTTTTTGGTCTTGGTCTTCAGTTTATGTTATTCATTATGCAAATGTTTTCCTCCTGCACAATACAGAAGCATTGAACAAAGATGTTCCTTTGCAGGTTTCCAAGCTTAACACACAAAGTTGAGTCTGACTGGATCATATGGTCACATGTACTTGTAAGGGAGTGGACTTGCTGGACCAAATGTTGTCTTTTCATAGGTAATTCCATATTGATAGAATCCTTTCTGTCCCTATTAAATACTAATATTTTAGTTCTTGTGTTACTATTTCCTCACTGATCTTGTTATGCCTTAATCTGTTACTTTAGAACACACAGCAAGATTTCTTTCATGCATAGAGGTACACACCTCTATGTATTATTTCAGAAATTATCTTTCTTCTTGGAAAAACTAAAGATACGGGGGTATTTTATTGTAAGAGAGATCATTCTTGTATTATTTTTACAAACTCTTTCCAGTTTCATCTTTATTTTGAAAATATGGTCTCTGTTAATGACTTATTTAATGTCATTCACATGTGATAAAGGATCTGTTTGACCTAATCTTTTCCCACTTAAAGGCAAGCTTTAGAGCTATCTCTCATAGTTATCTTTCCACATAGGGATAAATTACATTTGGCTTCACTATATTGACACTCTAGCTATTTTCAGAATTATATTTTTCAAGAGTACATTGTCACCTCTCCCCTCCCTTATTTAAGTATGGCAATACTTTTTATTTCTTGAGGCATGACTTTTCATTTTAATAAAGAAAAAGCTGAGTGTTCTATGTGAAGAACTTGCAAAATTTTACAAACTTCTCTATTAAATTAAGATCTTCTTTAGGAAATACTATTTTCTCATGCAGAAGACTTTGTCCTCTGATCAAGCAGTCAAAACATGTACAAAATTACAGTATTTTTTCCACTTTCCCCACTCTAAACTACAAAACAAAAATGACATTTCCACAAAGTTATTTGTTCTCAATTTTGAACACAATCTCTGGTCCATAGTCTTACTACTGCTTTTAAAGAGACATTAATCAAGTTCTAATGCATATGACTATAACTTTCTGCTTGTGGGAAGTGCAAGAGATTGCGGCTGGAACCCTTTCTGTTAGTTCTGTATGCAACCATTACATCAATTAAAAAAACCCCCAAACTTTAAAAAATGTTTATATGGACTCACACATTCATGTTCTATATGAACAGTTTGTATCAGACACACTGATCCAAACACAGCACTGTTTGACAGACCTTTAACATATTCAGTTCACTGATTGAATCCTACTTATTGAATCTTCACAGTCCTGACAGACTCATGAGCCTGTAACAGAAATATGACCACCAGAATGACCCCTTGAACTTGGGAGGACAGCATACAGTAGATCATAATAATAGCTATTTGAGAGTCAATGTCTTCTGGTATTTTAATAATGCCGGATAGCATTACAGTAAAAATAATGTGCTTGAACTTTGGAAAATGCCGTTAAACTTGTGTAGCACCTTCAGAATTTTGTCCTCTCTACCTAGAGCCTATTATATGAGAAGACTGATTTATCTCTTGATTGGCTTTTATACAGCTACGGCAATTCTTTGCAGAGAAGGATGAAAAATATTCATCCCCAGAGCTTTCTTGATCTAGTAAAAAAAAAAAAAAGGCAAAATCATTCTAGTATCTCTTTAATTTCAAAATACTCAGAGTCTTATAGACATGACATTTTCTAATCAGAGCAGAACTACTCTTTTAAGCCTTCCAACTAACTCCTATTCTTGATTTCCAAATTAACTCTGTCTTGTAGGAAAAAGATCCAACAGTTCAACATTTTTAAAGATGTATGTAAACAGAACAGACAGTACACAGACAGAACAGACAGGGAACAAGCTCTGAGCTCTTAGTTCCTGTATTGTATTCATAGTTCTCTGAGGATGGATTCCCACTCCCTAGCTTATGAGACCACTGCTTTAAAACTCATGCTGTAGCTGCTCTTTAGCTATTCAAGTGTGACTGGGTGACCACCCAGAACCTTGATAAAAGTGGCTGAATTCTGGTCAACTGAGATGAGATTCTTTCTTACAAAGAGCTTCTGATTGCCACAAGACTCATAAGAATTTGTTCATCTTTAAATCAGTTGAAACTGGACAATCTGTGAGGAAAACAGCATGCCTGCACTCTGAAAATGCTACCCTGGGTACTAAAGATCTCAGAGAGTGAGAAACATCTGCAGCTGAAAATCTTCCCCCTTAATAGCATTTGCTATTGAAGAGGGAGCCTAAGAGGCAGTGATTGATCTGACCAGCACAGCTAATGGGGGGGGAGGACGAGTAGGAGAGGGGACTGTAAGACTTTAGCCTAGGTCAGTACTCAAAAGCAACTAAAAAGCTGAAATATATGTTCATGAAGTGAGTGATCATGTCATTCTACAAGAGCCAAAATTCCCCAAAGGCATCATTATTTGGATGCTTCAAGACTACTGATGCTGAAGGTGAACATGCAGGTGGGTATAGCATAGTTTGCATTAGGACGGAAAAGGGACCTCTTTTACACAGGTTACCATTGCTCTTGAGACCAAGAACAGTGTTCCAGAAAAAAACAAAGGCTGTAGATTATTTTCTAAAGAGCAAAATTACTCCAACAACGTAAAAAACAGTAGCATCTTATGTGACCCTCTTCAGTTGATTCATGTTATCAATCAGTTCTGCCTTGATGCTGTCCAAGAAAATGCCTACATAAAATACAAAGGAACAGCAAACCAAATACATATGAGAAATGTGGACAGGATAACTAAGAGATATATTTCAGATAGAAACATTGATAAACATTCCTCAGGAAGGATGGTAAGGGGAAAGCAGAAAATATTGAATAATGCAGAAATTTTTATGAAACCTTAAAGTTCAAGAGTGAGAATCATGTATATCAAATGTCTTTGCCTAAAGATACAAAGGGAACAAACCATTAGCAATGTCACAGTCATAACTTATTTCTTATAATCTGCTCAGAAGAAAATAAATAAGGCTTTCTTCTGGAAAACAAAACAAAACCAAACCAAACACCTAACTAACAGACAAATGAGAAACCCAAAAGGCTGTGCTCTTCTAAAAGTAGGTATCTTTGCCATGGTGTCTCTTGGGAAAGCACATCAGCAGCACACAGATACATCCACTTTGATGTCAAAACCACCTTTTGGAGGTACATGGAGGAAGTTGTTCTGGGAAGGACTACAGTACATTTGATTAATGAGGAGGAACAGCCAGCATTGCTGTTTCAGCATCTCTCTTGTGATCTAAAAATCAAAACATAATCCTTAAATTGAAACTCAAAACTTCTACTATGATCAGATAGCTTATTTAGTTGGGGTTTATGCCAATATAAGCAACAGATACAGAAATAATTCATATCCATTGGAGTTTCAGATAAAGTTTGCTTTATCTGGGGTTGGATCATGGGATTAACAGTGTGGATCAGCTGAAATAAATTTGTTTAGTCTCAAATGGAATAAATCGGGACACCACGACTTCTGCTTCACTATCCTGGTCAATTAAGTAATATGCCTATGCACTAGCCCCTTTTTTATATATAGAAAACCAATCTAGCATGAAAAGCTTTGAAGTCAGTCATTTACAGCACCTGAAAAGGAATGCACTTAAACTTTACTTATTTATTTATTAAGCAGGTAGGCAATGGTGTGCAAGTGAAAGGAAATCAGGAATCAGTGAATAAAGCAAGCAAAAAACTAGATTTAGAAAATCAAATGCCCACTTTTTGTCTGCAGAAAGTGCATACAAAAACATGGGAGGAATGCAAATACTTCCCTGTCCTAAACCGAATTGTCACCATTTTATTGTCGTTTTTCAATCTTCCTGAAACTCTTTGGGAATCTGCAAATAACAGCAAACTATATTCTGTTCGTGACATTTCAGAGGAAGATTGATGTGTACTCTTCTTCTGTTCTAAATGCAGTGTTGGGATGTCACAAACCTTCGTGGGGCCGTGATTTTCAAAAGTAGCACAGAAACAGTGCTGCAATCATTCAAAATTACACCTAACTCTACAGTCCTCTATTACAGTAATTTTTCAATACAACTTCCCATTCCTACTTTCAAAACACAGTTGCTCTCAGAAGATCATAACAGGCCTTGGATAATAGAAATAATACCGGTTATTGTAATCCCTCTGACACGAGCTTGCCTGGTAGTAGCCAGAGTATCCTCCCATTAACTTTCCATTATATTTAGTGTCATTTTGCTATTGCTGTGCTATTACTCTCAACATGTCTCACTGCAAAAACAGCATCTCTATTTTACAGTAAGGTATCAGCTAAACATCAATGAACATCCTTGTAAACAGACAAGGGAGCGTGCAAGGGACAAACTCAAGCTCTCTAATTAGCAAGAAAACGGACAAGATGTGAAACAATGTATCTCCTGCATAAAATGAACCCTGACTGACCCCCTGGATTTCTATCAGCCAATGGAGTGATGAAGTATCTAGCTAAATAAAAATAACTCATCACATGAAGACACTGATTGAGTTTTCTTCTTATTTTCTTCTCCTGGTAACTGATTAAGTAAATTTTGTGTGTTTTCAACTATGACAGGTTATAATCTCTGTTATTGACTCAGTTGAAAGCCCTCATCAGTACAGTGAATTAGTTCATCACTCCATGTGTCACTTCTACCTACTATGACACAATAAGGCCTTTTTTCTGGTGGTAATTTAATGAATGGAGTTCAGGGGTGCAACATATATTTTTCTTGTTCAAATTCACTTCTTGTAACCCCAAATATTTTTTTAAATAAGTGGTGGTTGATTGGTGAGTATGTTTCTTAAATAATGCTTGTATGCTGTGTGCAACAACACAATGGCAAATAGAAATGAAGGCTAAATCTAATTTTGAGAAAAATGCTTCTTTTAACAATCTATGAGGCACTTTGAGCTGCCTGTGATTATGCTGGTTTAAAAAAAATAATAAAAAAAGGACAGTGGATGGTAATGCAAGAATTTAGCTTCTTATGTATTTTCATTGTCATAAACTAGCAGTTTTCATTAAAATCCAGGTGGATTGGAAGGTAATAGATGCAGCTTTTGCTCCTTTTATTCGCATTGCATATTCCTTCCATATATCGTATTGACATCAAACGGCTGCATTTTTGCTGGTAATGTTAAGAAATAGTAGGCCAGGAATGCAGATTTATTTTGTAGCCTGAGAGGTCCATTCAAAAACATTTGACTAGGACTCATTCAACCTCATTTTTACACCATTTCCTTCCCTGGTCACTCCAAGCTACTGGCACATTATTTAAGCAGATGCCAACCTGATGCAAACATTCATGGGTTCACTGGCTTAGGGAACAATCACAATTTACACTCGTTGACAGGTAGTAGAAGGAAATGGGCATATATTCATATAAAACAAAACCATGTATAAATCATTCTTACAATTAAGGAGAATACAGGTTGAAAATGTGCACTTGCTGAAGGAATAAGATATGTATTTATTCAGTCCACCTCACACTGATGAAAGACTGAGTTATCTATCTTAAATGGTGTACTTAACACTCTGATTTATGATGGACATAGTATTATGAATACAACATACTTTGTTCTCATTTATAAGACATGAGTTCTTTGGGTCAAACCTAGAGTGCTTTTTATACAACAAGACTTTGAATATCATAAGAACTACTGGAAATATATAAAAATGAATAATGCATTTTCCTTGGAAGAAACTTCAGGTAGAATGAATTGAGAAATGCTATATATAAAAAAGAGTGTTATACTAAATGCACAATTGCAAAGGTACTTCATTCAAATTCTTCCCCTAAGCTTGACTCAGCCAGAGGAAACAGGTATGAGAGAAACAAATACATATGTTATACGTTCAAGTTTTAATTTTCCTTTTTGATGCTATATAGATAAACACCAAACTTAAATTGGAAGGTTATTTTGATAACACAGAAGCAACTATTATGATAAATAACCATCTTCTAAATCTTAAGAAAAAAAAGTTAGATTAAAACACTTCTGCAGACTTATAAAATTAGACTTTGAAAAATTATTTTGTCCAGCTGCAGCCTTCATGAATACCAGTTTATATATTTGTATGCAAATCACGTAGGTAGACAGTCATGGACTGTTTACACTTGTACTACTTATTTGTACCTACAGGTTGCCCAGAGGTTGTAAAATCTCCCTCTTTGAGATATTCCAAAATCCATGTGGACATGGTCCTGGGTTATCTGCTCTAGATGGCCCTGCCTGCGTTGGGGGTTGGAACTCTAGAGTTCCCTTCCAACATCAACCAGTCCATGATTAGGCATGTAAAGATGGTTTTATCTACAAATATTACAGTATCTCTACTCATATATCCACATACAGTATTCAGTATATCTACTCATACAGTACATCTACTCATATAACCACATGACTTAGATAAATGTGGAGCATTAACTATAACTTCAGTCGTTTGGTGATCTAATAAAAATTGAATATGTACCAAACCCCTGAAATATGTTCAAAACATTGAACGCTATTTGAAGAAAGGATAGGGGTAAGGGTTGGATAAATGCTTCCTTAAAGAAAGATCTCACAGGCTGAAAGAGAACTTGCTCACTTTACCCACCTACATTATGGCAATGCATTTCACATTTGCATGTTCTATCTGTCAAACATTCAAGATATACAGTCTCCCCCCTCAAGTTTATATTAGTCATTACATGATAACATATAGTGATTTTGGTCTACAGATATGAAAACTAGGAAATTAAGTGGGAAATCAAATGTTAAAAACCTGGTTCATATCTAAATTTCATTGTTTGATATGATAATTTGCTCCAGTCCATTCACCTTGCATGTGCCTCCCATTCCTCTCCCACTGTAATTACCTTCACTGTTTATTGCACACAAGCCATTTCTATTACTAATCCACACTATTTCTGTATGAAATATAGGAAACACAAAAGCTGTTATTGATCTGTATTTCAGTAAAGTATGCAATGTAATGCCTCAAGGGAAAATATTAGCAAAATATTATAAGGTAGATCAAGAAATTATTACAATCGGAAAGGAAAAAACGAGTGAGAAAAGAAAAAACCCTGAGCTTAGAAAAGATTAAAAACATTTTATTCCTTCAGGGTCAGTTTGAAGCCATTGTGTAAAACATCCTCACTCTTAAAGAAAATTGTTTTTAATAAAAATAAATAATGTTCTTGCCAAATCTGATGATGGAAGTAATGCAGGATATTTCATGAGTCTGGAAAAGCTCCGGACACCATACAAAAGAACCACATATCCTTGAGGACTCACGTAACATAGACAGAATGAAGTTCAGTAGTGCAAGAAAGACAAGGTTAGAAAATTGGAAACTATTAGCAAAGGCATCTGCAAGGGTTGAAAGATCACGAAATAGAAAATATGAAAGAATCCAATGTTTGGTGCTACGTGATTAGGAATGAGATGACCAAGTGCAATGCTGGAGCACATCAGTCAGTGAGACTTGACTTAAAGAAGCACAGCAGACATAGAGAAGTATTGGTGTTATTTAAGCTGTGCTCCTCTGTGTAATTCATCATATGTATTCAAGGAGCAGTACTGCAAACTGAAATCGGGTTCAGAGATGAGTTCCCTGAATGGCCAAGAAAATGGATTCTTAACAAAGCAAAGATGACCAGCCTCTCATTTTTACCACAGCAAAACAAAAGTCAAGTGTTCAAGTCAAAGGCAAAGATTCAAGCAATCTGAAATCCCAAGTAGAAACTCAAAGTACAACTGGGTTTCGGAGAAGAAGAGTTCAAGAGACACCTTTTTACACAGTTTGGTTCCTGTAACAGAAATTATCGGTCTCCATTTACGGGAGTGCAAAGAAATTGCCTTTGAGGTAAACGTTTGCAGATACGGAATGTGTAAGTGCAGAGAGCTTTGTTAGCTGTTTACATCAGCTAGGAAATGAAACAATGTCTATAACATATCTGTAAACCAGGAACTTGGGAGGTCTTATTTGTCTTTCCACTTCTGTCTATGTTGTTTTTATATCACATCAAAGATCTCTCATCAGAATTAAATCAACAAAGAATCCCATCACCATATCAGTTTATTACACCCAATTATAGAATCTGAGCTGCTTTGTTAAGGTATTCATTAACCTTTTCAGAACTTACAATAAGAAATCTAATCAAATAGAGGTGGTAGGGTGCATTCTGAAATGAGAAAAGTTGTCATGTACAGTAAATTTTAATACACTGACTTTTCTTAAATTAGCTAGTTTTATTAAATCGAATGAAGTGAATTTCTTTTAATCAGCACTAGCTCTACAAAACAGGAATTATTCTGCACTGTAAAAATAGTATATATTGTCTGGAGTAAGTGTTATAGACTATTTTGACTTTTATTCAAATTAAAGGGGTGCCATTTGTTAAATTTATTCTTTTTAATTTTGCGTCAGGTGAATTTGCTTTCTTAAAGGAACTGTGTAAGCAATTACAAGTAGACCTAATTAAGTTCTTTAGTATTAATCATTCTAGAAGTACATAACATGCTTAAAAATAAGTAGAGACTGAAATGGCAGAGAGTTTATAGAGCAATTTTAACAAAATAATCGGGAGCTACCTTACAGTACAATCTTAGTAAATAACCCCTGTGAGAGTTCATTGGATATGAAGTCAACTGGTAGGGGAGTAGGGTGCAGTGTCTGAAGCCTATAAATCTAGATAAATCCTCCTGTAAAAGTCAGACTGGTTAACAAAGTTGAAGTGTTTTGCTAATGTAAATCCTCACTGTGTGTCTAGTCTTTTGCTTTTACTTAGAAAGCCAGAAAATCAACATCGTTCCTTTTGATCTTCTTTTTTTCCCCATCATTTGTCCATATATTGTGTTGCACACATGAGATTTTCCTTCCTAAACCACATCGCTTCAACTCAAACTATTTTAGATTATTTATTTTTAAGACATCACTACAATTTCAATTATCTCTTGAAGAGGTCTTTTAGCTCCTCCTTCCAAACCTCTAACATATCTGCTGTACGTCGTTCCTGGGCGTGGGAGGACTCAGCTGGAGGAAGTTTTAGAACAGATATTTTGGGCTAAAGCAGAAATGAAAAGATGCACATTTCAGCCACAACATGGTTGCTGTTTCCACAAAGATTTTCTGTTCTGTCTCACTTTATCCTGTTACTTTTTGAGTTAGCAATTTTTTCAGAGGGGTTACTGATTTCAAAAATATGTAATTTCATTGATGTTCAACCATTGTTCCCAACGTTACTGAAGCTTGCAACATGATCCTTAGAAGACTTATGCAGCTGTGTTCTGTTGCACAGTGTCAAACTAGTTGGAATAAAATTCAAGTTGTGCATATAATGTTTAGCCAAATTAAAATTTTTAAACACTGTTAACATTCATCATTTAATCTTGTGCACTGACGAATGCCTGTCAATTTTTTGAAGCTCTCTGGTGTACTGTCATCAAGACCCAGCATAAACACGTAATTTTTTAGATTTCAATACCAATTGATAAAAGTCACAATTAATGAAATATTTGACCTATTGTCTATATACAAGACATAAAATGGAGAGCTTTATGGAATATATGACATTTACTTGCTGTAAGTTTGGCAAGTTGGTTCCTACCTCCTATTATATCAAATCCTTATAACCTGTCTCAATGATAACAGCCAGTTAATCATCACTAATTATTCAAGGGATTATTTCACATGCATAATTACAGTTTTTGGTTCACCAATTCCCTGTAAAATATTGGCCTATAAAAGCTCCTGTTAACCTGACCTTGCTGGAAAATATGTTATTAAATGACCAAAGCTATTAGTGAAGAGAACCAAAGGCCAATCTTTGAAGGACAGAGGCAACTACCTCCATATTTAAATAGCTGTGTTACTCAATGAAAGTTTATATGAAGCCAAGGCCAATTAACTGATTGCATCCTGATTCTCAACTGCAATATTTTTTCCTTCTGAATAGTAACAATTTTGGCACTGAACGAATATAAAGTAGAAAAAATGATAGAATTTTATTTGAAATTAAATATTTGTGGAAAGATACAATAAATTATAATTTGTGTTTGTACAAAGTAGTTTAAAATTCTGAAGTTAATAAAGGATTGTCTGAACTAAGAGATTTCTAAAAAATTCAGAAATATCAGAGGCTGTTTAAAAGTTAGAAAGTGAAAATAAGCATGGATGGAGCATGTGGAGTATAAGGAGAGGATAAGAACTGTCTTTGTTCAGCCTGGAGAAAAGAGATAAAGGAGAGAACTTACTGACATCTGCAACTATGCAGTGTGAGGGTGCAGAGAAGGAGTTAGATGCTCCCTGCAGAGGTGTACAGACAGGACAACAGGCAACAAACACATGTTGGAGTGTGGGAAATTTTTGGTAAATACAAGAAATAAATCACAATGAGGGTGGCCTGTTATGAACAGGGGTCCAGAGAACTTGTGGAACTTCTATCCATGGAATTATTCAAAATAATTATGCAAACTGAGCAAACACAGAATCAACTATACCCTGCCTTGAGTACAAGTTAGAATCAGAGTAAACACAGGGTCTCTCACAGCCAAGTGATTCCTTTTAAGTGTCTGAGAGTCTTCTGGGGATTGATGCAAACTGCTGCAGTATTTTAATAATCTACTGTAAATGTGTAGATCTTTATGCCCTAAAGCATTTTCTTCTGGTAATTCACTAGCTTGTAATTCCTGCAATAATAAAATTTGTGCTCACAGTAAGTTCTAAGATTTCTACTAAGCTGGTAACAAGTATGTATTAATGGTTTTCAAAACTTGGCTCCAAAAATGTAGCAACATTTGTTAACAATAGCCTCCAAAACTTACAGCAGATGCTTACTTCATTTGTTTCAGCTGTTATTCCTCTGTAACAAAGAGCATTTAAAAAGAGCTATCCTGGCTCAGTGCAAGGGTAAGATATAAAAACATAGGAAAGCCTTCCGTGACATTTCTACCAGCAAACCCTCCAAATGCAAGTCGCTGCATGCAGTTCTGGTTTTGCTGCTACTTTATTGTTTATTGGATTCAGATTTTTATACAGATTAAAGCACTAGTGTAGATTTTAAAAAGAAATTGAAGGACAGAAAAATAGGAAGAGAACAAAAAAGAAAATACCATCTGAAATTCAAGCCTGATGCATAACCCCTAAATGAATTAAATCCAATATAAAAGACAGGATAATCTCTGGAAGGAATCAGGACAAAATTGACTGCAAACCACACCAAAGTAAATATTTTGATTTTGCATGTAGTTCTGTTACTTCAAATATAGAGCCTCTGGGCAAAGAAAAAACATTCCTCAAAGTACCCTTCTGTTCTCTGGTTCTCCCACCAAACTCTTTGGTCTGCAGCAACAAACTCTTTTGGTCACATCCTCCACTGAACAAATGTTCTGCAGTGTTCAAAACCATCAAAGAGAAAAGGTGCAATCCTTTCCTTTCAATACTTTTGAACTACAGCTTTGCTTGGGGAAGTTGTCAATTTTCCTCCACCTCCTCGTGCTTTCTGCCTGCTGCTGACCCATCACTCCCTCACATCCAAAAGCTACATTTCCAGTCCCTGGTGTTTTAGAGTACTCCTCACAGTCTTGTTCTCTTTACGAAATAAGGAAGGACTAAAAATTCACTCAGGGCTCAAGTGTAGAAGGGAAAGAGTTCAGTGCAGTCTTGATTCTTTACATTAAATATTGCAACTTTTTAACTCTAATAGATGAAAATTTGAAAGAAGAAATATTTCTACATAGATCAACTTGTTTCTTAAATGCTTCATATTGAATTAAAATTTTGTATTGAATTAAAAATGATAAATAATGCAAAAAACCTGCCAGGTGACAGCTCAAGGGATAAGAAATGCTTAGAAAACAGCAAGGCTTTGGTTTAAGAATTTTTTTTATTTGTATGTGTTTTTTGTTGTTTTCTTTTTGGTTTGTTTTGTTTTCTCTGGTTCTTTTTTTGTTTGGTTTTGGTTAGGTTTTTTTACTTTAAAGTAGAAAAGCACTACACTTTTGGAGAGACCTAAGGATTTAAGCATTGTTGGAGATTAGAAGCAGAAAAGTCACAAGAAAATTATGGTTTTCCTGTTGATCGTGATATTTAGTGGACAAAAACTGGTTCATGGACAGTTCAAAGGATTGTGAATACATTTTTTGAACGAATATCTGCAATTTATTAATATCTGCAACAATGTGCTGATCTGCAACACCCTGTAAGATTTCTTACTCAGCTGTTTAGTCCAAGTTGAATTTGAAGAATGTAATGAAAATTAGTCCTGTTCCTGTTAGTTCCCAAGATAATTCAGAGTTTAAAGCATGTTATTGAAGGCCTATATAATGAGTTAGTTCTATATATCAAATCAATATTCACCTCTTCAGCTCAAATATACAACACAAATGTTCTCAGTGTCACAAATGATCTCCCCCCAGCTTTGTAGTGTCTTGTACTGCAAATGTGCTCCAGGAGAGCAAGTAGCTTATAAAAAAATGTCCTTCCCTCCCACAAAATAGAAAGCTAAATTCTTTGCAGTAAATTATTTGGTTCTGCTTTTGTAGTCATACATCTCTGAATATATCACATAAAATTTAGTTCAGCCAGTAATTTATGTAAGAGACAGGCTGGTAACACAGCTCAAGTCAGAGCCAGCACTGCACAGCAATGGCTTTTCTGTTCGTGGTAAGTGACCAAAGTTAAACAGAAGCTGGAGAGGTACAGCAGTAATATAAATGAGTACAGTACAAGCTTTTAATTTTTATCATATTAACTTCAAGCATCTTAAACTTCGATGGAAAGCTTGATGTGTGTTGTCATGGATGACAGCATGCAGTTTTAAGGTGCTATTTTGAGAGGCTGAGGAAGCCAAGAAGAGCTGAAGAGAGAACTACTCCAGTGCTTAGAAAAAGAGCAGAAAGGCCAAGGGGGCAGAACAATAGTACCATTTGCTTGGCATCTTCAGGAGAGGATGGCTTATCACCAGCAGTACCCATCTGGTTGGAGGGAGGCTGTGCCTTTCTCCTGACAAATGACAGGGCACTGTGCCTCGCTGCATATGGATGCACGACTGCAGGAATAACTTGACTTTCTGGCAACAGACAGCAAACACCTGTTTGAGGCAATATGTTCGAGGGGAGGATTTCAAACCTCCACTTCCTGACTTCTGGTAAACACCTATCAGGCCCTTCTGGGACTGAAAGATTCATACCACATAACAGAAGATTATTGCTCTTTGTGGGAGGGACAGTGGGGGAAGAAAAATCCCCAAAGGAACCCTAGAGTATATTGCTCCTTGGGAATAGGGAATAACTACTTGACAAAGAGCAGAACACAAACTTATATGGACAGATTTTTTTCCTCTTTTCAATTTAAACATCATGATTTTTACTTGAAAGTAGATACACATTTAATTGTGTAATAATTTAATTTATCTTTTAAGCAGATATAATTGACATATATGAAGAAGAAAAGACTAACTATTATGATCGAACTGCTTTTTCTGAAACTGGGAGACTAAGAACTGAAAAAGAATCAAATAAAATGGAATGATTTGCACAGCTCTGTCTGCATGATCTGTGGTCAGTAGTCATTCTGCATCCACCTTTTAAGGATGCTCCCCAGCAGAATTTCACATAACTGTAGACATTTTGGTAGATGTAGTGGAGAAAAGTCATAGTTCTGCTCTAATTCTACTCTTCCTTTTGGAGAAGATAAGAAATCCATCATCATTACCTAGGGAAATCACTTGTTCACAGGAATGGACGTGGCAATTATTTTATGCAGCAAAAGATAAGAAGCTCCTTTAATTCTATCCCTCAATGAAAGAGGCATGTCCAGTTGTTGTCTCATTACATACTGCTCCTTGGAAATTAAATAAAACAATTATTTCATCACCATTTGAATTTGTTTCTGATAGTAATGTTCTAGGGAAGGTGAGAATTTAGTTCTCTGTTTTTAATGAGCTGAATATATTTTGAAAAAGCCATACTACAATAACACTGGATCATCTTAATGCTGAAATATAGGTATATAGCAGATGGGGTAGAGTGTTCATAAGTAAATTAAGCTTTATTACTTTTCCTTTGTATTTGCTTAAAGCATATTTGTGAATTCATAAAAATAATTCCACTGGCTAAATGCACTTTTTAATTAGCTGATGTTCAGTGATACAGAGAAATGTAATATCTGTGACAAGACTGGTATCCAATTGCTCATGTAATTCAGTATCTGCATTGTTGCTAGGGAATATGTTCACATCTCATCTGTTTTTCAACATGTTGAACTATTCCAAATGTTAATATTAAGGTTACCAGGTATTTCAGATGACAACAGATTTATTTGCAGTTGAAATCTTTGTAGATAAACCACACAGAAATCTGCGACAGTTAACCTTAACACTACAGTAAGTTATAAAAGCAGGCTGGTCTGAATTCGAGAGTGCTCTGTAGAAATTGCTCTCATATCAAATAGCTAATCTAATATAAGCATGACATAAGAAGTGGTCAGATTGCACAGTGAAAACATTCAAGAACGGCTTAACCTACTGCTGCAAGAGAATCTGGAGATTTTTTTCCTTTCATCCTGCAAAATGGTTCTTTGCTTTGTACTGAGAACATGTGTTCACAGCCTCAGAGCAGAGACCTGGGACATGCTCATAAACAAATCTTACTAGACTGAGAATAACCTGCAATTGTCACGTGCTTAATTTCTTAAAATGTAATCATGTATTTACCCAGAGAAATCTGTGGGAGCTGAGGTCCTCAGAACACCGAGCATTCTGATGGAGTTCCTCTGAAAATGCACACCAAGAATAACACACAACACTAGAATTTTTAGTATGGGAAGAGAATTGTCATTCAAGGAAGTTTCCTTTAAAGACAAAAGTCTAAATGTGATTATAAAAAAAGTTTGTTCTTTCCTCACTGGGTTTCTTCTAATTATTATTGTTTTATGGTTTTTTTCAGAATCCATGCAGATAGTTAGCAAAACTCTGTATATGAATAATAGAAACTAGAAACTGTAGAATAATTTAAAACCGAAGAAGCCTCTGTGGAAGTAAGTAGTTATCTCAAGAGAATTATTTTTTGCAAAGGTAATAAATCTATTCAGTAGGCAAACAGATGAAAAATAAAACAATAAATGAGCCATGAGCACACGAAGTGATAAAAATTTAACAGAACTGCCACATAAGGCAGCAAAACAACTAATCACAGTGCATGAAAAAAAAACCACTGACTATTAGGAGAGTTTCAGCTGCTAATGGGTGTGAAGAATTTTTAGGTTTGTTGTATAGAGTCACTTGGCTGGTGATTCACAAAGATGTAATTCTGAAGGGACTACACAGTGTCCAAATGTTGTCTGGGTGTTGAAGCTCCATACTTTTATTTTCAGACTGTCCTGTGTAAAACAAATGTATAAACAATGGAAAATGCAACTTCTATATAGTTGGCATGGGTGGCATGATAGTAACAGACACTGCAACAAGTCATGGAAAGCAGGTTCAGAGAGAGAAACTCATGATCAGAAACATGTGCTAGCAACAACAACAGAAAGGAAGAAGTAAGTAGTACTACCAGTGCATTCAGTGGTAAAGTAGCAGTAAGTATATAAAGGTGAGTCTAACGTCCTGAGATGATCTAGATTCCCCACATGTTTTCTGAAAGAGTTACAAGAAACCCCTCAGATGCTTGCAATCTGAATGATGCTATCTGAATGAAAATCAAGTTAATAATGGCTGTAATGGAAATATTTCTTCAACACAAGTTCCATTAGCCTTAGAATTAAAGCTGTTCCTTCTCCCACTGTATAGAAGACTTTCTATATGGACTGAGGTATTTCCTAGTAAAAGTAAAAAGCATGATGTATTTTTGACATTAAACCAAGGTCACTGAAAGCAAAACAATAACATGACACAGGTAGTTTTCTTGCTAAAAGCTGAGCAGCAAGATTTCCTATTTTCTGCCAAGAAAAGCCACAACATATTTCCTTATTTTACTATATGAAATAAGACAGACACCAGATCACTGAATCTGCTCCTGGCATTAATATTTAAGAAAAAAAATGAATAATTTGATCATAGTAGGAAAATACAAAACCATGAACATTTATGAAGGAAAAGATCAGAGCTGACCAGAGCATCTAAGTCTCCACCTAACAAAACACAGTAAAATTGAAGGGAGTCAGTGCAAGTCTAGCAGCAAAACCTAGTAAGAAACTCAGTATGGAAAATTATGACCTGGAAATACAGCACATATTTTAAGGTGAGTTAATCTTTGGAATAAAACACCAAAGAATACCATCACCACCCTTCCAATGGCACCACCTTTTTTTTTCCCCTCTTGGAATATTCAAATCAGAATCAGATGGAGACTGAACCACACAATATAATATCAGTATTAGCAAAATAAAATACAAAGGTACATCTCTAAAACACAATTGCCAGTGATACACAAGAGGCTAAATCAGATAATCTCATGATGCTATTGTGCCTCAAACTACAAAAGCTCACTTTTAAATGAACAGGAGAAAAATCTTTTTCTGATCTCACATAATATTAACATGTTACACTGCTTCTCTTAGCAGAATTCAGCTATTTAAGTGATGCTGTTCTATGATATATACACAGCTTTATAGTCAATGTCTAACATAATGAACGGGCAAATATCACATTCGAGGCAAAGCTGTTCTGATCCCAGAGCTCCCATTGTCATGGAAGCCAGAATCAGAAAGCAAATACACAGTATTGATAGACTTGTCCCTGAAATAAGTATTATTCCAGCTTAAAAATCATTTAAATGCTTAACATTGACTCCTTTTTATTCTGCTGAATGCTATATAAGAATATTTCACAGCTAAATTAAGTAATTGCCAAATCTTTAAATGCTTCAAAAATACATTTGATTTTAAATTTGGTTTGTTTCTCAAGCCAGATCTTTTGCTTTATTTGTTTTGCTCTGTGGTTGGGGATTTTCAGCGGTAGAGGTTTAAGGTTTTGTTCTCACAAAATCAGAGTCACAGAATGGTTTGGGTTGGAAGGGACCTTAAAGATCACCCAGTTCCAACGCCTGCCATGGGCAGGGACACCTTCCACTATACCAGGTTGTTACAAGTCCTGTTCAACCTGGCCTTGGACACTGCCGGGGTGGAGCAGCTTCTCTGGGCAACTTTTACCAGGGCCTCCCCACCCTCATGAGGAAGAATTTCTTCCTAAAATCTAATCTAAACCTACTCTCTTTTAGTTTAAAGCCATTTCTCCATTGCTGCCATTGATGAAGTATTCTCTCTATTTCATTAAAAATTAAATAAATACCCAAGGGGCTGAAGGTAAATAGATTTTTCATTTTTCTCCCTTTTGCTCTTAAGTATGATTTATGAAGTACAAATGCATTCATTAAATAGATACTATACCCTGGAGAAAATAAACTAGATATTTTTCAACTGTTAGTGGCTCATAATATTAATGGTCACCACCAGTTTTACATTGTTTGTGGAAATAATTTTTAACCACATAACTCTCACTCAAACCATGAAAATTTGGCCAATTTGGGTCAGCTGTCCTGGTCGTACTCACTCCCATCTTTTTGTGCGTCTGCTCACTTGCAGAGTGTGAGACACTGAAAAGTCCTTGACTTAGAGTGAACACTACTTAGCAACAACCACAATATCAGTATATTATCAACATTATTGTCCAACTAAATCCAAAATACAGCACTGTACCAGCTACTAAGAAGAAAATTAACTCTATCCCAAACAAAATCAGGGCAGAAGCAAAGCGATTTAAGGATATATTGAATGGGGCTTTTCTTGTTGCTGATGACAAACATGCAGTGATTTTGACAAAAAGCTGGTGGTTTTTTAGTGCATCTCATTTCAAAAAAACCAGGAAAATACAATTTTAGTGATTTTAGAAAAATGGTTTAAAACTAAATGAGAGCCTATATTTTCACATAGGTCTTGACTCGTTCTCTCTTGCCATTTCAGATACTACTACTGACAGCAGCTACACATGTAAAGTTCAATAAATAGCCACTGGTAGCAGTCTTGCAAGGAGCTGTATGTAAACACCACCCCTGCAATGCTTCTTTTTCATTCATTTCTGGCTGCAGAAGTACAGCTACTGCAGCAAAAAATTTCAAACAGTTAACATTTACTGCAGCTGTGTTGGAAACATAATTACACCAGCCCTGTGTAAGAGTATCAACGAAGTTTAATTAACAACGAGACAAAGGTGGCATTAAGCACTCCATTTTTAGGAGACAAAGTGATCCAAACTCCATCATGTAAATATTTCTTAGCCCTAGGAGCATGTGCAAAGAGCATGGAAGGGGAAAACTATGAGATTCAACAAAGCTGCCTAACCTTGCTGAGGTTAGAGGTACTCCCAGCTTCATAAAGTTGGGGTTTCACTAAAGCTAAAGGCAGGTGACACCTCTTGGTAACTGCTGTTCAGTCTTGCTGTTTGTAAACTCTGGAAGCTCTGGCACATGTGAGGAGCAGACATTTATTTAATGTAAAGGTCTGAGGATACCTGTTTTGTCACACCAGGGAGGCAGATCAAATGCAGCACAATTAGCTGTCTAGAGAAGTCTTGTTCCAGACAGGAGCAGAAATACCAGCAAGAGCCTCTTTTCTTCTATTAACAAGACAAGTCCACTGAGAACCAATCAACCCTGCCACCACAGAGCCTGTGTGAGGATTGTTCTGCACTAATAGACTGGAAGAAAGTAAATAATGTCTTTTTAGTATTCTGAAAGCTCTCTCTAAATCACAGAAGGCTCTAATAGCATAGTTACACATTGAAAAGTAATATTCACGTTTCAGTAACATGAAATGCTGGGAATGATTCATAGAGTAGATTTCAAAGCCTTCCCATCCTCCACCACACCAGAAAATAACAAGAAGCTGTTACAGAAAATGCTTTTTGCTCTACAAACACGATAGCTTTTGTTTAGTGCTTCACCAGTTGGCCTTTAAACAATTACTGAAATAACATTTTTAATCTGAGCACTAAATTCAGCTAAGTATTTTAAGAAAGGCAATGAATTTGAGAAGGATGCAAATCACACTTCAGGGTGCTTATATTTTTTCCTCCCTAGAACAACCAGAGGCAAAAGCAAAGTGGCTGCTCACACATGGATGGAGCAAGGATATACCTCTGCAATATCTGTCTCATCTGCACCTCTGGAGAGCATCAGACTTGAGCATCAGCTCGCCACAGCTAGTTCTGCTGAACTTCTGTGGCATGCCAGCCATAGAAAAAAAGACACATTTTACAAGAAGAAGAAAATACATCTAAAAAATAGGAATGATGTATTAAAAGTGTTATGTGTATAACAATATGGAATATTCTACATTTTTTTATAACCACAAATTTGGTAGTGTTCCAAGAATTAAAACTGGGCCCAAGAATACATCTCCAGTGGCAAAGGAGGTTGTTTTGAACAGGGCGTGGCTGAAAACAACTGTGACCAAATGCAGTGGATTCCTAAAACAACAGACAAGTGTGACCAAGCAGACTGTCTGCACTCAGACCATCTTCAATAGCAGATTCATTGAATTTACAATGCACATTATTCGTGATACTTTAGAGCAACTGCATCACATCTACCACTGTCCATCAGCATTATAATTGTCAATAATTTAATAATGATACTATGTGTAAGTGCTATCTTGTGGATTTTTTTCTCCGAGTGTGCTCACATTGTTTTCACACATTGTTTTCACAAAGTATCAGAAATCTTGTCTATTCCTGCTTTTCTTAAGTAAGCACACAAGCAGAAATTTACCATCCCATGTGAAACAACAGAGTTTATCAAGACTAGTCTATTTGGACTAACTATGCAACAATGAATTCCATTGGAAAGACTGAGTTATTCTAAACACAACAGGTCTTTTTCTTTCAATATATGTTTGACCCTTCAGTTTAACCTTTCCAACAGCTCTCCACTGCAATAATTTCTTCTTTTGGGGGGCAGCATCTTTGACAAGTATTGTTGAAATGGCACAGGAGTGATCTGATCTGATGCTGTAGTTTAATGGTCTTTTCAGCCGACTACTAAAAAAGGACCCTACACAATAAAACTTCTGCTCTGCAATTCCAGAAAGGTTTCATCATGAATGAAGTAACAAGCTCCTCAGGAAAGAACTACTTGCTTCAATGAACAACCACTGCAGTGCAGCAAAAAGCCAAGAGGTTCTGCACCTTAAATCATCTAATTGATTACAGAACCTACAGCTGCGGGTTACAGATATTTTCTTATGAACCTTATCCAATCCAATGCACCTATGCTTACTTTTATTTCAAACATGCTATTGACAGATCCTTTATTTAAAGTGTTAGAATAACTGAGTGGAAAAAAAGTAACAATGAGAAGGCAATGATGCAGAAGAGACAGCTTTCCTCAGATTTTCGTAGTTAAACTATGACGTTCCAACAGGGAGATAAAGGACGTGGTAATTTACAGCCACATCCCATACGCTCCTTCCTGCATCCTCCTGTCCTCCCACCAGATTCATACACTACATTATTTTGGCATTAGACTAGTACTGCTTAAAAACTGGCTTGCAGCCTGGATTCTGTTGGCAACTAAGCCACTACATTTTTGAGATTTATATAAGCCACACTAGACATAAAGAAAAACAAAACAAATACAAGAAAACCAGTAAATTCCATTAGTTCTATAACTCAAGATATAGTTGCACAATGGCTGTTAATATAATCCACATCTCTTCTATGAAAGCGAGCCTCTAATATATCACTACCTGTTTCACATACGCAAGAAGCCAACAAAGCTGTGAGGGATGTGATGTGATTACTCAATAACTTGATTAACTTCTTTAGAAAGTACACAGAGATAAATTATACAATGCAGAGTATCATGTACCTCAAACCAGGTTCTATTTTTCTTAGAATTTTAATAAAAGCTTTAAAACATTTTAAGAAAATAATAAAGATAATTATCTTGGGATAAGTAGAAATTTGACGCCTGGGCCTTTTGCATCACCCTGCTGAATATGCAGCATGGGTAACAAAGAGGGCCATTAGGAGAGGGCTGACTGCAGCTGCTGACGTTGGTTGTAGCTCTCCAGAAGGAAAAATGTATTCTTCATTAAGAATGTCTTAATTAAGAAACAGTGAGTCAGGAACTCCTGCAGAGTTTGTAACCATTCAGTCAGACAGCGGCATCATGCTGTCCCACATTGGTGTCCTTCTAGTTAGTCCAGCTTTGTAATTCTTCTGCAAAGCTTTGTTCTCAGGTTCCCTCAGAATCTGACTGGGGCTGCCATTGCCCTGCTCACCAATGCTGTCACACACATAGTGGCTGCTTAGGCAGGGGTTGCTCTTGTGGTTGGTGCAAGTTTCACTCCAGTTTTCCAAGCTCCAACCCAGGGTGAGCATACACCAGAGGATGGTAGTTACACAGTATAATGATCCATGCTGCACCAAAATGAAATACCTATTTAAATACTTAATTTGATTTTCTTTTCTTAAAGAAATACATAAAAATAGATCTGGGATCCAATAAGCCAGCATGCCCTAACAGAGCAGCATCAGAGTATTAAGAAATGATGCTGTAACAGTATCAAGAATTATCGTGGCACTAAATCATCAGATTCAAAATGTCATGAACGTCACTAATTTTTACCTTCCAAGCAATAGTTTAAAATGTGTGTGGATGAATCAGTGACTGTTCATTGTTGTTTAGAGAGGGGAAGAGTGTAATGTGTCCTTCTTCCTAGGGGAGGCCCAGTTGCTCTCTTCACCCCTCGATCACAACTTGCAAGCAATGATGTAGGACACAGAGTGTACCACCCCTGCCCTCAGCAAGAGGGGTGGTACCTTGGAACTTGGGGGTCATTTGGAAATTAGCTGTCACACAAAGAAAACTAAGGAAAGATATAATTGTCAATGTGATGCTCACCAAGATGCACTTTGGTGGAGTGTGGCTAAGACATACCAATTAAATACATTCTGAATTATGCTGGGTCTGAGAGCTGAATCAGACCCTCCCTTTCTGTATTAGGAGATGTATTGTAAGATATTAGAACTTCTTTCCTGTTTCTTTCAAGGCAGATGTTCATGCCTCGGATAAATGAAATAATGAATTATTTGAGAATATATAATAATATTCAAAAATATTTTTAAGTTCCAGTTTTAAGGCAGCATGCACAAAATTCAGTGACCAAGGGGGCCCATAATATGTTTTTAAGTACTACAGAAAACATATACAAGACTGAAAACCATACAGTTGATCTCTTTAAGAACTAATTCATTATCCAAAAAAATAGGAGAGAGATTCAATAAGGGAGTACATGAATGTGTAAGGAGGATTAGAGGTGGCTCTGAGGAATACTCAGAGAGCAGGAGGAGAAAATGGTCAATGTAGAATCATGGAGCAGTATGAGAAAATAGGCAAAGCTATAAGATGAAAACCTAACTGGGGAAAATATTCAAAGGGTAAGCAGGATAGATTAAATGAGCTAAGAGATAAAGACCAATTATATCAGGACTTTGGAAGATGCTTTGGCTGCTGGAATCAGATGCAGTAAAATTCAGTGATGGAGCAGAATCACTTCAAGAGAAAAAACTATAACAATGTTTGCATTTGTGGGAATGGAAGATTTCTCATCAGATCTTTACAAAACAATTACCAGGAAAGGCGAAGGAGAGAAGACAGAATTTTCCTGTATTATAGAATGAACACGGTAAGTCTCAGGTGAAAATGAATAGGAAATGAAAAAGCAGCTAATATGTGAGGTCTGGAAAGGAAAAGTGCAGCCATCAGTGGAAATCAAGAAAAAGGTAATTGAAAAAATCAGAGAAAACATGACAAGAAGCCCAATTTTAACAACAGAGCTGTGTGGCATATTTAATATTTATTTATTTAATCTTGTTTTTAAAGTAGACTGTCAGAACAATCTCCAAGTGTTAGAGAATAAGCATCACCTGCGTGAAAAGAATGATTATTTTTTTCAATTTTTGCAAAAAATTTTTCCTATTATCTAAGCACTTGCCTTTTTATACTAAAATATATCATCAATACCTAATTAATGATGTATTGCATCCTCTTTGTTTTTTTATTTGTTTCATGCAGAAACTATACCACTTTTGCATAGAAAACAATACAATGTCAGTAAAGGTTTTATGTACACACAACCTCCCTCCTCCTCTTCCATTTCATTTGTAAGAATGAGAATTTTTGTGCTATACTCTGCAAATGCACAGACTATTGTACAAAATTGATACTTTATCCTTTTCAGCATTCTATTTAGGATAAGCAAGTCCAGGGCCTCTGAAGCTATATTAGGGAATGATGGATTCTGCAAGAGTATTCCTTGGTACTTTTGAACATTTTAATGATTCAAAAATATATTGAGTTTGGAACTTTCCATCATTTTTTCCTATTCTCTCTCTGAGGAGAACATGTAACACTTTTTTTTTCCTCTCAAAGGAAAAAAAAAAAGCAATCACACTTCAACCATTACTGTTCTTACTGAAATTGCAAAGCATCATACTAAATGTACCAGCATCCCTTTGACAGACATATAAGAGCACCTACTCACTGGTGTAATGGAAAAAGTTAGTGATTACATATACTGAAGTGATTGAGCCAACAACGACTCTAATGGAGGGAAAAAACCTTGATTAATAACAAGTGCCACTAAAAGAACAGATTGTTTTATGAGGAATGAATCACACAAAGTAGTAATACAGTGTGTCCTTGTCCATTGGCTGGGAATTGGTAAGGGAAAGAATAAAAAGGCAAATGTTTGAAGATCAGTAACAGTTTTGATAGAAGGATTTAAAAATAAATTTCTCCCTCCTCTCCTCCAATTCACAATGTGCAGATGTAACAGAGCAGGTATTATATGGTGATATATTTCTGGAAATGTCTTTCATACTAACTAGGTTGCTATTTTAATGGTTCGTACTTATTGTATGTGAAAGTGAGAAGGATGCAGAAGGACTTACTACAAAGCACTGCTTTTGTATTTGAAGTTAGCACAGCATTCCTATAAATGAAATACATTGTGTTTACATACTCCTAAACACTGAAATGTACACACACCCCCACACACATTTGAATAATGTTGATTCAGTTAATACATAGGGTAAGAAAACCTTTTATCATTAGATAAGGGGAAGCTTCAAGATAAGGATACATGCAATGCATGTTTTAGTCTAATGCCTGACATTTGCATGAAAGCAATGTTCATACCAGAAGAAAACAAATCAGTGTCTAAATGAATCATTTGCTATGATTCCATAAAAACCTTTCTACTTTTATTTAAACATCCTGATTTTTCTAAAAGTGAAAAATGTATTGATTTAAAGAACAACTATAAAATACTATCATACCTCATATATACTGGTTATCTCATGATACCATTAGAAGATTCGTACCAGGTAAGTTTGAGAACTGTCCCAAACAAGAAATCCTATGGAATCGGTAAGATTCTATACAGCCATAAACAGAAAACAGTTAGGGATCTTTCTGTAAACAAGCTTGCTTGTTATTTACACAAAATACTGGCAAACAGAATGTCAGAAAGATTTTCAGGCAGACGCAGATGTAATATCTTAATCAGAAATGATAGCTTTGGAGAAAATATTATTTAATGAAGTACATAGAACAGTTTTGTAAAATACGTTTTAAAAGTCATCAGATCTGATTCCAAAATAATTTTGCTCTTTTACCATAAAATGGTTGATTATTACTGATGGATACTCTGTAGTCAGATTTAATAACTACCCACGTGAGACTGAGACAGCACAAAAACACAAGATACCACTTCTGTGCAAAAGCAAAGGATAAATACGCCTCCTCTCTCGCATGACTCTGAGGGGAACCAGGAGCTGCAGCCACCTCCAACAGGGGGACCTACTGTTCCCAACAGTTTCAAACTGACGGTGCTAAATATCAAACACAAACCTCATCTGCACATTGTTGTGCCAGTTCTCCCGCACTTATCCACTGTGGCAGCAACACAAATCAAAGAAAACACTGTCGAGATTTAGTTTTCGGTCCATCACCCGTTTGTGTTCAAACATTATTTTGTACCTTTAGTGCACTGCATCCTTCACTTCAAAATATAATCACAGTGGGAATTTCCCAGCTCCTTTCTCCTAAAACTTATGGAGCAGATGGGCTGCACACACACGCGCGCACATGGCAGAAACTGTGATAGCCACCAATGATGGCATCACCAGCAGCAGAGTATAACAGAAAATCACCTGTGCTGTTACAGTGTGCAGTTCTGGATATGGACTTAATCAGCCAATTCCATTCCTCCCAATTTCTATCCATTTTTTACTTGTTAGAGTGCTTACATGAAATCATCATAGTCGTAATGACTTATTTGGTGCATATTTCTTTCTAATCTTCTCAGGGAAATAAACAGATCTACTTTCTTAAGAACTACAATCTTAATCCCTTTAGCAATAATGCTAAACAGATATTGGCTTTTCTCCTGAAAACACCAAGATTTGTTGCTCTACAACAAATTGTTTCAGATGCAATGTCAGAGTATTGCAAGTTGAGAAACCTATTTGCTGAAAACAATAGAAAAATCTGAACACAAATAAATAAATAAGCCCTCCTCCTGACTATTACTGCTATAAAAACACCATTTGCAAACCAATACACACACACTTCTCGTGGGGACAATGCTAATCTATGTAATAAGAGTATATGGAAGAGCTGAAATAAGTAACAAAATATTAGAGAATTTGTAAAACACACTGCAAATGGTACATTTCAAATGTGATATAGGCTTTGCCTTAACAGAGGGCTTGTATATTCTGGCTCTGAATCAGTAGAACACTCAAGTGTCTTATTAGGAAAATTATACCAATAAGTATGAAAATAATTCCATTGATTTTAATGGTGTGACTGAAATCCAAGTGCATGCACCCTTCCAGTATTTTTCTGCATAGTGACCTTTCATGTCCATCTAAACAGAAATGTGTGCTTCCTTTTATGTTTGTAGCTATTTCTGAGCTCAAACTGAAGCTTTGTATTCCATGGATATGTCCATATTTTATTTTGAAAACAAGGTAATAGGCTTCCTTTCACTGTTTAAAACTGAGCTTCTTGCTGCTGCCATAAAACAGATCAGTAGGCTCAATAGAATAGAAATAGGAATTGGGCAAAATCCATACTGATGACACTGTATTATTAATAAATTACCTACTGTGAACTTTCCATGAATTATTAAAGCAAATAAATCCCATTTTAAAGTGTTATAGATACTAGATAATTTATAAATATGGGATCATTGAATTATAATTCAATCTTTTCCCCTGATCTGTCTGTACTTCCATTTCAAAATGACTTTTATAATGTCCATACAGTATTATTGGGTATAGCTGTCTCTGCATGAATTTGAATGCCCCCATTTCAGTGCAGTGTTGCCAAGCCTGCTGTACATCTGACACCCTGCAGGGATCACCAAAGGACAGTTTCTTAGCCCAGATCTGCTGTTTGCTATGAAGCTGTTCTTTGCAGCACACTTTCTAAGACCACATGCCCTTCTACACGAACACTTAGAGTTATTCCTGTCCCTCCCTCCTGGATAGTGAATGTGTAACTGTATTTTACAGAGATTGAGAGGGGAAAAGGCAGGGAAAATGCAAAGGTGTACATCAAGTCCTCAAACAACTTCTCCTGGCAAGTAACCATTCTTCTAGAAGTTCACTTCTGCTCTCTAACAGTTGATGGCTCCCATGGTTCTGCCATCAGATCCCTGGAAGGGAATTTTGGAGTGCTCTGAGTAAGGAATGATGGCAGCCATGCCCTGCCTCAGGCTGATCTGGGGATGGCAGAGCACTGAGCAAAGGCATGGCCAGATGCCCAGCACGCTGATGTCTGAGTGCTGCTGCCTGAACTCTGCTTAAGATGCACCAAGAAAGGTTTGAAATTTCCCCTTCCTACTTATACAGTCAGACTGCACATATACAGAGATCCACCAGACAAATGTGATGGAACTGCAAATTTTATACATCCCACTGATGGAAACTAAGAGCTGGGAGACTGTAGTGAGTCTGTACCTATGCAGTTGAAAGAGTCTTCCTGACACTGGGGGTGTGAGAGAACAAATGTCTCTAAGGGGATTTCAGAATAAGTCAGGGACAGTAATCTCCTGAAAAATCTAGATTTCCCCAAGTTGCTGACCTTAAACTCTTGAAACAATAGGGAACAAACCATCCTACTAAAAGAATTCGGATGTATCCAGTATTACTTTCTCAAAATATTTTTTATGATGAAAATGAGATTTAAAACCTCCTTAAATAAAGGAACTGAAAATAGAGACAAGTTGACTGCATTGAAATGATCTATTTTTATTCCAGCAAATGTAATCTCTGTCTTTTGCCTGCTGTGTTTCAGATACAAATCCAAATAAATCTGCAGTAATTAAATTAAGAGCTTAAACATGTTGTCTTGGTTTGTTTCTGTACAGTTTTTTCCATACTTGACACCTTTTTATAATTTTTGATTTTTTTCAGCTGAAATGAACATGTACCACAAGGGATGATGCCACCAAGACAGTGTTTCATACCCACTGTTCATACTTTCTCACCTACCTAAGTGCTGAACTGCAGCACCTATTCCTTTTTTTTTTTTTTTTTCCAATTACTTAGCTACTTAGGTTAAACAAAAAAATAAATTACTTTGACATGACTACACAGTTATAGTTTTAAGATTTGGAAGAATACCTACCAGGGATTAACTCTACTTACACAGGGTTTTATCTAAATCTCTAGAGACAGAACTTTCAGCTACCTGAAAGCTGTGTAATACTTAGAACCCAAGAAAACCAAAAAATAATTTTTCTGGGAATAGAGGGAAGAGGAGTTGCAGCAGAGGCTGCTGCAACTAAAGAGAGATGCTGATAATATTAATTCTGATATAATTTTTTCTTAGCTGTTACAAAAAAATTAATAAAATTATTAATATTATTATACTGTTATGTGTAGTCTTGAATGAAGTTGAACTTGGACATCAGTCTTTTAATAATCATATACTGTGGAGGAGCAGAGGGAATGCTGTGCTCCCCTGTCTCATGACCCAGCTCTAGAACACAGTGAAGCACAAACATGCTTGGAAGTTTGAGCAAAAAATCTGGAAGCTACCATCTTGCTGTAAGCCTGTGGTAGGATTTCACCAGGATAAAAGGCATCTTTGAGCCCTTGTGCCTAAAATGATTTGAGTCCCTCTAGTACCCTGATGTTTCTAGCCTTGCTGTTCACTGACAGCCTAAGGAGGAAGTCTCAGTGCTGTTTTTTTTCTAAGTCAGGCACCAAAGTGCTCAGCCCCAGCAGCACTCACATAGCCTGGGAGCATCTGTTTGGTGTCAGAAGGCCTTCCTTCTGCTGGAAAGCATTAACAACCAAAAGACAGAAAGAACAGGTTATGATTACTTTTGTGGAAGTGTAAGTGAAATGTGTCAGGCAAAAGATATATATTTAATCATTTGCCTTTTTGATGCTAGCAAAACACATCCCTGAAGGTATTTACACAACCCTTCTAGTGCTAGCAAAAGCACATATTACTATTTTTTTTTAGTGTATAGTGATCAGCTCTATTTACTTCAAAATATGTTTTATCTATAAAATCATGGTCTACTGGTAGAAATGCAAAATAATAACACTGTAAGTATCTCTGATCTTTGGTCAGCATTGATCTTTTGTATTATTCGTTTTATCTCTCCTGTTACTGATTCACTGATTTACAGATGGTGGAAGAAGCAAGAAACATCTCTACCAGGTACATGCTTTGTCAAGACTAAGCACAGATAGATGATTAAGTCAAATTAATACATCAGTGATCTATAAAATGAGACTTTAAAGATTGTAAAATAATTTTGAATTGCATAGGAATACATTTATCTTAAAGGACAGATCTTTGAAATATTGCAAGAAACTGTCTCCACTGTGCATTACTGAAAGATTGCATTGCTGGAATTCTATAGCAACTCTGACTTTTTATTTTATGTACTTAATTAAAGGAATAATGGCATCTCACTGCTTGATAATTCGAGTTTTTTCCAAGAAGTGCTTTAATTATATCTTTAAAAATTGTTTTTTGATATTATAAGTAGAAACAAAGAGAGTCCATGAGATCCCAATTCAACTGGTAGGGTACACGTGCATGTGATTTATAGTACCAGACAATGTGAAAAATGTCACCTTTACCTCGTGGATTTCCACTGATTTCAGAATGAGGCTTTGCTGCACAAAAGAATAAGGAATAAAGTGTACTATTGTCTAGCTTGGTATCTCTGCAACTTACACTAACTCTGTAAATGTGTCTTGGAATTACTATGAAGGCTACTGCTAATACATTTTTAGCTGAAAGCTGGAATGAGGTTCTGTTCCAGTGAGACAAGCTGATGAGACACAAGCATAATATGGCAGACACTTCCTACACTGGATAATTCAGTAGTTACTACCCTACATTAAGCCATTTTGGTGTAGTAATTGTAGAATCAAAGTTTTAGGTTAACATACAAAATACACTGTAAAGCAAACAATTTATGGGATTATAGGGGAGGGAGGAAGAAGTAAAAAAATTAAAATAAAAAAAACATCAAACTCAGCTAAGACTTTGCTATTTGACATTTGAATAGCTGGCTATTCCTTCTTATCAATAATGCACAGTTGGGTCTAACCTTTGAAAACCAATTGAATATTGAACACAATAATTCTAGGAATGTTTCTGTACATAGGCAAAGTGAATACTGCTATTAGGAAGCTGATTTTATTCTCAAGAAATTCAATGAACCTGTGTTTCATCTTTGGTTAGTGTCTTTGTTTCCTTTTGATTCTTTGGATTCATTCAAAATTTAGATCAAGTTATTAAAAAGAGGCTCAAGACAGACCAGATCCCTGATGGAAGAATCAAAGCTTATCCTCAAAAAGTAGAGTCCAGAGCTGAGAAGCTGCAACCCAAGAGTATTTTTTGAAACAAAACTTTATGGATGTCCAAGAGGGTCCCCAAAAAAATGGAGGCCAGCAAAAGAATTGCTAGTTTCCACTGTTGTAGCATAGCTGTTACCAATTTTTATCTTAGTTTAAAAGTTTCTAGAACTGAATGCTCACAGAGATTCAGGAGGTTACCGTAATGTGTTATTAATGTTTGTAAATTGCTTTCACAACCTTTAATGAAAGTGAAAAGGACAGTGTTGTTGCAAAGCATTTTTCATTGATTGCCTGGAGATTCCCAGCAGTCAGTCTCCTATTTCACTATGGCAATATTAATAGAGAATCTACGATATGAGAACCAATAGAAATGAATGTTTAAGATCCTCAGAGTAAACCATTCACTGTATGGAGGAGAAGCCTAAAGCATTTTAAATGGTACTATATCTAAAATAGAAACTGCAGAGCATGCTTTATCTTTTATAGCGTGTAAACCCACACGCATCTTGGAAGTATGAATACCCCAGAGATTCATTATACAAATTATTCAGGAGACAAGATTTCATCTTGAAGGCCTGTAATACTATCCAGACCTGGCAATAGCTTTGTCAAGTCATGTGTTGACATCTATTACATCTACCTAAGGACTTCAATGGGAAACCCTTCCCTGATTGTACAAGCCAACAGGAATTTATAAAATCACACTGTAAGACATAGTTTATGAGGGTGCTGTGTAATCACACACCTACTACACTTAATCACACAGATAAATCAAATTCTTTCATCCATAGCATAAGGTTCATTACTGTTCAGTAAGAACAATAACCTGCCCCATAAGCAAAACAGATGTTTTTCTGTGTTTACAGTTAAAATATAATAAACCATAAAGCACAAGGCCTGCCAAACACACGTACAATGACGGTTTTTGGTTTTAAACACAAAAGCTATAACCTGAAAGTAAATGCTCCTACTGCTGCAGGACTCAACCCCTGGTTTTCATATCAAATATCAGCATCTTACAGAGAGACAGGATACATGTACCATGAGGAAGAGGGAGGTGTTCAGAGCACACAAGGAGGAAAACAGTCTGATTGCCTGAGTAGAATCCTGAGACAATTCCCCGAATTGACAAATTTTCAGTGTTTGAAACGTTCTGACTAAAATATATGTCCAATATTGACACATTAATTAGGTCTCTTTCTGTTATAGAATCTTTTAGAGAAGCTGATGAAGTGGTCTTCCCTTAGTTTGGGCATTACAAATATCCCATTTTTTCTTTTCTTGCAAAGCCAAGTATTTTCACTAGATTGTTAGGAAGAATTTTCTTTCAAAAATATCTTCCTGTTAAAGCTAGTCATGGGTCTAAAAAATCCCTTATTCCCTTATGTCAGTGAACAGGTTAAATATTACTGGGGAATACAGACACACAGATATACCACTTACACATCATTGTAATCATATAAGTCTTGTTTTTGTTTGAAACCACAACAAAATTTTGACTGTTTTCAGTATCAGTTGGGGTCCCAATTAAGCTGCATACATAGTTAGCACATTACTCTTTTTAGGCACCATTTCAGTGTAAGATTTTTTTTTTCATATCATCCACACTCATCATAAGATAATTATGCTTATAAGAAGCTAATAATTACTAGGATTATGTATTTTAAGTTGTTAATGTACCTCACTGACAGGGTTTTGAGGAGGCAGGAAGGTTTGGAAGGTGAAAAAGTTAATTTTTTTTAACAAGAAAACATAGCAGAATCTTTAGGATGTTAAATTTCAGATGTTTATCTATTGAAAGAAGAGCTTTGAAATGCAATTATAAGGAATTGAAGAGCCTACAGACAAATGAAGTGTATTTTTTTCAAATCCTATTAAGAATAGTTAATTTAAAGCTTAATTAATTTTTTTTTAAGATGGACCCTGTTGGTAACTAATTCTTTTTAAGCAGCCCATCTTGTTTCCACAAGCAATGGCAGGAAGTAATTTTTAATAAATTACACAATTTTTTATTTTTTTTTGTTTCATCATCTTTTTCAGTCTCAGGGACCAACAAAATGAGAAATTTTAGAATATATGATAGTTGAGATGGTCAACCTACAAGACAACTATGCTGTAAGTCACAGTCATTAGCAAGACAGGATTCAGAAACCTGGAAGTTATTTGTCAAGCCTCAAGGATTTACATAGCAAATCCAACAATCTACACAGTAAGAGTAGTTTCTGATAGCAATTGTAGTAAATATTTTAGGAATGTTCGTAACAGTTAATTATGCATATTGTTAACTCTGGATCTGGAGGTACAACTCTCCCTCACCAACACATGTGCTTTAAAAACACCTCCTGAACCCAGTTTTACTTATTACTGACAACCACCACTGGCTATTTTCTGTGTGCCCAATGGTCATCCATGGTCTGATGAGTCAATGTTTTTTCCCAGCTACTTAATAACACTCTTTACACAGCTTGAAAAGCAAAATTATAGATGGTGTCCTTGAGAGAGACTCTAGAGAAGATGCATGCTTAACATTTCCAAACCAAATAGATGATATTTTATGTTGAAAAGGTGAGAAGTCAACTAGCTTTCTAGCCTGCTGGTTTTCATATAAGGGCCTTGAGGTGAAAGAATATTAAGAAGCCACTGAGGCTGATCCACACCAACTAATATTAGTTTGAACCTGACCTTTGGAAGAAATCTTAGAACACAGAAAAAATGAGTGAACAGAAAAAAAGTAAGAGCTCAGACCCCAATATTCTCTCCTGGTGAATGTCAGCACCGGCTGTAGAAGTGGCCACTGCAGGCTATTCTTTTACAACTCAGAAAAGGCTCATGTTTTTCACACCATATCTGCCTTACATCCTTATCCTGTCAAGCCTAAATCACTTTACTACTCTTCTCTGTCACCTCTAGTTATGCCTGCCTTGTTGTATATTATTGCAATCCTAAGTGACATAGCTAAAGTCAATTCCAGGTATTTTGGAAAGAACTCTTATAAACAACAAAGGGTAGTATAAACTCCAAGTGCTGAAATGGGTTAAGTCATTTAATACACTACCCATTATGCGTATTTGAAGAACATAAATCTAGACTGACCCAGAAGTGAATTTTAAATAACTTCAGAAATGCTAATTATATTCAAAGGTTCAGCATCAAGATGTCAAACAATCTTACAAAGGACTCCATAGGACAAAGAGGTGCATTTAGCAACTATTCCTATCAGTCATTTGTGTCCTGTGGCTATATCAAAGGTAAATCTCAAACACAAAACAACCAAACCCTCAGTGTATGCAAGAATATAATGGTAGTTACAGATCCTTTAGAATTAAGATGCCAAACATGAACACATTTAGTGCTCAACAAATAATTTTTTAATGCCATTGATCCTGGATTTTTTTTTTAAAGCTACTTTCCATTCCTTTGACAGATGTGCTGTGCTGCATTTCATTACTTTTTCTCCTTACCTCGTTTTTCTTTTCTTTTAGATAAGTGATGAGGCTTTCGGAAAAGATTAAGTACTGGCAGACAAAGCAATGGCCCAAACACGGTTTTAATTGGAACCTCAAATCCTGTGGAAAAAAAAAAAGAAATTAAACCATTAATAATTTAATTTTACTAACAGACAGACTGAGTTCACGTATCCTGTTTTAGGCAGATTTTACCATATTTCTTCATATTTGATTTCAACAGGTGTGCAATCTGTTAGTCAAACCGTGTTGGAAATAAAATTATTAAAAGAAGGTTTCAGGGAGGTATGGAGAGCCAACAAGTACTGATGGCAGTAGTTCTCATCTAGAGAAGTAGTCCACTGATGACTAGTCATGTCAGAATTTACTTATTTAAAGTAAATTTACTTGATTTATAGTTCAAAAAGCACTTTCTTCTGTAAAACCTAAAAATCTTCCTATTTTTTTATAACATTTAAAATACTCTTTTCTTATGCCGCTCTTTGCCCCATAAATGGATGGCAGAGTACAGACACTACACAGCAGTAGGACTCAAAGGCAACCAAGGCATAATGCTAAACAATTCACTCTTCAAGAAAAAAGATAGTGAAAGAAATTTCATTTCTCTCAAGATTGGCAAAGGCTCTCAACATAAAAACACCCATAAAAGTAAACCATAAAAGCAATTTTTTAAAGAGTCAGAGGTTATATGTTGTAGTATTGGGCAAGCAACAACCAAATAACCAACGAAATAACCCACAGTATGAATAACTTCCTCATTTCTGAAAATAAGACATTTTTGCATTAGAAATCTTTATTCAGATATACAGAACAAAAAAACCTCAGATACATGACAGAATATCAGTAAAATTTTTTCTGAGAATTGCATTTTGTGTTTTAAAGGAGCACAGGCCCAGATTCCTATATAGTAAGTGGCATGAATACAATGGACCAGCAAAAACTTCTACATGTAACTAATCTGACCAACAGAGCTGTAATTTTCCAAGCTGTCAAAGCTACACTGGGGAAGAGGCTGTGTTTCATTTTCTTACTTTGCTGTTATTGCACAAGTATATGTAAATTTAATTTGGGATTACAACAAAATTTACGTACCATGACCTCAGTCAAACAAGGCCACTGAATTCAATAGACATTCTGTAGTAGGCAAGTAGTTATCATTAAGCCTGTTCAATTACATACATTGCTATTATTTAATGTGTCAAATACATCTAAAGCCTATGTAGAAGGTGGCATTTGGAACTGCTGTAAGACCATTGATTTACAAAAGCTCTTTTCATAATGATAGTCTGTATGGGTGTTGAATGCCTTTTTTATTGTTTGTTAATTGAGGGCTGCAGGATGCTATGGGGGTTTAAAAGACTAAACTGAAGTCTATGACAGCAATATTTTTCATTAAACTTCCTTTTCTGGAGAATGAAATGTCTCTCTAAGCATTGAATCAGGAGCATTTCTTAGGATGAAGAGGGAATTTCTGGTCAAGATGAGGATAATACAAAAATAGAAAACCCAAATTCAAGGCTCTGGCCTGGCTAGTGTTGGAGAAACCTTAAAGTCTTTCCCCAAATAACATATTTGGTTTTGGATTTTCCTCTTGACCTAATCCGCATAACTGCAGGCAACAGCAAAGCTTTGGTTCAGTCAGATTACCTCATATACAGTTTCCCTTCCAGAACTGATTAGCTAAAGGCACAACAATGTGTATGTGACAGTCTGCTTGCAAAGCTGCCGGAGATGGGAAGCAGAGGCAGTTTCTTTGCATGGCATAGAGACTGTGTCAACAAAACCTGCAACGACGAGATTAGATCTCTGTGCATCACACCCATCTGCCCCATTATGCTCTCCCAGAAGCCAGGATATCGCAGCACAGACGTGCAGAGAGGCTGTGCCAGAGCCATGGCAGACCAGGCACAGCTGATGAGGCACGGAGAGCAACCTTCTCATGTAAGACAAGCTGAGCAGAGTCACTCAGATCAGTGTCTGCATTGTGCTCCCCACCATTTCTAGTGGTTTCTGTGTTAGCAAGATCCATTCTACTGCCCAGCTTCCCTCAGCTTGTGCTAGAACGCAGAAGGGACAGATGATAGCAATTTATTATGTGCAAAGGCAGATGATTGAGGTACTAGATGAAGGTTAGCATGAGTACTGGGAATTTTGATTTATACAGAGCTGGAACCCAAAGTGGAGGCAGGCTACACTGTCAGCTACAAAGCTAAAGTCCTAACATACAGGTAAGGACATACTTGTGCATTTCCAGTGTCAGACAGAAAGCAACAATGCTCAACACTGGCAATTCAGCCTCAGAAATTTTTATGGGTTTATAGGAAATTCAGAAATGAGCTTGAGGGGAAACCAGGCTATTTCTTCCTGAAAACAATTCTTAGTCCAAATATCAGTCTTTCACTTACTTCTCCATCAATAAATAATTTTAAATACAACTACTGGGCTTCTCTGTGCACATTTCAAAAATGGCTTGCAAACTGCAAGCTCTCCAAGCAGCACTACCCTTTTAGCACAAAGGAACATTTAAGTCAATCATTCAATACACAGCCATTCAAAGACATTACTAGTTTCTCAGGAGGCAATTTTAAAGCCTGGTGTTCTAAATGAGACCCAGATACTGAGTCCTTGCCTAATATTTATTTGCCTATGAAGCTATAAAAATAACAAATACAAAAATAACAACAATCACAGTAGGAATCATTACAGTTTTGTAGCAAAACCTGCCAGAAACAAAAAAAGACAATATCTTATCCTGAGCAGTAAAATCAAGACAGTCTAGCTGTTAGGCCCCCTCTGAAAATATGTGAACCCTTGGGACATACAGATTTTGTGCTGTGAGACAAAAGAACACTCTGGTTGGGATCCATGAGAAAAATAATTGAAAAAATATCAAAATTGTTGAATAGCTTGACTATAAATACACAACTTGATGCTTCAGGCATAGAAAATTCAATAAAGTGGTGAAGTATATAGTAAAACAAATCCCACGATGTCTTACACTAATTTACATTCACAGAAATGTCACAAAGATAATTTTGAGGGGAACTAACTCTATCTAACTAAAAAACTCAGTATTTATTTAGAGCACAACTACATTGCTTGATTTACTGCCAGTATGTTCTTTGCTGCTTTAGCTATTTTTTCACAACCACCGAGACTTTGAACCTTTAAAAGAGTGCCACACCTCACCAAATTGCAATTTACTGTGATATTAGATATCTTATAAGTCTACCCTACCATGATGAATATGAGCTTGGAGTGGAACAAGAGAAGAAATGACAGCATCTCCTCCACAGCATGTGTTTGTGTAAGAATATACTTGAAAGAAAGAGCATGTGAGAGCTTGACATGTCCTTGGGGTATGATTAAAAGCTCGTGAAATAAAATAATTCAAAGATGACAGCTCTGACTTTAACCACCACTGGGGACAAGAGATCTTTCTCTTAAGAAATGCCAGTCATTCGCAAGTTTAGCTGAATTCATACAGAAGATGTATTTTAAAACCTGGTGATTTAGATACAATCCCCAAACCAGAGAGACCCTGTGGGTGACATAAAAATGCCACAAAGTTTAAATAGAGTTTCATTTTTCATAATAATATTAGCCAAAGCTTAAAAATGTACCCACTTTAAATTGATAGTGTTGAATGATAAAGAAAACTAAATTTAGGAAAAAAAAAATCTATGAGGAGGGAGATAAAACCACATGTAGGATATGAATCTTTATTAAAGAAGTATTATCCCCCAGGATGTTTCCTATCTAATGCCACATCTAGGCCATACCAGGTTGGCTCTGTAGCAAAGGTCTGAGTTTATTCAAAGCTAATGAGATTCCTAACCTAGACTATTTTACGTTTTATGTAATGCTGCCTTTTAAGTGGATTTATTTCATTAAACATATTCTTTCTTAAGCTTCAAAGTCTGTTCCACTTTTGTGAATTCCCTTTATTTCCTTTTTGACAGTTCTACAGTTAACCATCTATAGAGATACAAAGCCAGCTGTAGCTCACATTATAATATAAATATATATATAAACACAATTTGCATGAGCTCTCATATAATCCGAAGTTATCTTCAACAGTTTCTTTTTAAAAAATAATGAGATTGACCCAAGCATGAAACCACAGTATCTGAAACATGAAATGTCTTAAATGGAGAACTCATGAAGTCTGGTTCAGTGTCTAATTTTTAATTTTTCATCCAAGTAGTTCAGGACTAAATTTCCCAAGTGCGAACAGTGATCACGTTTCTCTTCCTTGTGCAATAGATATTGTCTAATGAAGAGTGCACACACTGCAGCCTCAGCGGGGGCAAATATAAGGTAGTGATAGGGGCTCACCACCCAACTCTTGGTGCTAGACAACTAAATATGTCAAAGACTGATATGTTTTAGGAACTTGGTGCCTTTGTGAGCTCAATCTCTCCATGAAATGTGTTTCAAAACACTTTCAAAGTTACCAGGGAAAAAACAGACAGATGTAATGCATAAACCCTTTTCCTTATCAAAAAAGACCAAAAATATACTGCATCTTACACATTTCCTGACTAAAATGAATAAACTAAAAGACCAATCAAATCAGAAAACTGCATTTAAACTGCTGTTAGAGTCTGCTTAGTCGTGAGAGTGGTGTCCTAATCCACTTGAAGTTAATTGAAGTTTAGGTGTTGACTTCAGCACGGTCAGATTTTTGCCCTGGTTCAATATGTTCGAATATTCAGAGGATAGAACTGCACCGAGTTTTAGAAAGAGAATATCAGTGGGATTCTAAATCACTCAAACTCTTTTGAAAAAATTCAATCTTTTAGAGACTCATCCTTGCTCCTGGTTGCTGAGAGCAAGAAGGAGACACTCTTTCCTTTTGGAGGAGAGGACTGATGTTCAGATTATTTGAGTGCTCACTGTTAATGCAAATGCAGCTCAGTTTTCAATATTAAGCTACTATGAATAGGTAATTCTTACTGCTCCTCAATATTTATTATGTGATAAGGTTTAAACTCGAATCAAAAGTCCCATATGCTTTAACTGAATATTTAAAAAGCAATATCTTCCTATAACAAATTCTACAATTGATACGATCCATTCTCAGAGTGATATTTATTGTTTCTTTAAGCCAATTTCTAGCTTCAATTTGGCAGCTGCTAGATTTTGTTGTTGTTGTTGAATTGTTTAAATAAACACAAAAGAAAACAGAAGATTTGTTGCATGCTTCCTTTTGTATGTTTGTGTCTTTAGAAATTAGCTATAACAGTGCTGTTGTATTAATAACAAGCCCATTAGTAACAGACTAAACTGATTAACAGATAGTCTCTTTATCAAGGAGGGATGTCAGCTGAGGCTGTACACAGTAGTTCAAATTGCATTCTCAGTGTGGAGAATGTCATGATTTTGACAAGCATAAGTCTGTGTGGCTTCCTGACAGAAGTGAAGGCTTCAAATGTGGGCTTTCTCCAGCTGAGAAGAAGTGTTTAGAGGCAAGAAATTTAACACTAATAAAGAAGTTAAAGTTCTAAAAATGTTTTTCCAACCCACAGATTCTTGTTTTGCTGCACCCTCTTCTTCTCTCTCATCCTGTCTCTTGAAAGACCTACCTTAATTTGTTCTGAAATCTGAAATTTTATCCCATAATAGGTCTTCAGACTCAGTTAAGGCACACTGTCATTGTGCTTAAGGATCTTTCCTCTTGCAGTGCCACACTATTAAGATTTTCTATTAAAATTTTACTGGCCAGGTCAAAAGCAGCCTTCATAGCCCTTGGAGGAGTTTCAAAATTCAGGATACCTATTGCTGAACAAATATAGATTTTGGTTTTTGAACACTATTTGCTTTTCTACTCACACATTAAAGGCTGGCTGGAAGTGCTACTACTTTTTCTTCCTATTTGTGCTCTCTTCCCTTCAAAGCGCTTATATCCTCATACCTTAGAAAATTTTCAATCTTATTACTATCAATATATAAACTGCTTTTAATAATAATCATTTAATTCAAATCTTGCTTAGGCTGCTTCTGAAAAAATAGATTTCTAAACAGATTTTCTCGGTATTCCCATTCTCTCTGTAATTTGCTGTTATGACAATCTAAACACATATTTATGCTAGTCCCTACCTAAAAGGTCTCAGCAATACCATGTAATTAATTAGTTAAGCTTCTAATTCATTTGTTGTTAGTTTTGTTCCTTCCAAATTTCCTCATTAAGTTATTGCAGGGAGCAGTGTTTGCACAGCAAAAGAGAAAAATACAAGCTCTTCATTGCATTCTTTTAATACCCCTTTTATCTTTAAACTAGCTAATTAGCATATTAATTAGCTAGATATAGTAGTCATGATCCTACAAGTAACTGTGGGGACAACATTGTACTGATTTAAAGTAACACCATTTGTACTTACATCACAATAATATCTTAACTTTGCTCTAAAACGTCAAGTATTTCAAAATTAAAGTAACTGGTGTTGGAAGACATTACATTAACCATAATTATCCAAGTTAACTTTTTTTGTGCTTTGTCAAAAGTTTCTAGTCCTAACAAATAAATACAAAAGGCTTATTAATTACATAAGAAATAAAATTACATTGACCAAATACATTAAAAGCTTATTCCTTTTCTATTTTTACAATCAGAACTTCTATTTTTTTTTTAGACCTAACTGCTCTTCTTGCCAACTTTCAAAATTCCAGTAGAACCAAAACCTCTATACACCAGTAACAGCTCTGAACAAGAAGAACAACTTGTAAAATGAATGAACAAAAACATTCCCTCCCAAAGTGCTGCTAAGGGACATTTCAGGTGTTACCAGAAGTTTACTGAGAACACTCACAATCACTGCTCATGTCTGGCTACTCTTCTGTTTATTTTCTTCATGTTATACCAGGTATGACTGTAACTACACCAAGAAATCTACCCTTGTAAATCACATCATTGGAATAGGAAAGCAAAGTAGTGTTTTCCATAAAAACATATGCCATGTGTATGTCCTGACTCAACAGCTGAAAATGCAAATGTGTTGAAGATTCCAACAATTTATATTTGTGAATATTCTGTGGTTCATTCTCAAGATACTGAAAACCAATGTATAGATGGGTTCAGGAGATGAGAGAAGAAAAATACACCAAACACCATATCATGTCCTGGTATTACCTTGCCAAAGAACTGTCTCTGTCTACTCGCCCAACAGCAACTCCAAGGCCTGACCAGGAATAAAACAAGCCATGAAGATACACAGCACTTCTGGTTTATTAATGATACCAGGCTGCCCTTGACCTCCTGTAGTTTTTGGTAAGTGCCTGCCACAGTTGCTGCACCACGATAACGTTGCTGACCTGGAGGAAGGACAACCATTGTATGTACAGACCACAGTGATTGTTTCTCCTTAGTCTTATCCCCATCCCAGCTGAGCTGGGAACAGACACTCCAGGTGGTGGTATTGCAGGACAATGTATCTCAGCAATAATTTCATAATGGCACAAATTGCAGTTCATGGTGAAATAAAAAATATTGTGCACTTGCAGGGCTAGTTTACTACAATTTGGTGCAGAATGGCCAAAATTTGTCAGCCAATAAATATCTGATGGTAATTTCAGCATAAGTACCTACGTTCACTGAGTAAATTTTCTGTGGCTGAGCATTTTACAATACAAAGAATTAATTTAAATGCAACATTCCAGTAATGCCCTCATAAAACCACGGTAGCCAAGATCTGTGTTTCTGCATTAACTGAAAGGGGCACAAATATTTATAGCACAAGTCTGATAGCTTGAATACAAGATGTGTACCTGAACAGTCACGCACTGACTTCAATGAGTTCATTACAAGACCGAGGACTATATGTGTTACTACACTGGTGAAACAGGGCTTGTACACCGCACTTGTTCCTCACAGCTTCTGATGCCCAAAAAACCCTGTTCCTGTACAGCATGATAAATGTCATCCCACTCTGAGTTACTCCTTTCCTTTCCCTGTCCTACAGTTCTCCTCAGGTCCTCCGGAGTAAGGCAAAAATCCAAGGCAATCTAAAAAATGAAAAGATTAATTACAGACTTTCCACTTATCGCATTTCTATCTTTGCAATGGTCCATTGATATTAACAAGTGTTTTTGAACTCACATATATAAGATGACAGTATTTCAAGCTGGTTGTGGGCTTGTGGGAATTTTCATAATGTACATTATGGGGTTTTTTTGAGAAACCTAACAGACCTGGACATTTTATATTCAGTTTTATACAGACACTGATGTATCAGATGATTTAGAATGTGTATGCTTTGCATTTATTTGAAATACCTCTGACAAGTAGATATTTTTGAATTAGTGATCTAAAGATTTTTTTTGATGATATAATTATGAGCTGGAGGCTGAATTTTTAGAAGTGAACTTGGTGGTAGATTTGCAATTCAAAGAAGTTACTTAAATTAACAAAAATGCCCTAAAAGAACAACTGTCTACCTGACTGATCCAAGAAAATGAACACTGAAAATAAACAGCTGCCCTGTAGAAGACTATGTGATAAAACTAATCACTCTTTGCATAATGTATTTATTTTCCCCTGTGCTTATTACAGACCTGGTGAACCTTCAAAGCTATAAATATTTAAATATAAGAGACATCCCAGACATTTGAGTTCAAATAAAAGTAGAATTTCAGTAGCCTGACTACAGTAAATCCAGATCCCTTGAAGAAAGCAGTTCTGATTGTTACACAACACTCCAAATCATGTTTTTTCTTTTTTTTTTTCTTTTTTTTTTTTTAATGCTTTGTTTTGTTATACCAACAAATCCTTTTTAAAAGGACCTCTCTGGTGAAGTCTGAATGTTCTTCACACAATAATAGATTCAGTGTCTGGACGAAGGCTACTGTTCTACTAACATAATCACAGCAACATATTAGAGAGAGCAAAAAAACCAATACCATATTTAAAGCTATTAGGATAAGTATCTCTTGGTACTATACTTCATCATAGATCCTCCAAAATCAACTCACTAAAATTAACCAAGTAATGACATTATTCAGCAGTTGAGATGTCTCAGCTATGTCTTTTTCACTTTGAAAAAGCCACATAAAAGCATAGATAGAAGTAGGTATACCTCAAAACAATTTCAGGGTTCAAACCAAGGGATTAGCTTTAGATGCAGGCATTGTCACAGCAATGAGGTCTCTGCAGTTATGTCCCAGATTAAGATAGTGCTTGGAGTCCTGGCGGTGAAAAGCTGCTGTGCTACAAATGAAGCAAAATGTTTGAAAACAAATTGATTTCCCTCTTTTCAGGTTGATGCACACAAGGAGTGTGGGATGTCCTTTCCTTTGGGCCTTTTCTCCAGTCCATCAATTCTCAGTGGTTTCTACTACTGATATACTCCCCAGAATATGCTGTTCTCCCCCCCATTCCTGAATCACTGATCCTACTAGGATAGTCCTAAACCAACATCAACAAATTCAGTTACAGCAAAGGATATAACACCCAGAGCAAAGCTAAGCCAACTATCCATCATTTGCCTTGTCTTGTAGGTATTAAGTACAACATGGTCTGATTTATGAGGAAATCCATGGCATCCTGAAAGCCTCTTTAGGAAAACAGAGTTTGGGATGCTGCCACCAGCACTGAAGCAACTCAGAGTCAGAATCAGCCCTGATAGTCAGACACACCCTCCTAAGTGCAATGCTCAGTTCCTACAGAGTCAACTGAACAACTGTGTCATTTGTCAAGCTGAGCATTTTACTTATATCCACGTATAGATCTTTGTCAGAACTGCTCACAAACAGCTGCAGGATCTATTGGGCAGAAAGGCCACGGTAAGATGACTCACTCTACCTGAATTGCTAAACTGAACAGCTTCAGTTTATGCCAATTTATTAAGATCTGCCTATTATCAAATCAGCCCTCTACCTCTCTCAAATCCAACTATTAGAAAGCAATTACAGTTGTCACTTGCCCAGGTGCAGAGAAGGAGGAACATGCCAGGAGCAGTGTCCCTTCAGATGCTGCCACAAGGGCTGTACTTTCAGACTGAAAAAAGAGGACAAAATTTACCTTACAAGAGCTTTGCCCTTGAGGGCTCTAACAGCCATTTGTCTTTTTGAGGCACGTTCTTCCCTTTACCCCTTCAAAACTGTGCCAAGAAGATCCAGTTCTCAGTAAAGTCAACAGAAGTCTCTCCACTGATTTTAATGAGAGATTGCAGTGTGGGTTCTCAGTGAGGATAGAGTTTCTTTCTTTTCTTTTTTTTTTTTAATTCAAAAATTTCCTCACATAGATCACCTGGAAGGATGTAAAGAAGATTAACAACAGTATTCTGAACTAGTTTAACCTAAAAAGAATATATTTATTCTAAAATATCTCAGTACACTCAGATGTTATGAATATTCAGTACAGCCCCCCTCAGCAGACATTCTTTGCAAGACTATTTTTGCTAAAAGCCATTTTGATGTGACATATAGAAAAGATAAGCCTTTTTATACAAAATAGGATTCCCTGGAAATACTTTCTAATGAAATTTTTATACTATGTAAGCTAGCCTGCCTGCACTCCTTTGGCTCATTCTCCATGGGCTGCTACAATACATTCTCAGCACAGCACGTTAAAAGAAGGACCAATCTGGTCAGTTCTTGAGCCTGTGTATATGAATATGCTATTACAAACAGAAGATGACCCAGGAATATCTCAAGGGTAAAACACTTAAATAGCATACCCTTACTGTGCCATCAAATCTGTTACACAATCTTTAAAATTAATAACGAAAAACAGATCTTAAAAGACCATTAATAAACAAGCATACGAGAAAAGCATTTTAAATAGCTCCTGCTAATTGTGTTTATCTCAGTGTGAGGCCATGTCAAAAAGCCTGCAGCAAATGTATTTTGTTAAAAGCACCACTTGCGCAGCAGGCGTTAAACATTAGAAAGCAAGCTTGTCATTAGTGGGCTACTACTGAAAAGGCTACTAAAACTCAGCTAAATTATTAATATGGTATCTTAAAAATGTCAGATGGAGAATTTAAGTTCCTTTTACACAGTACAGGATTTTAACGCTACTTTTTCATCATATTAGTCCATTAGTAATGTCCCAGCTTATATAATCTTGGAGACAACAAGAGAGCAGCCACATGCCAATCTTGGTTTGCATTCTTCAGTGTGGGAAATCTCTGCTGCTCTCCCCTCTACTTCTGAGGCACCAGTATTTTCCTTATGTGCTTATCCAAATGGAGCTGATAAAATAAGCAAAATTCTCAGGCTGTTTATACAGCTAAAGAAGTATGAAAGGTAAGATTTTTTTTTTAATTTAAATCCACTGTGGTGTTTGAGATTCCTAGTATTGCTGCAGATGCAGTTTCAGGCTGCTTCTAAGCCAGTTTAACACTGAGCTGACACGGAAGGAGACAATTTTGCTCTTCCTTGTCAATCCATGTCTGCTGGAGCGATGAGTTAGTTGGCTTATGAAATGAAGCATTGCTCCCTTTAAGGGTTATTTTTCCATTGGATCAGTCACACTACCAGTACAGAAAAAAAGAGAAGCGCAGTGAGCATCAAGGTGTAAAGTAAGAAGCAGATTATTTTAGGCAGTAATACATTACTGAATTAGCTTCCTTTAACATGAAATCACCAAATGTGGTTTAAAGACAAGTGTTGAAATCTGAAAAACACCATAAGAAGTGTATATAAGGATTTTCTCAGCAGAGGAAGTGAGCTGCTTATTGTACAATCTATTTAAAGTTTTGCTTGCTTTTGCAATTCATTCATAACTCTCCACCAGGAACAGGCAATGCCTACACGCAATGCAACATTCTTCCCTGTTGGTCTTTGAAATCTGACAGAGAATAGGAAAGGAGAGAAATATGATATATCCCTTAGCAACAAAGCTATGATGAGAAATTGTGTTGCTTTAAAACATGAACAGGCTCTCACCTCGGCAGGCTGTACTCTCAACCACCAGCTGCACGGGTCAGCGCACACGTTCATCTACTGAGAAAAGAACTTCTGGGAGTTTGAAGCTGATTTTGTTGTTTTTTTTTTTTCCTTACAGAAGTTTACTCTCATTCTACAGATTACTTTTGGTCACAAGGTAAATCTGAAAAGAACAGTGTAAAGCCAAACACACAATCCTACCCAATTCCTGTAGTTGAAAAAGAAGGTACCAAAGGTCATGTGTTCTGACACCATCAAGGTTCACAAAAGGAAAAGTTTTAAAATAAATATTTTATCCATAGATGTTATATCTGTAATGCATTTGGTACTAACTCTGAGTCCTTTTGGTACAGCAGATTGTTTCTAACTTCAGAGAGGATGGGAGGAGATGAGAAGGAAAGAAATAACATGAGGAAACTCATACTTGTGCCAGCAGAGCAGAAAAATGTCTTGATATCAAACATAACTCATTTGCTTCCAGAGTATTTGGGAAACAATGAGAGAAGGAGAGAGAGAGAGAGAGATAAAGAGTGCAACTAATATTGATGTGTGCCTTCAAGCTGCTGCCAGAGATCAAATGTGCTGTTCAGCATGTCTTGGATGAAGGTGCTATGACAGCCCAATAAGACTTTCTGCTGATGGTCCTGAAGACTAAACCTGGTACCAACAAAATGATCCAGGAGTCCAGTAATCCTTTGTCCTCATGCTAAAGGTCATCTACTTAGTACAGGTGTCTTGGGGAGCAAAAGGATGTTCTCCTTCCTGAACTTCAGTGTCTTAGAGACTGAAATTTTGCTCAAGTTGTTGTTTAAACAACAAAAAAAGTCACTCTGTGTCAGTCATTCAAAGTTTGATAAAATAAAGCAGGTTTCTAAATGCAAGCCAAAATCATCCTTTAAACTTAACATTTTTCTCAATAAGTTTAAGCCAAAAAAACATTTGAAAATAAGATACTTTTCCACTCCCTATTTGAGTCAGTCTGTAACCTTGGCCCATGACAGAAACTCAGACAAGGACAACAGACGTGCACAACCACAAACCAAGTAACAGCCCCCTTACAGCCCTATCTCTGCTAAATGAAGCTTAAGGTCTTTCATTTTACTTATAAAATCTTAATGTCCAGGTTCCTGCCTATTTGAGGAATCATATTCTCCATAAAATATGGTATTAAAAAAAGTATTCAAGCCTGAAAGCCCTTTCCATTTAAGAGACTAATGTCAGGATATTATCCATCATATAACTCTAGATCACAATGTGTTTTTTCTCTCTACTTCAGTGAAAAAATACAAGTTCCTAGTCATATAAGACAACATTGATTTCCTTAGAAAATTAGGAACAAAGACCAGATACACTCAGTTAAAAGGATGGACAGGACCTAGAGGATTCAATTGAAAGAATAGAACTGAACTGCAGGAAAATGTGTTATTTGATATTTTAGTCCAAAATTGAACTTAAATAACTGAAGAGTTCCCCAGCTAAGGTGACTTTCCAGTAAGTCCTCTGGGAAAGTTGTCCTGAAAACTTTGTCAGAGCCCAAGTTTACACTGGGTTGACTTCTTTTGTGGCAGTGACATGGGGCTGCCTCTGGGTAAGACCTACCAGGCAAATTGCTCCATGGCCAAGGAACTGTGCGTCCAGGTTCCCCTGGAAATCTACATAGTCAAACCAAAATATTTTGGCCTTAAAAAGTAGCATTTCCTACCTATCTCTAGCCAGCAAATCATGTTGCTTTGGTTGCTTAAGTTGAATTTCATATTTTTAATCCCTAAACGATATTTTTTTCCAATTCTTTAGAAAGATATGCTTCAATTATTTACTTTAAAAAATACAAATTCAAACAAATATGTTAAATTAAAATGAAAGAGAGGCAACAAACTGCACAAAGCTGACATAATTAGAGAATAAAGGGGAGACAGGTGAGTTTCTTTGCTTAGCCCTTTCTCACAGCTTAATCAACTCCTAACATTAGTCCACTAGAACATTAGTTCAAATGCCTCCACTCAGCCATAGACAGAGCTACTAAGAAACACTAATTCTGGTTATTTTATCCTCATTTTATTAAAAAAGTTATTAAAATATGATTGTCATATCCATTTGTTGCTCTGCCATCCCCTCTGCCCTGTTTTATATATGAGTATTAGTATTTTTGACTACATTAAACTCTAAGTACTTTAGTTTTTCAGCCTTCTTGAACAGCTTCTTCAACCAATGACTTTTATAGGGTGGATCCCAAATGTTGATATAAATATTATATGGTTGACAGATTAAGCCAAGAACAAATAAAACTAATATGTTATTACAGCAAGGATGCAGTCAGTTTTGTGTGAAATGAGGTGGTCCCTCTCTTCTGAACCGGTTTGGGAGACCGAGAAACACACACGTCATCTCTCTGAGCACAGTCAAGGCCCACTTAACTGCAATATTTAGAAACACATAAATTCCAATAAGACCAAGACTTCACTGAGGAGACAGGTTAATTGCCTACTTACTAAGCATTTAAGGTCTGTGCTTTTATCTTTGTATAAATAATGTGCAAAAGTGCTAGGATTAAAACAAAATGATAACATTAATGAAAGTGTCTCAAAGAAGTACATACTACGGTTGAAGATATTTAAGACATTTCTGCCCCAATTTTGAGTTCTTTGATGGTTAAATTTGATAAAAGTGTGAACACAGACTATTCAACATCAATGGCAACCTCACCTGTGTTTACCTCTGCTGAGATAACTGAGGCAGCTCATGGCACAATGGCACCAGAGGACAACTGCAGGTTCTTTGCTGCTGACAATCGACCACAACACGTGAGCGCAGAGATGAGATTTCATGACAGAGATTCAGCAGTCAGACAATTTATTCTCCCTTCATGGAGTCCAATTTTCTTTCTTATTGTGCTAAATCAATGGCTTGTATTACAAAGCTTTATGCCATTTGCAGTGTCAGCTGGACTCCCCGTGCTTGTGTGGGAATTGGTTGCAATGGGATAAAGTTTAAGTCTCTCCTTCAATTAACGGTTAAGCACAAAGAATAAAATCACTACAGGTATTAGCTCTTTAAATACAGACATTCTCCTGCACTAATCAGCTTCTTTTTCCTTTTATTCATTTCTAATATGGGGGTAGGGACTCTGTATGTCACATCTGTCAAACAGTGACGTTCTGACCTACTTTGCTGCCATAATAAGGACAATATTCCCTCTACAGAACACTGCAATAAAAGAATTTATTTAACCAGAAATTTTTGGAGGCTGTAGTGACTGTCTTAAGTGAAAGGAAACATTTTTTGATAAAGAAATGGATGATTGTTTACAAAAAAGTCTCAACTTTGAGAAAATATTCTAAAAAGACATTTTGGAAGCTAGAATAAATAATGATCTACCATAACTTTCTCAAATACTTATTTGCCTAAAACAGGTAGAAAACTAAAAAAACTAGACAGATACACTGACACTTTTCTTGACAGATTCATAACCTTATGGTTCCCCAAACTTCTATGTTCAATAACATTTCATTAGTATACTCCAGTGTATTTATTGGTATGCATTATTAATACAGATATGTGCCTAGGAGATGTACAGTTTGCAATTATTTTTCCTTTCAAAACATAATAGCTTCACACTGGACTTGTTGCAGCTACAATATTTCATCTCAGAATGTTCCTTCAAACATTCTGGGACTGTGACAGAAATTTGTATTTGAACAGAAAAGCTGTCAGGAATGTGCTGTGGTGCCATCCATCACAGTTTTAATCCTGACCGTACTTAGAAGTTAGTGGAGCTATCTGTCCAGCACACTAAACAAAGGCTGAAATTATGCCTTCTGTTCTTACACATTAAAGCTACAAAGTTAGACTGAATTCAACAGGCCTGTATTACACTCTATTAATTTCCTATTAGTTCTCAGCTATGCAAAGTCTCCAGCCGCATTGTCACTGTGGTTTAGACATGCAACCTTGATTTCAGCATCAAAAAATGGAGTCTGTCACTTCTCATAATTTTACAGAAGATTATACAAATGTAAATCCTTTTTTCATCCTGTCATCCTTTTATGTCCTTAATGAGTTTGCTCACTAACAGTGAAGAATCTTAATTTCATATTCAGAAATATTAACAGTTACTATAACTTTAAGCTCCTGAAGTAGCTGCTCAATTAAAGAGCAATTTATACATTTACACTTAGTTTTGCACAAAGCAATGACATTTAGAGTTTTTCTTTCTTTTTCTTTTCCTCCAATTTGCATTTTACATTCCCAAGGAAAAAAAAAAAGTTGCAGTTAAAGAACTGAACTAAAGATTCTAAAACAAAATCTTCAATCAGGAGCACATTATGTAGTATAATATGATTCCTTAGTAGTTAAAATCTAACATTTGTAAAAACAAATGGCACGCACTTGACAGGCAAATTACACATGGATTACCATTTGTTAAAATTTCATCACAGAAAATAGTTTAACTACTGTGGATATGAGCCAAGATCAGCCTGACAAGTACTTTACATGAAAGATTAGTATATTCTCTTCCAGAGGTTTACGCTTAATTTAGATGCATCGACTTTTTGCCACCATTGCTGACCTTTATGTCTAATCAAAGTCCCTTTGAATCCAAATCCCCAACCTTTTATCTCTCCTGACAGTTTTTAATTTGAAGGCTTGTAATAAAGTCTATTAAAATTCAAAATGTATCAATGTTTAAAGCTTGGTTCACTTGCTGGCTTTTCAGATATGGAACTTCAAATGGGCTGATTACAGAGACTCCGAACTTTCCATTTGAAGCTTTATACCAGGTTAAAAAAGCCCTTTGGAGAGGGAAATCAATCTAGATTTTTAGTTAAAATGCACAAAGATGACATATGTGGCATAATCATAAAAAGTGAGTATCTACAAGTAGCAGTTTACTTAGATATTGGCTAAGTGAAGACTGCAGTTCTTCTGTGCCAGTCCTGTATCTCTGGTTAATTTTATATTGCCATTTCATCTGAGGCAGCCAGAATTTCCACATAAGACAGTATGAGTTCAGTGCAATGACCTCTGTGCAGTTTGCAGCCTGCCAGGCCAAAACCAAGCAAGCAGCACCACCTCCGTAGCTAAATTTCCCTTGAAGGAAAACAAGGGCAATTTCCCTGGGTCACCTGTAACTATCAGCTCGTGGAATAATAAGGCAATCACCTTTTCCATCTCAATAAAGTCAATTACTTTTAAAAAAAGTATGGTTATTGGGGGTAAAATATAACTGAATCGCCAACATACATCATTAAAAGCATTTATCTTATTTCTTTTTTTTCTTTTATAAAAAACCTCTTCCTGGTTCAAGTATGCCATTCCTTCAGTTGGAATTGTTCTATTCTCTCAGAGTAGCATGTACAAATCCAAATTATATATCTGATTATCACACATAATCCTACTGTTCCATCAGGCAGGAACTACTCTCAGAGAAGAAGCTGTAGATGTAAGATGATTTAAAGAGCAACCTAAAATAAGCTGATGTTACAAATTCTTTTAAAGCAGAAAATAATATCTGAAGCCTACAATGAAATGTGAATATAGAGGAGATTTATATTTGCATGGTATCAGCTACAGAATTGTGTGAAAAAAACCTGTATACTGCTGAACCCATAAAAAACATATGTTAGGCCACAATGGCTCAGAGATCCCTCCACACAGATCTCATGGCAAGATCTCCTTGATTTCTTTGTAGTTCAGGGAAAAGAATAAACATAGCTTTGGGGGTGAGTGAAGTTAAAATCAGGCTGATGGTCAGTCACAAGAGGTGTTCCTCAGGGCTCAATATTGGAGTCTGTTCTGTTTAATATCTTTATTGATGATCTTGACAAGGGGATTGAGTGTACCCTCAGTCAGTCTGCAGATGACATCTGCACAGGGATCTGGACAGGCTGGACTGATGGGACGAGGCCAATTGTACGAGGTTCAACAAGACAAGGTCCTGCACTTGGGTTAAAAATATTCCATGCAGTGCTCCCGGCTTGGAGCAGAGTGGCTGGAGAAGTTCCCTGGCAGAAAAGGACCTGGGAGTGCTGTTTGAGAGTGACTGAGCAGAGGCCAGCACATGTTCTGGAAGGCCAATGGCACCTGGCCTGTACCAGCAATAGCGTGGCAGCAGGACCAAGGCAGTGACTGTCCCCCTGCACTGGGCAGTGCTGAGGCCACCCTCGAATCCTGTATCCAGTTCTCAGCCCCTCACAACAGGAATGTCATTGAGGGGCTGGAGCATGTCCAGAGAAGGGCAATGGAGCTGGGAAAGGGTCTGGAGCACATGTCTGATGAGGAGCAGCTGAAGGAACTGGGGGTGTTTAGTCTGGAGAAGAGGAGGCTCAAGGGTGACCTTGTTGTTCTCTACAACTCCCTGACAGGAGGCTGCAGCCAGGTGGGAGTCAGTCTCTTCTCCCAAATAATAAGCAACAGAACAAAAGGAAATTGCCTCAAGTTGTGCCAGGGGATGTTTAGATTAGATATTAGAAAAAATTTATTTACCCAAAGGGTTGCCAAGACCTGGCACAGGCTGCCCAGGGCAGCAGGTGAATCTATTCTCTTTAATATACACATGATTTAAAACTCTTGGATTTATTACGGCACTGTAGTTCAAAATACAATATTTCTTAACCACAAAGCACAATTGGATTTAAACCATGGCTTTTTTTCAATTATACTGTAATTTAATCTTCTACAGCTGTTTTTAGTCTATTCCAAAAAGGCAAAACTCACATCTAATTAACTCTAATTCTAGCCCAGCAAATTATGTATCATCCTCATCTCATGTCAGTGAAATTCCAGATGACAAAAGGAAATTCTGAAATTAAGAATCTAGGACGCTAGTTCCAAGGATGCATTGTAGAACCCAGAAAGGTTATTTTCAAATTTACCAGAGATACATGTCTAACAGAGGAAGGTCTGCAGTCATTTCTTAGCACTGATATCACCAGGAGGTTGCAGGTGCAAGCGCAACAAGGCTGCAGCAATAGACATTTGTCTTTTATTTTCTCCTGTTGTTCATTTGACATGTTACTCTTTATGACTTACTTGTTTCTAGAGGCTGATAACTAAGCTGAACATCTTCCACTGCTTCAGCTGCTTCCAAAATACTATCTGATACTTTCTGAACAGTTTCTCCAGAGAGATGTCCCAGTGCCATTTTCTGGCACTCCAGTGAAGCAAGTTCCAAGTATTCTCAATGTCACTCCATGTTCAGAACCAGATGAGCTGTTTGTTCCTGAAACAGCAGCTTGTATCATCCAAATAATTTGAGTACAAATATGTTTATATAAGTTATATACTTATTTCTTGAAAGTAACTTTGTTTTGGTCTCTTTAAAGACTTTTTTATACCCATATTTAATGTGTCATTAGCCAAGAACCAAAACCAGAAACAATGACTGAAAAAATCCCACAAAAAACACACAAAACCCCCCACAAAAACCCTAACAAAAAGCCCAATTCTGCAGCTCTGGAGTAAGTCTTTGCAAGAGTTTAAGGAGGTGTTCAAACCAACACCAACATAAACTAAATATCTATGGCTGCCAATTGGGTTTTACAAATTACTAGTCAACCTATTTGACCTGAATTTCCCACATTATTTGCAAGCATTAATACAAAACTCTCACTGCATTCTGAAGACATAAAGAAGAAAAATGTGACAAGAAGATGAGAGGCAAGTTGGACATCATCATCATTTTAGGAATACATCATTCCTCTGACATGTTTCTCTGCTGTTTTATCACTAGTGTTTTTTTGTCAATGCTTGTGCATTAACATTGCTTTGGAAGCCCTACTGCTGATTCTCACTGTAATTTTAAATCAGCTTCTGTAATATCTCTTTACAGAGATATGTGTGCAAAACATTTGCTGCCTGATTTGCCAAATGGTCTTTCATTAGCAAGAACTTCCTGTCTAAAGGAAAAGGAGCACCTCCAACCTCTGCTGCCTCAAATAGGAGGGAAAGTTAGTAGGAAAGCAGGTTTTTTGTTTTGTTTTCTCCCTTTGAATGTATTTTGTATGTATTTGTCACTTGATCTAGGAGGCAGTTTATTTTCCAAAGTTAGAAGGCACATAATTGCTCATTAAAACTAGTTACACAGAATTAAGTTCTAAAGTTCTTCCCTATGAAGAGAATGAAGTGACCAGTATAATGATTTCAAGAATAAACTTTAGACCTTTGAGGGCAGAAGGGTGATATGTCAGAAAACAATGAATTTTAAGAGCAACCTTTAAAATACAAAGTCTTTGGAGACTTCAGCTCAAGTTGTTATCACAGACAGTCTGAATTTTTTTTCAGGGACTCATGTTAAAATTTCTTCTTTTCACTGTGCTCTGCAAGGACAAACAAGCAAACAAAAAGCAACTGGAAGAATTCCTTTTCAGTCTTTTTTGTTTGTTTGTTTTTAAATGTACTTTATATGGCAGTACATGACTTTTAATTAAGGGATAAGTTAATTTTCATAACAGCTCCAGGTAGGAGAAACAGATATATCATTCCCATTTTGTGGATGAGGCACAATGAGCATCAGGTAAACAAAACATCTGTTCAATTTAGATGTAGAATTTGAGAATATGGGACCACATTGTTTACATACTAGTATTGTCTGTTACAGCACTTTATACTTTCAAAGCACAGCTTGCAATGCACTACATGGTATCAGTCCTTGGTATCTCTATAAATCAGAAATTGATTGTTAAGTTATACAGCACCAAAATGAAACACAGACAGTGACCATCTGTGAAACCTTTCTTTTCTTGTGTGACTTAAAAGCTTTGTGGCAGAGGCTGGGACGTAACCACTTCTCCAGCAGAACACTGAACCCTTTCAAGAGGCTTCCTTTTCCTTACAATTGTCTGCATCACTTCCTTTTCCTTACAATTGTCTGCATCACTCCCTTAACACTGCCCATATTCTGAAACCAACAATTTGGGAGTAATAGAGAGGAGATACACCTGCCAGCGATTCCCATCAGAGTACCCACACTCTACCTCCAAAGGAAAAAGGAAGAGAGATCTCATGCTACGTTGTTGTCATTGTTTTGATATGGAAGATAGTTCAGTTCTCTAAAGGATGCCAGAAATAACAAGTTCATAAATTACATTAAGTGAATTCTATGACTCAGAAAGTACCACTCCAAATTTCCAATGTACTTCAGAACAAAAAAAAAAAAAAAAAAAAAAAAAAAAAAAAAAAAAAAAAAAAAAAAGAAAGATCTGAAACATGCCACCACTCAAAGCAAAAATTACATCAATATAATCGTCAATACTTTAGGGAGATATAATTTCAGTTAATCAAGTCAAAATGTCAGTGGAAACAAAGGAAATTTAACACTTTTATGCAAGTTTTCCAGAATCCCAGGGGATGGTTTCAAAAACTCAAGTGCAATATCCTTTGGTATAATCAGTACGATTAAGAACAGAACATTTTTTATTCAAATTAGACAGGTAATTTTCTATTAAAAAAGCTGATTTATGTAAAAGAATAATCATAATATTAATTTTCTGTTTGTAACTTACGCCTACATCAATTAAACTACAAAGCCATAAAATATGTCTAATAGTTGAGCAGCAATAAAATACTTAATGAGCCAAATGATACTTTCTAATACGACTGCTCCTGATTTGCATTGTATGGGGAAAAACAAAACAAAAAAACACACCACAACTTGGACACCATTCTCAGTTGAAATATTGCTTCTGTGCCAGGAGAAAGAAGCTGAAGAATTGTCTCATACAGTCTACTGGGTATTCAGGAAGAAGGTAGAGATACAACTGCTCCCCTGGGCTTTCTGGGTGGGAGCTAGAGATGGTGAGCACATGCTACAGAAAAAATCAGGTGGAACAAACATTAGAAAATTATTCTTTGAATCTCCTCTCTCTGTAACTGAGATGTGAGGCTGAGCTTATTAATTCTAAATCAGAGTACAGAAATGCAAACTACTTGATTCCCAAAAGCCATGCCTCATTAACAGTGGTAGATCTACCTATGGAGAATACTTATATACCTGGGAAGATTTTCCAGGAGCACTGCACTTGAAATAATGTTTCCTACTTGTGAGCAGTCAGATAACATCAAAGTACTACCAGAATAAGAAGTAAACTTTTTCTATTCTTGGCTTAGCACTCCATAATAAAAGGTTAGGAGGCACCTCAAATCAGTCTCAATCTTCCACTTTAACAGCAAAAAGCATATAGAAAAGCCCTTGGAACATACATGGAGGAGACAAGATGAGCTATATCTGAGATATCATTAAAATAACAAAGACAAAACCTGATACTGTACATTGTAAGAAATGTTCTTTGTCAGTGTTGGAGAATATTTTAAAGAGAAGAGCTTTTCAGCTTTTCATTACTGGTTTGAGGCTTTGCCAACTCAAGAGTCTGCACCATCTAATTTTTGAAATAGAACCTAGAAGGACCACGGGTAGTAACATCTGCTAAAAGAGCTAATTGTCCAATTTATCTATAGAAGCCTTTCAGGGGACCAAAAAATAATAATAGTACTCCATATTGAAACATCTCATTTGTTTATCTCCAGTCCACAGGTTTTTAAAGGAGGAATGCTGTCACAAGTAACACAAAGACCTGGATCCATGACCTAAAATTCTGAAAATCCTGAAGTTTGAATTTGCAGAATAATCAGATCCCAGTAGAAATGGAAACCAAAGTATTGGTTTAGCCTCCTTCAGAAACCCTTTCTATGGGTCTTGAAAGCAGCTTTTACTTTCCCCACATAAAAAAATCCCAACACCCAATTACCTAAGAGATGCTCTTATATTCCTGATTATGGCAACTCCGTGCCACAGGGCAGGCATGGATTAGTTCAGCATGGGCTAATTCCAGAGTCATAATGGCTAAAGAGCACAGAACAGAGACACTCACGTGAATTTACTGGTTCAGGTTGGTCTAAGCTAAGAGGTTATTGGCTTGTATTTCATTACAACAGACAGTTATGCCAGAGGATACCTTTGCAGAGAATTTGTGTTGATGGTGTTCCCAAGCTGATCATGAGGAAGAGGTCAAATTATTCTCCTTCAGCATTTACACTGCATTTGTCACTATCCTCTTTTGGCTCACACACAAATATGAGGCTATTCTGTAGTCCAACCTCCAGGAGCAAGAAGAGCTCCCTGTACCTTTTACACAACTCTGGAAATGAGAAAGGAAGTTTTCTCAGAGGATGTAGGTCATAACTATGTCCCCTACCATCTGGTCTTGAAACCCAGTAAAAAAGGCTGAATATATTGCATTCCAGCAATCTCCATTGACTGACAGTCCCTCAAGGACTGGAACTAACTGGTGAAGTTTCAAACAACCTCCAAACTTCTCTGAGCATCACTGGAGCTGCAGAAGTCTTATATTAGCTGGCTCAGTAGGAAACTATAAACTCAGTAAGAAGCGGTATGAACTTCCTTCATCTACTTCCCTTTTTACTACAGTTAATCTGACTGTATTTGCAATCAGAAAGTATTCATACCTGAAACTCGCCCATTTTTTTGTATAATCCTCTTAATCAGAGACAGAGCATTTATATATTTATTTCTAGACTACATTTGATGGTGGTTAATACTTTAATTAGCTATTTACACATGGCAAAAATTACAGAAGTAATTAAGGATATTCCGATTAATTAAAAGAATTAGGCAGTATTAAATGTGAGAGAACAGCTTTTAATTAAATCTTTCAAGTATTTTTTTATAATCTCTTCTGTTGAGAAAGAAACTGTAGTAAAACAATTATATCTGAATAAGATAGTGCAAATCTATCATCGTTATAATGTTTAAAAAGTAGCCTAAAGCAGTGTATGAACTTATTCTTTTCTGTTTATTAAAAATGCTATTCTTGCAGACTTTCTCTTCTCTCTATCTATTTGTTTTACCAGTACTGGTACAGAATGACTGGTAGCGAGCTGAATTGACTGAAATGCTGCCTTAGTCTCACTGTAGCTTATTTATACTCCTCTAAAATATTTGAGAGAAATGTCTGAAAAATTCTATTCAGGCAAAGATCCCATCTTTATTTACTTAGAACTCAGTGTAATCCAGAGGACTGTAGATACCCTGTGGGTTGCAGCATCACGGTTCAGTCACTCTTTAGGCAAATCATGGATGTGTTACTGTGTGTGTGGATTCCAAGCCTGTATTTGTGGGTGGGGTGGTACTGAGATACACGATGCAGCAAGCTGTAAGCCTGGAGCTTTGCTGCCCTCACAGCCCTGCGAAGGCTGCCAGCCTCCCCTTACACTGAACCAGCATTTGTGGGCTGAAAAACCCACGAGAAGCACATGAAAACACAGAGGTGAAATACCAGTTTTGTGATACATACACACAGTCTGTGTCTCAAAGCATAAAACCTGCTTAGTAAAGATGGACTGTAATATCCACAGAACCAAGAGATGAAAAAACACCAAACAACAACCAAGGGTAGGACTTGGATCCCAAAACCAGAAAACAAGACTTGCAGATACCAGAAAACCCAGCATCGTGGTTGGCGAATGACACCTCCACCAACATAATACCCCTGCAACTTCCTTGAATAAATTTCCAGGAATAAGATAATACTATACAGAAAGTATCACAAGGTCATTTAGATCAGACAGTTTAGAACGCTGTAGCATACAGAGATGCAAATGGCACAACTATTTACATTTGGGCTATTGGCCAGATGTGTGCTACCAAATCATGTAGAACTACTAAATCCAGAGTGAAAGGAGGTTTAGGTTGGATATGAGGAAGAAATTCATTACTGAGAAGATGGTAAAGCACTGGCACTGGTGACCCAGAGAAGCTGTGGATGCCCCATCCCTCCAAGTGTTCAAGGCCAGGTTGGATGGGGCTTTTGGCAACCTGATCAAGTGGAAGGTGTCCCTGCCCACGGCAGAGGGTTGGAACTGGATGATCTTTAAGGTCCCTTCTGACCCAAAGCATCCTGGGATCTATGATCTAGCTTTTTCAAAAGATCTCGATGGAAGCTAAAATGCTTTTAAATTCAGTGTTCTTGCTGTACATGTGCAAGCCAGAGTAAGATATTTAAGCTCTTTTACTCACAAATGAGTCACCCACATGAGTGCTGGTGCTGTTTGTTCCATTCCCATATGTTCCTGTATACAATTTTGTCCTACTTTTTTTGTGTATACAAAATTAGAATTGCAAGTTGCATCAATTTCAATCTTTAAATTGGTTTTATTTACAACCTCTAAAGTTCCTTGATTATTTCTAGTAACATTTGCATCAATGTTTGCTTAAATTATTCATGACATTTCAGTTATATCATTGGGTGCTTCAAAGTAAAACTCAAAGTAACTTTTCTTTCCTGAGAACAAAGATATACTTTCCTTGCTCTCAAGCAGAAATTCGTAAGAAGATGAAAGAAATGCCAGGAATTGTTAATAAACAAATTTGTGGTGTAAATTATAAACAGAAAAATGAAAATATTCCCAGTAGAAATAGAAAACTCTGTCTAAAAATGCCTCCAAACACCAATTAAGTGCATCCAATTAGGATAATATTTGATTTATCTAGGTCAGGACTCAAGAATTTTTTTGCTGCCTAAGTAGCATCCAAACTACACATCTTCCCTGCATGGAACATGTGACTGGAGAAAGCTGTACTGACATCAGTCAGACCCAGAGGAGCACAGAGCCAATTGAAGACGCTCCATGTGCTGCAGAGTAGCTGCTGGTACCAGAGGAGCCTGTCGCCAACAGTAAGGGAGGCTACTTTGGGCCATGGCCTTGCTCTTTCTGCTCCAGCCTAGAGGGATCAACAAAGCTGGAGATGGGGCAAGTGCAGGGGCTGCAGCCTCTTTCATGTCCTTTCTGTCTTCCTCCCGTACCCCACATAGATACACACTTTTCCTCCAACGTGTGTAAAGCAAATGAAACTATAAAAGCACGTAACAGCAGCACTTGCATGCTTTTTTGCTTTAATTCTTCCCCCTTATACTTTTAGAAAATGTAAAGCAGGCTTCAGAACCCCTGCATATTATATTCACCGCAATCTGATTTTCATGTCCTAACATTGAGACAAACATCATATTTTTATGTCCCATTGGAGGAGTAGGACATTATAAACTTCCAACTCAGAGCCTTCAATTAGCACTCTAAATCAAAAGCTTTTCTTCTTTCAGTAAATACGTGTAATGACATTTTTTTTTGATGAATATAAGAAATTATATTTATGAATGAAATGCAACTTCACAGTAAACAAATCAGCTATTCAATTTAATATTATGAAAAAGTCCTAACATTATTTCATAGCACTGAAGTGAATTACTGCCAAAAAAATGCCACCAAACCCAAACTAATACAAGACAAGCAGAGACTTATATTTGGTAGTAATTTAGTTTCCTCATAAGGTTTCCTCAAGTGCCTGATTAGGTATATTTATGTTTTCACAACACATTTATGATTTCACACCAAATCATGAAGAACTCCAAGTTTCATATGACTTTGAATCACAACCACGTGGAAGTGTCTCAAAGGCTGCCAATATTTACCACCTTGTGACAATAGCAGTTGATACCAATATTCAAGTGATAAACGGATCATGAACACTTACTGAAATAGATGGGTTCTAGTTTCTTCTGGAAAAAAATAACAAAATGTTGTTTAAAAAATATTTTGTCTGAGCAGTCTTCCTTGAGGAATGATTTTATTGAAGGGTAAGGAAAAAGGCAGTGGTAAACCATATTTTATTTGATCCCAACAGAACTAGAAGACGTCAAAAAAACATTAAAAGGCTACCATATACCCAAAGGAAAAAGTTCTTAAATGACACATCAGGGGCATGAAAACATCTAATATAGGCAAACCAGCAACTGAGAAATGTATAGGTGGGAAAAATAAAGTTTGGACTTTGAGAGAGTGGGAAAAGTTAAAAGCAGTATATTAATATTTCTTCCTTAAGATGCTGTTCAAGGGTACTGTTCCAATCTTAAAGATCAGTAAATTAAAATTTACTTGAATAAGCATGCTCTTGGAGCTACATTAGAGACTTACTCACAAGGTGACACATGGCTTCAGAGATGAAAACTGCCAACCTAGTTAAATTTTATTAAGGCAGTCACATCTTTAGATACGATCACGCTGCAAGCATCGCCTATTAAAATTAGATCATTTGACCTTCATCAGGGAAAAACCCCCTTCATCTAGCTAAAAAAAAAAAAAAAAAAAAAAAATTAAGATATCTTTCCACGGAAGACAAAGATTTATTTCTTCATAGTTCAAATAGCGTTATTCTTAGTGGTCTTCAAAATCTTGAACCAAAATGTAAAAAGTCAGGAAAGTTTGCTAAAGCAAATAATGGGAAGGACAGAACTACCTTGTCTAGAGGTGAAGATTTTCTCATAGCCAGCAAACAATTCAGAATCAAGGTTCAATTTTTACAAACAAAAAAGTTAAAATTCACCTCAATTGTGTTTGGGATAACACATTTCTTTCCCACTTTTAGCTCTTGCAGTAAATTATGTTTGCAAATAGCACCGTACAGCAACCGCTGGAACTGTGCCTAAGAAAGAAACATTTGATTTCAGATCTTTTGTTCCTGAACTCTGGTTTGTTTGAAAAGGATAAAAGGCTTGCAAGAGAAAATTCTGCAAACAGTTGTCATAATCTCAAAGATAAAACTAAACCATATCTTAGAACAGCTTCTTATGACAAAGAGCTACATTAAGCAGAATATTCCTCTGGAAGTATGCAAGGCTCTTCACTCTGTTCTTGGTTCATGGGTAGAGGCTTCACAATCACTTAGACTGGAGAAGATTTAGGGGCATATAGTGAACAACTAGTTCTTCTCTTTTGCTCTGTAATATTTTAGTGTCTATCCTCCATCTTTATTATAAAGTTGAGAAAACATTTCTTTTGTTGTCAAGGTAATGACTAAATCAGCAAAATAAAAGCCTGGTGTTTTCAGACGTATCAATTTGGCTCTAGTTGCACTTTATGAACATATATATTAGGATAAATCTTTTCATATATTCAGAAAATTACTAACTAGGCATTTGACACAGTCTGTCACCAATAAGATAAATATTTCAGCTGTTTTTAAGGATACTTCCTAGAGAAAAAGTAACGTACTGAGCAGCAGCAAATGACCTTTGGTATGCTCATGTATGCATTTATATACTGCTAGTTGTCAAACCAAGAAAGCTGATCTCACACCAAAAGCATTCCCACTCAGTTCTGAGGGGGGCAAAAAAAGTCCCACAAACAAACCTCTACTTCTTCACTGCACCCTTTCTCCATTTGTAAATAAATAAATAAAACCCAGAGCGAGCGAATTAATGGCCATTTATCTGAAATAAGGAATAAGCAAAAAAAAAAAAAAATTTTTTTTCCCCTTCCTCTTTATGATTCACATTCTTGGTTTTGGAAGTTTGGTTCTGCTTCTGATGACAAATGATGCAGCCGTAAATAGCAGTCCTTGTTATCAGGACAGGTCCATATCAGCTCTATTTAATAAAGCAAGAGTTGTAGCTACTTTCTGTCTCTCTGACTTGTACATTCCTTCCTCCTCAGAGAGCTCTTAGGCGTAATGCTTTCTTTACCTGGAATCACTCCAGAACAGTCGCCTACCATGTGTTCAGTGTCTGGTTTTGAGCTGCCCCAAGGTGGTGAGGTGGTAGGACTAAGAAGTACCACCGAGCTCCAATAACTCCACTAATTAATTAGGGACTTTGGGGCACAGAAAGGATGCTTTACTTTTAACATTTTTATTGAAACATCTGCCCTCTCAGATAGTTGTCTTAGAGGAAATCCTGGGCTAAGTGTACCCTTTCAGCTGCCACAAATGACATTTCAGCTTCTCTTCTACTCCATGAAGTGAATATCTCATTAGGGACAGTTAAGGGTCTGTTCATGTGCCAGGGCTTTGAGGAAATTTTTACTGCACATTCTGTGATAAAGCACTTGACAGTGCTAAGGCACACTGAAGCTATAATTCAGATAAGGATGACCATTGAAACTCCCAGAATCTCGGAAAAGTAGCTTGTGAGCTGCTGTGAATATGGTGAAAAAGTGAGAAATATGGAAAAAAAAAGGGGGCAAAAATGAATGAATCATAGAAGATTAAAGCTCAGAGGGATGCAACTCCCCAGGTCATGGTAGCCTATGCTCTGCACTTCTTTACTTCAGGTAAGTAACTATGGCCTCATTGATTTACTGTCATGAAGGCATTATCTTTGACCACACGATAAAACACAGAAGAGAAAAATCTACTTTTTCCAGAAAGAAAAAGAAAGGCTAATCCTAAAGTTTCTGAAACAGGCAAAGACTTAAAGTCCTCTGGAAACTCTTAAGTGCTGTTCTTATGCCCTTAACTGCCTCACACACAGTAAAGAAAGAGAAGTATATTGCACTGAAGTTAACTGGTTATGTGTTTTAAATCCTCAGTGCAGACTAAAACGAGAAACAGAAGTGAAGCCTGCACAGTTACTGCTGCCCTGGCAGCGGAAATGCAGCCACAAAAATTTGTACCCCAAAGCCTGATGTGACACAGTCTTTGCTGCCATTGCTACAGCCCCCTCTCCTCAGCCACTTGTTTCACCCTCTTGTCAAAAGCCTTTTACTCAAAGACTCTTTTCACAAAAAGAACTCATCTGTTGGTCTGAACAAAGGTCTCTTTCAGTCTCTAGTGAGATGCACTTCAGATGCCAACAGGCTTTTTCCCATACCTGGAAGATTTTTACCCCTGTGGACTCTCTTGCTTTCATCTCTTCCATGACAGCAGCTTTCCCAACCACACGTAACAGGGCACTGATGATTTTACTCTCTTCTCAATACTCATAATATGATGACAATACTTAGGTACCGATAACTTTCTCAAAATCCATGTCTAAATGTCTCTGCACAACAAAACATTGCTCTCGTTCCCACAAGGAACAGACTTGCCACGGTTACAAGTCCAGAAAGCTCCTTAAAGGTTCTCACTCCCTGTCTAGAGGAGAACACTCATTCTCTAAAGACTAAATTTCCAAAGTATTGCTGCTTCTTAAACAACAAACACCCACGTCATTTGTCTTCAGGTGATTATAACAAAAGAGTTTGGGCTGTACTGAGGATGCTACTGCACTTCTGTATCTTTGGAAGGAACTGATAATTTGCAATAGATCCACTCTCCCATGACAAAATTCCCTGGTCCAAAGGTATCTTCCACTACTCACTTTAATGTCACAAATTTCTTATGTGGAAATTTTCTACTTACAAAATAAAAATGTTACTTTTTTACAAAGGCACTTGCCTAATAAGTAATGAAAGACAAATAGCATTAATAACTTGGTCCATGTTTTGTCATTATTCTTTTCTTACCATAATTCAATACAGCAAATGAAAATCTGGTGGAAAAAACAAAGTATCCTGCCTTAGAGACACTCATTCTTACAAATATAGCTCAGAAATGACAGTATTCCTATTAACAACTTGTCTGTTTAATCCCATGACTTTTTCTTGCTCACCATTTGATAGAGTCTGACAACATACAATTCAGATGCAAAACTTCATACAAGGAGTGCAGGCTGTAACATTGCACTGTCTTCCTGGGGCTAATCATTTTATAATGAGTTTAGTGAAAAGCACCTATGCAATAAGTTGTAGCTGACAGCAGCCCAAGGGAACCTCTAAGTGCTAAAAATGAGCTGCTGAGGGATGTAGAATCTCATCTTTTCGAGGATAGAAAAGGAGTTTCTTTCTAAAATACACACAGTTTCAAGTAGACATAAATCAAACAGATGGTAAAAAATTTGTATTGCTATGGGCATTATCATGTTTTTATTCTTACACTCTTGTGAGGTAATGGATACTTTAAAAAGGGTAAGATTAGTCATCTGGCTAGAGACCCAATTATACTAATTTGTGATACTATATTACTTGGGGTTCGAAAAAGATAGTTTTGAGTAAACTTGCCTTTGTGAGCTACACAGCTGAAGACTCGACTCTCTTCTCTGAGGGCACAACCTCAGAGCACGTAATTCCTCCCAGCCAGATCCAAAGAGTAGAATTACAACTTTTTATTTCTTTTCTTTTTTTTCCCCAGCAGTAAAAGCTCTCTGTGTTGCTCTGTACTGCCAATACATTGATTTGTCAACCACAGCAATTAGTTGGTATCATTATATGGCATGTTACACAAATTGAGGTATCTCAGAAATCCGTGGTTTAATATTACAGAGCAAAAAGCTAGGGAGGAGTTCAGCCCCTTCAGAATCCAGGGAGGCTATGAACCATCAGGAAAAATAATTCTGAAACAATGAGCTGGTCATACATGCATATATAGAATCTCTGAGTTCCAACCCCCCTAGTTTTTACATGAAAATATCGCTTTTGCTACTGCAATGACTACAACGATGCCAGGATCTTTGCAGGGTGGTTTGATAACTGTTTATAATGGCTTCTGGAGAAATGTACAGAGTTTATAATACCTGTTCTAGGAATTTGACCAACATATTTTCAGGATATTAAATAAATCACTTTACAGACTAACCCAACATTCTTAATGGGAGAAGCGGTAGCAAAGTTATTAATTGCCTGTTAAAACATTTAGGTGAAATAGTGTATGTAATTCCATCCCAAATGCATTTTTCAGATGCATGAGATTAGCATTCCCTAATCTATTTTCTGTATACATAATACCTGTTAAATATGTCTCCTTATGAAATAACGGAGTTATATTTCAATTTACCAAAACCCACAAATACAAATAAATTCAACAGCATCAGATGGCCAGCTTCTTGGGTACTGAGAGATGTGGACAATATAACACGAACCTTAAAAAACAGTGTAAATGCATCTAAAATAATCATTCCAAGCTCTCTACAGACTGGTTATGTTTTGACATACTGTAATTATACATGACACAACTATAGTTAGCTGTGATCCTAATTTGCATATCTACCATCCATAAAATATGTACCTGCTAATTAGATTTTACTCCAGGTTGTCCTTTTATCTAAACACTTATGAAATATAAACTTACAATTATTAGAATAATTTCTTCTTCTGTTCTGTAGCAGAATGCTCAAATTGTAAGGAAAAACAATTCTATTTTTCACAAAGAAAATAGTCTTCTAAAATTTTGGGAACGAAAAAAATAAACTGAATTTTAACACTTATGAATGAATGACTTGGAATTAATTTGTGCCAAGTTTTGTGTCATCAAACCCCACTGAGATATAAAAAAAATGATTTAAGAGTTTACTCCATTAATTTTTCTCTTTATTTATGGTTTTCAATGAGATCTGAAGATGTGTCTTCAGAGGCACAGGAAATTTTTAAAGAATTCTGACAACAGCTTAGTTTTCCAGACCCAGAGTGTTCAAGGTAAGCTCTAAATATGAAATCCTGGCTGCTTATCTGAATTGGAATCCACATCCAAACCATTTCAAGTGAGTCATTATACCCAGCAGCCCTTAGGTTGCTGTGGCAATCAGCAACACAGACTTTGCTCGGAGATGGGATTAAGTTCATAATTCAATTACAAGGATGACTGCCTAATCCACTGAATAAAATGGACATAAAAGTTAAAATAAACAAAATTCCCATCTTAGTTTAATGAGATTCTTTGACACCAAAAGAAGTAAATTTAGTCAGTTCTCCCACAAATGGCTGCTGAAAATGTAGATATTTATCACTTAAGTCCAAATTTAATTGTAGCATAAATCCAATTTAAACAGAGTGCACTGAGTTACAACTATATTGTATTAAATGAAAACATGATTTATCCATGCTTAATAGTTAACAATAGAATGGAAGGAAGAATCATATTTGAATGATGACCACTATTTGAACTCCTCGGTATGTTAGGTAGAATTTTGCCATCAAATAGAGCAATATAAAAATTGCCAAAATGCTTTCCACATTGTTACAAATTAAGGCAATAATTGTAGGTCTATTTTCCAGGAACTATTGATTGCTAGAATTGATGTTGCAATTAATATCTACCTAGATGCACCAAAGTTAATTAAATTAGTGTAAATTAAATCTCAGAAAGATAATAGCTATTAATTTAACATTAGAACATCAAAGTGTAAAAAGTAGGAAATAATAGTGAAACAAGTTTAATTTAGTAATGTAGGAAAAATTCTAATGACTACATGAAAACTGCTGAGATCTTATGGCAGATATAACAAACAGTTTAATTTCCATTAAACATTTTTTGATTCAATCCAATTCGCTTTGTAATTGTTTTAGGAGATCACCAAATTTCAGTCTGAAGAAGGTAAGTAAACAGACTTCTCTGAGATTCTGCACGTTGTTGAATTCTAATAACACATGGCTTATGCCCCTATATTAAAGAAAATATTTGTTTATGATCTACTGAAATAGGACACACTTTGCAATCTACATCCCACTTCCAATCTGCCCCACAGACACGGAGAATATCAAATAGTGTGCTGTTCCTGATATTATTCTGATAAGCAGTTCCAAACCACAGTAAACACTGTCTTCACAGAAAAACTTCCAAAGAGAAGAATTGGCCCAAATCTTCGTATCAAAGGCTTCTTATTTTATTAGAGTTTTTAATGTGCATTTTCCTAAATTGCTGTAGTTCAGCGAATTTATGTTTTAAGTTATTGGTATAAGTAAGAGACTCCTCCCAGCAGGATGAGTGTTTTGGCTGCATGGTGCAGGTGTGCCCTTCATAAAGGTCCTCTGAGTGCTCCACACTGTCCTGTCCCCTCTCTTTCCCAGACCTACTTTTCTTGGTCCTATACATCTTGAAGCTTTTCTTTACTACAGTTGTTTCTATTTTACTGTTATATGAACATAAGTTCTTCAATAAATGTTCACTTTCCTCCAGTCAAAAAAATGCCCTTTGAGGATAGCAGATATAAGAAAGTTGCCAAATAAAAATCTAAAAAATAATTGTTAGTAGGAAAAAAAAAGCATTTTCTCCATTGCTGTTTGTAACTCAAAGAGGCTTTCTGAACACACAAGACTTCTTTCTGTGACACAAGATAGGTAGATGTATTAACTAGTAAGCACAAAGCCCCCATAAAAGGCTAAATCTTCAAAGAACATTTTCCTGGTGTCTGATGCCAAGTAAATATAATCTATAAATCCCTCCAAGCTTAAATGCCAAGGACAAAACCCACTGTTATGATTATAAACCAAAGATATTAAAGCACACTATCCACTTCATAAATAAATACATAAGGAAAACCTCACACTTGTAGCTGGTAGTGGTATAGCTGTTCCCAGGGGTGAGATAATAACTAGGAAGAAACAAAGACTTGCTTTCTCAGCAAAAAATGGAAAAGTTTATGTACCAAAAATCAGCTACATAGTCACATATCTTTTTACTGGCAAGCAATGAACCAACAGGTCAATGTGTTTTGGCTTCTAACCATGTCCCTCAGGACCCAATGGCAAGGTATCAGTGGCAACACAACTTCTATTTTGCAATGAGGCACTAACTTTGGCATACAGCTAAAATACTGCAAGCATTCCTATGCTGAAAGGTCAAGAGAAGATCTACTTTTTATATGAGGCCATTTCTGCTTTGCACCAAGTTCCCTTTAAAAGGGGCTATAAAGACAGTGATTTCCTAATTTGAGAATACTCCTGGAGTACAGAGTCTTTGAAAGATAAAGTGCCAATATGTCCAAACTCTCTACTGCAATTCTTGAAAGTCTGTAAGATAAAAGCAAGCTCAAATAGATATTGGCATGACACAAGTTTTTGGGGACTCTATTTGCAGTAAAAGGTCAGGTGTTGTTACTCCACTTAGATTTTTGTGAAGTTGGTTTAGCAGATATCTATGTACCAATTTGTGATTACATTTTGACTACCAAGTATCAGAATGCCCTCTGGGGGTGTGTGAATGAGAGGTAGCCTGAGGACCTTTTTACCTAATACTTATAGGCTATGGTGACTTTTAATACACAAAATCTCCACCTTTAAAGCAGTGTGGTTCACAGTCACCACTGGACAGGCAAGTTAGGATGTGTCTGCCTCAAGTAAGTCCAAAACCCTGACAGTATGAATTCTTTCTTATACACAGTTACTCAGAGGACTGACAAATCAACTGGAATTCACATTCACAGCAGAACTAAATGAGGAAAATTATGGGAGGACAAGTCCTGTTATTTTACCACTGAAACTGAAATTTAACTCCAATAACTTGCCCAAAGAGACCTCAATCTAGTGAAATAAAATCCTTATGAGATTATGTTCCTAATGTCTGAACTGACATGATTTGCCCAACTTAACCTCCCTGTCATGTTAAAAAGCTGTCCTACTGTCAAAACACTTACTTGAATCCAAGCAAAGACTATTTTTATTACTTAAAATGCTTACATCATACTACTTTGTTGATTTATAAAAAATCCTCTCCTCCATCCTCTTTCTTAGTGCTTATTTATCCAACACTGAACAATCTTATTTGTTCATCACATTCAAAAAATAATAAGTTAGCTTCTGTGCCTTTTTGTCATTGCTCTAAGCTCTGGGTCAAAAACAAGTTGCTCGAAACAAAACAATTACCCTTTTCTCTGTCTTCTCAATTTCCAGCCACAAAAAACCCCCACTCATTAAAAACTGAAGCATTTAAATGCAAAAAAAAAAAAAATGTAACCTTCCTTGCCCTCCAACTCCAGTAGAGGTTTCATCTCACTTTCCTCAGTCACAAAAAACACTTCTCTACAACATGTTTACAGTCAACCTTTCTTAGCACTGCTTTTTCCATGAGTCCAGACAGCTCCTTCCCATCACCTTCTCTAGACTTGGGAGTAAGTAGAAACTCTGCTTTATTTGATATTACTGAATAAAGTGAGAACATGGCTTACATTTTGTAAGTGGCAAATTTAAATAATTATTTAAATAAATATTTAACAATATTTAATGCTGCTGTAGTCACTTCAGCTGAGCTTACACACTCAAACTCCTGTGAACCCCTTCTGACAGTCCCACACACTGATTATTTACTTGTTACCATGCATTCTATGCTCATTGTAAATGCAGAATCTAAACACAACAAAATTCATTATTTCAACATAAATAACAAAACTGATTTCATGCTGCTTCCAAAATAAACAAACAATTGAACATAGTGAAAAACTGTTTCAGAGATGTTTGAAAACAGTATCAACACTTGATTTCTCTACTTCAAAGAATGTTAAAAAATCTCTAGTTTAAAGTATTTAATATAAGAAAAGATGTATTTGTTTAGCACTGTTTGAAACAGAGATGTTTACAGCTGAGATTTAGAAAATCAGAAGAAATAGGAATATCAAAATGGAAATCATCAAAACCCACAAATCTACAAACATGTTTGTGCTGACATAGTTTTTAGTTTCATACATCTTTTACAAAAAGAAACTGAAAAGTGAATATATAAAACATGCTTATGTTTCACTAGACTTTCCATACAATAAGGAAAATCCACTTGATGCCTTAAGGCACCTTTAGTTTTATCACGAGTCTGTTGAAAACAACATCCCCATAACCATAAAATATTTTAATGTCTTAGCAAATATGTCTGCTCTGAGTGACAACATGCTTTTTACTTCCACCAGTCCAAGTGAGTTAACAGCTCTAAGAAAGATAACTAGAATCATCTCCAAGTTCGAGCTGCAGCAACAAGGAAAGAAAGCTGCTGTTTTCACAAGCAGGCAGCTTCTATTGACCTTAAACAGGGGTTTAGAAGACTGTCCCTTCACCCTCTAAATTGACTCACATTCATTTGTAAGATAAGTCGATATAATGTCCATCTTATGTTTCTAATGCAGTCCTTGCTTTTTAAAAAAGTATTGAGATTGTTTTTTTTATTCTCTTATCTCTTTAATTTATGAAATAATGGCCTCTGAAATGACACGGTAGATAATGCCTGCCTATTTATAGCGGAAATAAACTTCAAGGAATTTACTTAAATTCCAGATAGATATGAAGCATTTATTAATAAGCATTTAATTGGAGCTCAAAGAACTGGCAGAATTTTATACAGTTGGTCTAAAATTTTTAAATCCATCATAGTTAATGGGGGTTTGTGAAATTATACATCTTGTGGATAAATGCCTAATTAAACATGCTATGGATTGCTAGATCATTCCTGCAAAAAAGAATAAAGACCTGAGTACAGATGCAGAGAGAATGCACTGGAGTTTTATCTTAAAATCACTTTTATTAGCACGTGATACCTTTATCCACGTTAAGTAAGACAGTACTTCTCTGTATTTATGCTCCTTCAAATATCACTCAAGAAGATTCTACCCCACGTCATTCTGTTGCAACAAATCACTCCTACACTCTCAATAACAAAGCAGTTTTCAGACACAAGTGTCCATAAAGATTTTATCCAACAATGCTATTCTGCAACTCCTTTTGTTCACCACTGTGAATAACAGATGTTCCAATATAACTGGAAATTAGGAACACAATATTACTAAGCATACACTGTATGTGTCTGTTTGACTACACTGACCTAAATGAGGCAATCCACTTATGAAACTACTGTCAGAGTCTGTCTTTTATATTTATTTCTGTGAGATAAGACTCTAGAGATGTCATGTTTACTCCTGTCAGGCACTCTTAAAATGAACACCTTATCTCGAAAGTTTTGCTTCTTTCGTGAGGATATTTTCTCTGATCCAGACAATAAAAAAAATAATGTGTTTAAGGATAGTATTGCATTAAAAAACCTTTTACAGAAGTTAGAAAAAAAGGGTCCTATTTCTTTCCCATTACTGATGCCCACTTTAAAGACACACAGTGCAAACAAAACAACAAGGAAGAGGTTCATTTTACGATTAGCAGGATTCAAAATGCAATAAAATATTAACTGTGTTTTTGTTTTAAAAATTCAAAGGGACAGAATGGATGGATATCCTTTGGGCTGCGACAATGTCACAGGAGTTAACAATCTGAGGAGAGGACCAGAATTTCCAGTGTAACTTTGGGCTGCTTCCGTGCCAGCACAGAACAATTACATACTAATATCTCTTTCTACTCCTCTAAGACCAAATTGTTTTATTGTTCCTGCAACATGTCACTTTGCTCTTGGGAAAATTGGCACTACAACAACGCAATCCCACAAGTAGATAGAAAAATTTATTATTTAGGTCAAAAATTCTTGACTGAAAATACAAATCACGGTATTTTTCTCCTAAGAAATTCAGTGGAAAGAACTCATTTTTCCATGAAGAAGTTCTACCACCTCAAAACATTGTCTTGTTGAAAATATTAAGATGAAGGTAAATATTAAGAGGAAGATCTAAATACCTGGGGCTTTGCAACGATCATTGCTGTATTGAAAGAAGCACTTTCTGCAGCTCTCACCAACAACCACCTTGGCCATAGAGACGAGCCACAGACACATCCTTGTTTCCTAAGAACCATCACCGGCATTTCTTTACTCTGAGCTTTTCAGCCTGACTACATGTCCATAAAGGGCAGCATTTATGAGGAAACTCCAGTCTCCTCCCTCCATCAGCCCCTTCTGCCGGTCATTGAGACCACAGAGGTGATTTCAACATGCCCTTGGAGGTAATTCTGTTCTTGCCCAAAGCAGGTGAGCACAAGGTGTGTTGCAGATTTCATGAGCTCTACAAACAAATCACAGTACTGCCACCACAGTCCTCACTCTGTCAGTTTTGCCTTTTCAGTCCTGTCTTTTAAAAGAAGAAATTTTAAAGAAATGTTCATTGGGCTCTCTGAATTTCTGAGAAGATTAGGTTTTCAGTATACATGGCCTTAAAATCAGTCCAAAACACAGCTTGTGTCTACACCTCCCCCCCCCACACACACTCACTATTACTAGTTACATGTTTCTCCTTCTGTAGTTTTCCTTGTTCACCACAAAGTGAGATGATGGCTGGGAGGCCTTTCACTAGCTCAGATAAGCTTCTGATTCAGCACAGAAAAAGCAAAATATTAATGAAATTTGTCTTTTGTTTTATATACATATCAAATAGCTGCAGAGCAAAGAGTTTGGCCAAAGAAAAAAAAAGCCTAACAGGTCCATTTGCTTTCTGGAGAGCTTTCTTCCATATTTACTTTCAACTGACCCTGGAAATTTCACAAGATCTTTGTAGAGCTTTGCTACATTGTGATTTCTTTTAATGCAGTAAAACAAAACTGCTGAAAACTTCTCCTTTCTGAAGATAATTTCCTTTAGAAATAAAGAATCATACATGAGAGACATAAATTAAGTAATTAAAAATAAGACACACCTGATCCAGATAAAAAATGTCATGACCAGATAAATGAACACTTATAAACACATGGGGACAGGAACTCACCACTTACTGTCTTCATCTACCAGTGTTATTGGCTTTATGAAGCCAATCAAACCCACATCCAGGACCCCTCACTAGATGGAAGCACAATGATAATATTCTTGTAAACATGTATCTGATGAGTAGAATCCTTCTGGTTTCAGAGTTATGTTAAATAGATTTTAGGCATTCTCATACTTTCTTCTTGAGATAAAGACTGGAAGAGAACAGTATAGCCAATGTATTATATGCCTTCTTGCTCTTAAAAATATCCTTTTTATACCATATTTAGGTGCCAGGGAATGTGCCTAATTAGAGTTAATACTTTCTGGGAAAAAGCCATATTTTAGATCTCTCAAAACCACCTCAGGAGCTCCTTGCAGGGACTTGCATAACAGCAGCTCTAATATAAAAATTTCTAAAGCACTTTGAAATGAAGTTTTATTAAGACCAAATACATTCAGATATAATTGAAAACTGTAATTGTCTTTGTTGGTTCCCCAGTTAAAAACTATATATTCTAGAATTGATGTGGTAAACATTAATATATTAAAAATAGCAAATTACATCTAAAGATTTGTCTGAAAAGGAATTCTCTTTGCAGGAGAGTCCTACAAAGACAAAATATGTTATATGCAAAAGCAGTTTCTCTGGATTCTGGGAGATTATTGATGCCAATACAAATAATTTAGACATTAAATATTTACAGAAAAGGAGTTTGTAACTGCAATAAAATGCAATTTTATTTTTTTTCTTTTACATAACACTCTTTCTCCACAAACCAGCATAGGTACCTGAGACATATCTCTGCAGAAACTAAAATGCTTTAATAATCTGGTTTAATTTTCTGATATTAAAGGGAAAAAATGGTGTTTAATTCTCCTAATGGTGCCCAAATACAGTAAAAGTAGTTCCTGATGAAGAGGAAGCTTAATGAAGACCTAGACTTCAGGCAGGTGCCTGAAAGGTTGCTGCAGTCAGTAGCTGAAATATCCTGAGGGTTTTGCATGTGCATACATGAGTCACATAATAATTCTGATATTTGAACAGTCCCCCCTTAAAAAAACAAAACACCTCACATTGCTCATCTGTTTACTGTGATCACAAAGCACAGAAGAAAATGTGATAATAAGCTGAGACTATTATTACTTATCTATTGTAATTCACAAAACAAAAAATTAGGTAATTATGTTAATGAGGTAATATTCACAGCCTAGAATTTAAAGAATTATTATGCAAATCACATCATGAATAGGGAAAGGAAGCAAAAGAAAAGTTTTCACACCATAGTCAAACAATTATCCCAGAATTCACACACCCTACTGAACTTTAATTGGAATGAATGACATTAAATAATGTATTTTCATACTTTTCCAAGCATCAAATACAGCATTGCTCCCAGTCTGGGTAAGTCACCGTGTAAGCCTGCATGCACAGAGAACATGCAGGCTACAAGAAAATTTACTTCAAGTTAAAAAAGGACTAGAGCTGCTAAACTTTATGTAAAATGTACCTAAACCCTCCATTTTCTTCAGTTGAAACTTATATGCCAGTGTCGACACTTCATCTAATGCTCCCTTCTCATACCACAGTATTCTCTCCCACCAAATTCTGCAAATCAAAATAAAGTAAAAAGATTCCCAGGAAATGAACACTAGTAGTATCATCTAACTAATAAAATGTCAGAAAGAGGAGTAGGGGCAGGTATGTTTAATGATCCTGTAATAGGGGGGAGTTGTTAACCCCATTGAGAGAGAAGACTGGATGCCAACAGAAGACTGGATGCCTTGAGCCCAGGGCTGAGACATAAGGCAGCCAGGTTTTGTTGAAGTTATTCTGTTGTTTCTCTTTCAGTAAGATGAAGAATGCTTGGACTCCCTGTTTGGTTTTTTTTTCATCCTTACGTTACCATCTTTCTCACCACAGGCCAGGAAATTCCTTGTATAATAGTGTTCTTCTCAGAAAATGAGAGATGAACATTACCTCAGATCATATACAAATATTTAAATTATCTAAATTTGTGGGATTGTAACACACTGACTTTTACACAACTTCACAATTCGATGATCTGATAAAAATCTCCAGTAAATGACACCACCCAGCTAACCTACTCCAAGATGTTTGAGCTCTAAAAGGAGAATACTTCAGTTAACTGAGAGACATCCTTTAACTTTGGGAGGGGAGCTGTGGAAAAACACATTTACTTGAAGGGGTTATTCCACAGTGAGACCAATGAGGCCATGAGCAAAACCATCCTGTGATCCCCTTTAAAAAGTTAAGGTCAACACATTCATTTCTCAGTTCGTTAAACCACGATCTCAGTAGCATTTTTTAAAAGCTATGTTGATGAGCTAAGGCTAATTCAAATGACAATGGGAGAAGAGCCAAAGAAAAGTTTGAAACCAGGGAACTGCCTGACCTTGAATAACTGCTTGGCTCTGTCAGTAGTGGGCTGGACTAGCAAAGGAGCAAAAACCAAGGAAAACACATAATGTCCCCAGTTGCATGCAAGATGAACAACACAAAAACAACTCTTATTGATTATCTCATTACTTTAGCACTTGTCCTCCTCATCCAGCACAAAGAAAGGTTACACCTGGGACAGCTCAGTCTTTCATGAAAGGGAAATCAAATAGGATTTACCATTTCTTTAATGTAAGACTGACTCCCGTAATGAGGAGGAGGGGACTGTGATCCCAGGAAAGCTTTCCTCATTAAACTGTCGATTCTGTGTTTCTGAAAAATTGATTAATCAAGGCACATGCTGATGATCCTGTGAATTTTAAGAACTTTAAGTCAATTACACAAGCATCCAGGCCCAGAGTTTCAATATTGATGCTGGAATGTTATCTTTTACATCTGAATGAAATAAAGTCTGGAAAGGCAAAGGCAGAAGGCATAGCTTAAAATGTGAGAATGCAAAGGGCAGTGCTCTCCATGCAGCTGCCATAACCATACAACTGTTTAAAGCATTTTGTCATCAAATGCAAGAAGTTCACTTAGAGATCATGACAAAACATCACTTCTCAAAGCCTAAAATTATCATGGTGAAGGCAGCATTTCCTTCTGCTTTACCTGTGAACCAGACTACACTACAGGAAGATAAAATGGAAACCAGCATCAGAGAAACTCTAGAGCTATTTTTATCTTTTTAAGTAGGAAATTATGCAGACTATTACTAGGATAAGGAGTCACACGTGTCCCCTTAAATCCCTGTTGGGGAGGAGTACAGTATTCATATGCCCTAGCAAAACCTGAGGGATACAGGGAAAAAAATTAACAAATCAAGAACCAAACAAACAAAAACCCAAAGAAACCCTACAACAAAACAAAATAAACAACCAAAGACAAACAGTCTCAAAGCAGTTTAAAGTGTCAGAAATAGCTCTTAAATTTAGATTGAAATATTCTGTTGGCAAGCCCTTGACTTATAGTCAGACATTGTTACATTCTGCAAAAAAAAAGTGAATATATTTTGTTTCTTTTCCCCTACTTGCAGTTTCTACCCCTTGAATTTGGAAAGCTTCAATAACAAAAAAACAGTGCTCTGTTTGTGCATGTGGTGTTTCCAGGTCTGTAGGTAGAGAGAGAACTGCTTTATTCTTCATTAGTTTGGGAACCATATTGCAGTTCCAATGACTGAGAAAGACATTTATTTTAATGCAGCATAGCCATTTATGCAACAATTGTACCAAATCATAATGTCAGAAAAGTTTTTGTTGGTTGAGTTTAGTCATTTCTGGCCAGGTTAATGCTAAGGAAATAATTTTTAGGGAGTGAGCATATAAATTTCCATCTCATTTCAATACTTTACAAAAACATGAGAAGGTAATATTCCCCAGCTATTTAGGGGAGAAGAGTAATATGCTGGATAACACACAGTTTTCAAATAGAGACTGAAAGTTCTCTGCATTCATTCACTATGTTTTAGTAAGCATTATCCATGAAAGCACATTTCTAAATCTGATAAGTGCAGACTGTACTGATTTATTTTCTAGACCAGCTACTGCCCCAACATTATTTGTTATTGTACACATCCCTACAACTGATATTTCACAGAGAGAAAAATATACTTTATGTATTTATGTCAGAGAAAAGCCAAGATTTTCTTGCTCTATATGATTTTGCTACATGTACTTTTTGAATAATGGTTATATTGTACTTTTATAACAAAGGCATTCAATACTTTCAACCTATAAGTAATAGACTAAAACAAAAGAGGACCGATGCTTTACACTGTATTCCTTACAGAAGTATTACTCCTGTGCTAGAATTTTGTGAGGATTGAAAAAAATGCCATCTGTGAGTGTGACCTGAATGAAATTACTGTATCATCCTCAGGTTTATACACCTAGTTTTGGAGAAAAATAAGAGGTTTTTTTCCTTCACATTAAGGGATTAGATTCAAAACCAGATTTATTTTTCACTTCACCTATATTTAAGGTACATTTCAATATTACTCTGGTTCAACTGCAACCATCAGTCCAGGACCTGATTCCTACCCATTATCTGGTTCATATTTCCCATATGAGGAAATATGAGGTCAAAAGAGACATTAACAACAACAACAATAATACAGAGGAGCACTCAGGATTAGTTCTGAGTGCAGGCTCTTCCTCCCTGTTATAACTAAGTCAAGGAAGCACTGACACTTTTTTGACAAGCTTTTTTAAGCACGTCTTTAATCTTAAGTAATGAAATCCTTTGAAGAGTCACTGTTCATCCACTGATACTATACCAGTTTCCAGATACTTGCTCAGTTAAGACCTAAGTGTTATTTGTATCTATTCTCAAAACTGTGTAGGGATTCTATATTACTATTAGTGCTTCTTAAACAAGCAGCTTTTCTGAGAGGTACTATAATGGAAGAAAAAGGTATTATTTTGAAGTATTAATTGCATTACACTATATATATAAAAGTATTATTTAAAAGTCAAGCTTTTTATTATCCTTTAAAGACCAACAAGTGATCTATCACATGAACAGATGCCAAACTGAACAGCATCTGCCTTGAAAGTACTATTGACTATTTTGAAGAAGTTTTTGAACTTAAAATAGTTTGTGAATTAGTGTACTGCCTCAAGTTAGCAATGTATGAGATTATATTAAAACAATCAAGCATTTAACATGAAAGCTCTTTTGTGAGTGGTTACTGCTCTGTTTCATTATTTCTATTATCTCAAGACTCAGTGGGAGGAACGTTTTTAATCTACTATAACACAAAAGATAAACTATAAAATACTACATATTAATCATAGCTAACCCCAAGTCAACCTTATGACAGGTAAACTTATATTAAGTTATTGCTTATTATGCTCATATTTCTTCCTTTTCCCCCAGTGAAGAACTAAGTTTTCATTATTTTCTTTTAGATTTACAATCACAGAATCATTTAGGTTATAAAAGACCTTTGAGATCATGAAGCCCCACATTGACCTGACACTGCCAAGTGCACCACTAAACCCCTGGAGGCACATGTCCCCAAGTGCCACAGCTACACATCTTGTAAATGCCTCCAGAGATGATGACTCCACCACTGCCCTCGGCAGCCTGTCCAGAAGGTGATAATCTTTTGGGTGAAACATTTTTCCTAATATCCAATCTAAATGTCCCCTGGCACAACTTGAGGTCATTTCCTCTAGTTATTTTGAAGAAACCGACCCCCACCTGGCTACAGCCTCCTGTCAGAAAGTTGTAGAGACTGATAAGGTCACCCTTGAGCCTCCTTTTCTCCAGGCTAAACACCCTCATCTCCCTCAGCTGCCCATCAGACTTGTGCTCCAGATCCTTCCCCAGCTTTGTTGCCCTTCTCTGGATCTGCTCCAGCCCCTCAATGTCTTTCTTGTCATGAGGGGCCCAAAACAGGATTTGAGGTGTGTCCTCACCAGTGCCCAGTACAAGGGGGTGGTCCTGGTCCTGCTGCCACACTATTGCTGGTACAGACTGGGTGCCATTGGCCTTCCTGGGCACACACTGGCTCATGTTCAGCTGCTCTCAACCAGTACCCCCAGGTCCCTTGGCTCCAGGTAGCTTTTCAGACACTCATCCCCAAGCCTGGAGTGCTGCAGGGCATTGTTGTGACCCAAGGAGAGGAAACCAGCACTTCCCCATGGTGAATCTCATCCAGTTGGCCTCAGCCCATCAATCCAGCCTGTCCAGATCTTTCTGCAGAGCCTTCCTGCACTCCAGCAAATCAACACTCCTGCTATTAGTGTGTCATCTGCTATTAGTTTTTACTATTGCTATTTATTAGTCCACAATCTTTCACAATCAAACTGTACAAAGCCCCACTCACCAAATCAATTAACTCATTCAATTTTTAATAGGTTGGGCCAGTGAGGCAAATTCTATAAAGATTTACATTTTTGAGTCCCTTCTGTTGGATTGTTTCACTGCTGACATCAGGGACCTTAAAACATCAGATTAGGGCTTGTGAATTCCAGACTTCTCTTGATAAAATTGGATTCCTCTAAGTTTGACCTGTGGCAATGGTTTTGCTTTGCTTTGTTTTCCTCCCCAGTGGCAGCAGTTTTCAGAACAAATGAAATACGCAACAGTCAGTGAATGACTGAATGCACCAAATATTGTCACAACACCACTCACATGGTAGAAAATGGGTAAAATGACAGTTAAAAGGGTCAAAAAATGATTTCATGGTATTCATTTTCTCCTCCCTTGCTTAATGGATTGTCCATTGGCTCAACACCTGATGTGAGGCACATTTAGCTGATAAATCACAGTGGTTTATATTAATCTTTAAAATGAGAGTTGTTCAAGCCTTCGTATATACAATAAGGGTGCTTTTTTTTCTCCTACAGGGAAGTCTTGGGGACATTTGAAATACATTTCTGAATGTAGGCTGCACAGCAGAGAGCCGTTCAGCAAGAGCTAGATTTAGTTCAGCTCTGCATCCTGGTAAATCTATTGGAGACGTAAAACTTGGGCAACACGGCATCTGCATTCCCTCTCTGTTCAGCAAACATGGCTTCTTGCTGATGTGCTGGGGCTGACCCTTTTCAGTGGTGGCACTGGAAAGTTAGACATTTCAAACTAGGGAATATGCTGTCCTCCCTTTATTCAGTATCACTAATTACGTTTTAGCCTTTCATCATAGGTTTAGACTAGCAGAGAATGAGAAAGATGATTTTATCTCCCTACATTCCCCCTCATTTATAATTGCTCATCACAGGTTCTTTTCAATTTTTTAAAGTTTCTCCCCCAGAAAGGTGCATCTTTTTCTCACAGAAATCTTTCCCCTCACTCTATATAAATTTAGGATTATTTTTTTCCCTGAATAGCTTTGTTAAATCACTGCTGTCTTTCCAACATCTGATATCCAGTAGCTTGAAGCTGAAAGTGAACTGATTTAGAATACAAATAAACCACACAATTTTACCAGGTGAATAATCAAACCTTAGAACAATTTGCCTATGGGTGTGCTGAATTCTCCATCACTTGAAGTCTCCAAATCAACATTCAATTTCTCTTAAAAATATAAGCTCTAAATCAACCAAGAACCACATTATGCCTGACACAAGAGCTACTTCAGGAAATTCTAAGTTTATGTTACACAGCAGAACAAACAGAAAGACCATTACAGGGCTATTTAACCTTAAGGTATTTTAAGAAGCCCACATTGTTATTCAGTGGAAAACTAAGAAGTAAATGTAAACCAATAAAACTTCTGTAAGTGAGAGCAGAACACAGAGGCATAATCTGGATAAAGCTAATCTCAATTCAGACCAACAACTCAGAATTCCCAAAAATTCCTTGAAAATACACAACTCTTTCATACTGGAGAAAGTGAAAGTCTCAAATAGAAAAAATCCTCACTAGACTTGAGAGACTGAGCTTGGCACAGGAGGTTTCTGCACACCCATTGAGCTTGGCCCACATGGCTCTTATATTAAAAAAAATTGGAAACATTAAAAAAAATTGTCAGTCATTAATTAGTAATGACATTTTAAAATCCCAGCAAAACAAATAGCTTTGTAATAAGTAGGTAAAAAAAAGAGCTTTTATGAAAAAACTCAAAACACTAAGAGAAACTCCAACGTCACAATGCTGTTTGTACATATCATCCAGTTTCATTAACATTTCATTTCATAAAAAATCACTGAAATCAGGTAATAGCACTGATGAAAATTCTACCTTTTTTTTTTTTTTTTTTTACCCCTCAAGTAACAATTTGTTCTCTGAAGTGTCTTTACAAAATAAGAAAAAATTAGCAACAGAGAAAATAAGCATGGTTCTTCCTTTCTCAGATTCAAAATATACATTTACGTGGTTTTTAAATCACTAACAAACCAACTCTGAAACATTCCAGCTGTTTGGGTTTTTTTCCAAGTGGTGCTTGTCTGATAAACCAGAAAGTGATTAAGAGAGGAAAAAAGCTGAACTGCTGAGCGCAGTGTTCTGGAGAACTATGATAAAAAAGTCAGGATAAATACAATTCTGAAAAAAAAAATGGACAAGCAGAAGACACAAGAGCTTGAGTACATTAGTTTCATCTCTACCTATCCTTTTAATAAACCCTTTTTACATAGCCACTAGGAGACACTGAAGCCACTGTGAGACACTGATTCTACCACAGAAGCATCAACAGCCAGACCTCTCAGCAGTGCCAGCAGGTTAAATCAATTACTGACTTCTCTAGAAAACCACAGATCTGTTTTCCTGCAGTTGAAAAGGAAACCAAACAAAATGAAACCCACTGCAGGAGCAAAACTTAAAATAGAAAATAAAACTTAAATTCAGAATGGATGTCAGATCTGTGAAGTTTTCAGATTACAACCACCACACTGGTAATTCAGCCGAAGTGACAGGGCAATATATAGGAACACTTCCATTGTCATTTCTGAACGATGGGTACCACCTCTGAGGGGAAGACAAGGTTATATCAGGTTGGCTGCCTCCAAATATATCTTCACAATAGTCAAAGGAAATGAAAAGCTATCAGCAGGTTATTATATGCATGTGCTTATGCTTCAGCAGAAGGATGTAGATGACACTTAAAAGTGTGTTTGGCCTCACAGGCTCTTCAACATTTTACTTTCAATAAATCGTGGCCAACCCTGATAACACGGGGAACACACAGACTGCATTTAATGCCTAGTTGTGTCTGAGGCCATTCACCATTCTTAAAATTCCAACTTTGGAAGATAGAAGGAGATACTTTAGGGATTTATGTGATATCCCATACTTCAAAATCTCTCTCAGTACCTGCATTAGAGGACAAGTTTATTGCAAAAGCATCTAAATAGTTCACAAGAGAGTGAGAAGGTTCTTTAACTATGATGTGAGACCCTGAAGCTCTCTTGTATCTTATATTTTATACAGAAAGTACTGAGGAAATTGGTTTTATTAATTTTTAAACTATGTATTATTATAATCATTGCTTTCTAGACATTCTAATATTGAGAGCAGACAGTAAGATAGTGCCAGTTTGGTGGCCAACATCTGTTTATCAAAAGATGAGGACATGATCCTAACTGAAGAAAAACTTCTATTGCAAGTGACTGCCAAGTTACAGAAACTTTTACCAAAACTATTTCTATTAGACAAGTCAATCCTTCTAAGTGATTCTCCTCTTGCCTGAATTAGGGCAAGACTGATCTCTTTCCCTACCTGTTGGTGGAAAATTTGGCAGCTCCATTTCTTCCTTTCAGATAGCAGAGAACAAAAATATTATGTGTTATTAAGGTTAACTTTCACACTTCTGGAATACACACGTTTGAAAAATAGACATGGAAATGACAATTCTTTTTGGCAGATTAGCTAGATGGCAAAGAGAAGTTACTATCTGCTGAAACTAGTGCATTTTTTTCCTCTATTGAAATAAAACAACCTACATTTTCTATTTTTCAGAACTACTGTATTCTGCAAGTAGTGTTCAATCCTACAAATCACTTGAATATATGCTTACAGGTAAATTGGCTTTCACAGGGTTATATTTGAGATTAGACGTGTACTTACTTTACTGAATACTGATATTGTCACTATATTACTTTGCTGGCCCATCTTCTGTACCTGCCAGGCATGTCATAGTCACGGTTATACTTATTTGAACACACATTAGTAATGCAGCACTTGATACATAAAATATGCTCAATAAAGACAGTGTAATAAAATATCATACCAGAACATTTCTTTTATTGGAAAAATTTCTGCAGATACACATATCAGGACCAACCCAACACCCAATCCTTCATTCTTAAGAAATCAAGGGCATACACTTATCCTAGGCTGTAAGAAAATTCAAGTAACTGAGGACACTTAGGTGTCAAGTTTCCTATGTAGAAAACTCCACACTCCAAAGTTTTCCAAGCAAAGCAATTTCTATTAATAGAGATAAAAAAAAAAAATTAGTGATTTGAAAACCCTAAAGAAAGGTTTCAGATTTCTCATTGCTAACTCCAGAAATATATTTACTCCTCACAGTAAGTAGATTGTCAATATTGCAAGATCAGGCAAAGGGATCTGTGACCAGGAGGTCAGCACTGAATCTAATTGTTACATTAACAAAGTCAAAACTGGTAAAACTGGGGTTAAAAAGGAAATCAAACAAAAGGGAATTATGTTGCACATAAAAGGTAGTTTCCAAGGGAAAATAAAATATGAGGTATAATTTAATTGGAGTCACTAGACTATTCACCACATTATACCTAGTGTTCATACAATCACTCATGCAATAGGTAAAATTCAATAAAAATGAATAGTTTCCCAACAAATTTTAATGCATGTATCTCTTTTACTATGAATCATACACAGAAGTTGCACAGGTCTCCAAAGTACCACATTTCCAATTACACCCGTGCCAGATAAAGGAATGCATTAAACACAGGTTTGTTCACTTATTCATTTACAGTGCTCATTCATTATGAAAAAGGGCACAGCAGTTGGATTATGAGCCAAATCCCATTCCATTCTCTTCTGCAGCAAAACCCCTCTTACTGGGACTGATTTTATCTGTAGTATTTAATTTGCAGTAAGTCAGAGACAAATGTGGGGGGAAGAGGATGTGTGCCTCAACTTGAGCCAGAGAATTTCCTCATCTTTATTAACAAATATAATCTCCTATGAAAAGACAGTAATTTCTTTTTTCATGAATTAGATCAATAGTTTAGAATAGGAAAAATTAATCAAAACACATATATGAGACATATATAAGCTAAAAATATCAGGACTAAATTTCTACTTGCATTCCTTCTGTCCAACCTCAGCCAAGTCAGTTTTCCAGGACCCACAACTCCATATGACTGCAGGGAGCTACAGGTAATGGACAATAAATATTTGCTGGTTGGCACTGAGAAGAGAATAAATATGTGAATATATGCCTAAGTAATTTTCCCAAGACAGCTGGTTACAAGTTATACTACCTCTAGCCATTACAAAGTGAACAAATCAAAGGCTACTGTATAGTGGAGGAAAAAGGGTCTAATTTTGCAATTGTCAGCCTGCACCTCCAATTCTGTATTATCAACACAGGATAAATGTCAGTGACACAGGGACTGGCTACCGTGCAAATTATTTTTTATGGTTTTATTTATAAGATTAAAACATTTCTTTTGAGACACTGCAGAGAAGGACTAGCAATACATGGTGCATGAATCACACAGCACTTCTAAAGAAAATATCTATGTGCCCCTACAGCATAATATTGTTAGAGAGATTTCTTTTAGAATTTAGTGCTGGAGTGGACAAAGGAAAACATTATTGGACAATATTGCCAGCAGATTACAAGTGTGAATTGTAAATTACATCAGCCCAATTATAAAGGAAAGCTCTGGAAATGTTCTGTTACTGATGTGACATTGATATAATAAAGTGGGTTTTGGCACTATGAGAAATCATATTTTTGCAGCTTCTCTGCTGTGCACATCAGGGTTGCATCTAATAGGGTCCTGTAGAAAATTCCTTATAGTTATTTTTAGATGGAAACCATTTCTTACTCTATGTATGAAACAAAGACCCTTTTCTACCTTCCAGTTTACACTATACTGATTCATACCCCCTGTTTCCCAAGCCACAGCATTTATTGTAGTTCAAGGAGAAGTGAATCAAAGATAACATGAGGCTTCTGACTCAGGAATTGTTGTTTTTCAGTGGAGACTAACCTCATCTGCATGAATTAATGTACTAATGAGGTAAACAGCACTGAGACAGACTGAAAAAAAGTGAAGTGGGATGATTTTATAATACCATCTACATGCACTGCAGAGTAAATCAAAGGATCTTATGTATTAATATTTTATTGATTGTTACTTATAAATAGTAAAGGAAACCAGCAAATTCAGTGGACAGAGTGGGTGTAATAAAGCAAACTACATAAACCACATACTGCCTTAGCAAAAAAATGAGCAAAAGTGAATCTTTAAGTAGTAAAAGACCTACTTTAATAGAAGTCAGCTCTTTTTGAAGCTGCCTAAAATGCCAAATGAACTAGTTGTGTGTCAGTGTTAACTAGATTAAAAAAAAAAAAAGGAAAGATAGAAATGTTTATGAACAGTGGGCTGCATCAGCCAAGTCCTCTTCCAACAGCAGGACCCCTCCAACCCACACTGTCTGAGCAGGTTACCTGGTACCTGAGAATGGCATCGTGACACTTGTGCCTAAAGTGTAGCTTGACAAAAGTTTCAAATTCATTTTTAGCTCCTTTTATTTTTCAGAGATTATTTACTATTAATTAATCAATTGCAAACCAATTAAAAATTCCTATACACAAAAATTTAACATGAAAGAATCATCAGGCTTATTTTCTAACCATTTTGCAGACAAGGTCCAATTCCACAGCCTTTGATTTTCAAAGCTGGTGACAAATCTTGATGTGTCCAACCGTCCTTGAAGTTAGAGTGAGCCAAGCATCTAAGCAAGTGGCCTCGTTTTTCAAACCCTCAAATTGCCTTTTCACCTTTCAGAATCCCCCTGCTATTACCACAGAGCAGATCCTGACAGACTCTTTACTGATGCACAGGAGGCAGCGCTTTAGCAAAGCTTTCATGTTCCACGTATGGGTATGTCAGAACTGAGGAGCCAGGAGACAAAGAATATCTCACAGCGGGAGAGAGGGTGGCATTTTGAACCACCACAAAGGAGTGCATCAAAGTCTGTCCTTTTCCTTGGCACCAAATTAATGCCATGGAAAGAAAAGGGAAAAAAGGAGAGCCTGCTTCTGTGAGAGAATGAAGAACTAATGGAGGTCTATGGTAACAAATCAGAATTTGGTTGCATGTAAACAACTGGGGAGATATCATTGATCATGGATTTAACAAGACACTGCGGCAGAAACATTAATAAGGTATGGTATGAGATTGTAAAGGCGTATGAATGCTGCCCTAATAAATCATTCACTAGTTTGCTGCACTGTGGATGTGCTGGAAAGAACCTCCGAGATATAGTGTCACCTTTCCATTGTTGCCCCTATCCCTCCCCATCATCTCAGTAATTGAACATTACTTGCCCAAAAACAGTATGCCAGAACCCCAAACACCACCAAGCCTCCAGTGTCTCGGTATGTTCTCAAATGAGCTTTAATGATAACCCTGATCATCTCTGCATGCTAAAAATGTAGTAAAGATGCTTAGGTAAGGACATACTTCCTGGTTGGAAAGTAAAATTTATGAAAATTTCTACTTATCATTCATCTTGAATTACTTTAAAATTAAGGAATAGAAACAACAACCAAAAAGGAAAATAACCCACAAACCTTAGAACGAATTTGAGATGGAAGCTGATTTTGTAGTCAGGTCCCCTTCTAACCAATTTCCCTGTCAAATCACAGTTTTAAGCATTCAGTGTTTTTTTGGACCACTTGTGTGAGACTGTTTTCTTTCACAACCACTCCTACACTGTTGCCCTCTTACTCCTGGGTTTAAGTTTAATTGACATAGTTTAATGCATTGGTCCTGCACTGAAATGGTACATGTCTTGTTTTCATAGTCCTTCTGACATACTGGAAGAACTGTCACCATAAGATACACAGTGTTAAACCCCCAAACACACTTGTATGGGGGCTTTCAAGCTTTACTTGCATCTGAGTTTAATGGAACAACACCAGAACTACTGACATGCATGAATAATCACGAAGGCAGAAAGTACTCAGAGACAGACTTAACACATGTGGGTCACCACCGAGTTACTATTTCATGCATTTGAAACATCCATTTGGTCAGGTATCATGAAAGCTAAATATCATATAATGAGTACATGAATATCCAAAGGAGATGAAATACCATTTTTCTGTAGTATTATTGCTAATTAGCAAAACAACATCTTTCAATCTGGTAGGAATTTCTTGGAATTGTTTTAATCCACTATGACAGAATATTTCCATGTACTTATTTCACAAATACATAGATTCCAAGGTAAAAAGAAATTGTTTTAATTTCGGATTATACTTTTGGTATAGATTTCATTTATTTTATCAGAAGTTCTCTTGCTACAGTTAAATATTTTTTCCTGTGCTGTAAGAAATGTCTGGAATCAGAGACTTCACATAGACAAACACTCACAGACACCCAGCTGCACTGCAAGTCACTAATACATATGATCATGCTTTTACTAGGAAATCTGTTACAGTTAGGGGGTTTGAGGAATTTTTGCCTATATTCAGTACATATTGTTATTTAGCACTGATGCTGTAGGATTCTTTTATGTTTCTAGGCATAGATAAATCAAAAATACTCCTCAAATAAAAGAAAGTGAAATAGAACTGTACATCAGGTTTCCAGGAGATGTAATGTAGACTGATAACTGCTATTTTCTGAAGATACTTCAGAATACTTCAGGAAGAAGACTTTTGGAAAATTAATGCCTTCATAAAAATTTGTAGAAGCAATAAACCCCTGAGATTAGCAACAGAGCATCTGTTAAGTAGTTTATTTTTTTATGTTAGCATAAAGTCTGACAAAGGGGTCATGCAGAGTTAGTATGTATGTCACAAGTTACAATACATTTATTTCTCTGTGAAGCATAAAATATTTACTATACTGTAATAAGTTGCTGATATTAAGTAATTCTATCAAAGCCAAGATATATATAAGATTTTGCTGATTTCCTGAGAAAGTACCAGCATAAATCTTAGGTTTCTGTATAATTAGCTCAAACAGCCAATAGACCTCATATGGTTTCTTCAAGCCTCTTTGTTTTTCAGGGCAAAAAGTGTAATGGTGCTTCTTCAGGGAGAAATTGCTCAGATACACAGACGTTAACAGTCCTGCTCTCAGCTCCATGCAACCTCATTAACTCTACTGCTACCCCGAACGAAGACCAAATGTTTTCTCCATTACATCACCCCAAACTGACTTTAAGGTAATAATGGCAGTGTAAATAGAGGAAAAACAGCCTCTTTGCACTAGGTGAGTATGTACATATTACTTTCTAACTCTACCAATTATAGCTCAAATCAACTATTTCACATCAAGATGTAGCAGAAGCTATGGAAGAACCATCATTTGGACAGAGCCAGTCACCTCCTAGAGTTATCTAACGGTACTACAGGAAGTGAATATTTGTGCTTCAACCCCCAGGGATTTGGAAGTTGATGCATTTCCACCTACTTTTCAACAAACTTACACTACTTTGAATACTGTTCTTTGCTAGGCTTAATCAAAATATTTTGTGTAGATCACAGTTGGTAATTTACATCTCTTATCCTGTCTACGCAGCAACTGTTTACTGCTACTGACTGTTTATAAGTAAGAAAGTAATATAGTCAACACTTCCAAACTGGTCTCTCCCCTTTCATTCTTTTGTTTGCTCTTGGGTAGTATTGGGATAAGCACACTTTGCTGTCGGGTACAATCAACCCCTCTGATCTTTCTCAAATGAAATTAAAACAACTTTGCTAAGAAAGATAGGACAAATTGCTCTATTCTTCAAACATTCATTTATTCCAGCTATGGATGAGGAAAAGTCAAGACCAATCTTGTGTCAGGTGTGTCTACTACTCTTAAATAAGGACGTTTAGTAAGTTGGATAACCTTTTCAGAAACCTTTTCAGGATTTATTCTACCTGTAATTTGGATTTGAAGAATGGAAGAGTAAAAGAAATTTTGATTATAGTTCCAAATATGTGTCATTGCATACAATCCTGTTCTGTCACAAAAATATTTTTCTAGTTATATTAATCATTCAATACTAATTTCAGATTTTCTTTCTGACTTTCGCATGCTACAAAACTTTTAAAGGGTACAGAAGAACCACTACTTCCCCCCCCCCCCCCCCCGTCCTTCTAAGTGAGTTTCAAATGCCTTAGATGCATTTTGACTGACATGGTTAAGCATGTATTGCTTCAGCACACAGTTTAGTTATTTTGATAATGGGACCACAGAAAATACTGCATTCATCTTTGTCAGATACAGAAGACCTTTACCAAGTTGATCAGGCCTTAAGTGGTTAGCAGGAAGACAAGAAATGCAATAAACAAGCCCAGATTGAGGGACTGTTCACAAGGACTAGGATCAATCCCTTCAGCTGCTTGACTGATCAAACCATATCCTCAGGCAGTGTGAGACAACTTACCAAAATAATTGTTTCAGCATGAACTAGGCCTGTTCAACAATAGCAGGAAACAACACAGGAATTTCATTAAAGGATGCTTACAATATTCAGTTATAAATCAGATTAAAAATGAAGAGTTCCCAGAGATTTTTACACCATTGCAGTCAATGTCACCTATAAGCACAAAGTCTCTAATATCCAACAAAAGATGCAATTAGTTACAGTCTAACTATAAGATAGAATAATCAGGAGATGAAAGGGCTAAAGAGACCAGGCATCAAAGGATAAAGTAGGTGGAATTTTGTGCCTGTCCTTTTGTTATTGCTCAATCAAAGCAGATCTCTCTTGCCCCAAACATTTAAGGACCTTTTACTCTCCAGAATGGAGAGCATGTACATTAGTCCTTAACTGAGAAGAGACTACAGAAATGAAATCTTATAAATGAGAACTTCACCTTCAGTGCTGGCTACTTTGCTTAGTGAAAGGGCACAAACCCTCTGACTAATTTGAAGTCTTCAATGCAATCACTATTAAAGACTGTCAGCAAGTTGTCCTCTGAGTATCTTGTTACAGGCCCTGACAAAGGGATGAAGCCCAAAGCCCAGCAGTATAAAGTTTCTGAACAACACTGTGGTTACACAACCACACAGATGATCTTCCTAACATGGAGAACTCCCTTTTTCACCTCTTCCCAATTCTCCTACAGGCTCTGCTAGGGGTGAATTTACGTAAGCAGGTACAAGCAGTAAGGAGGTCTACAGAAACAGAGGCACCCTGGAATCACCTTTGTTCCCACAACAAAGACTCCAAGCTTTGTACTCACAGTATTTAATCACAGAGATTTAAGCAGGTGTTTAATGACAGAGATTTTGAGAACTCGTGTACAGAAGGAACACAAATATCTACGTACCCTAACTCAAGGAAAAAGTATTCAACTTGTTGAGGAGTTGTACAGTTCTGTTGGGCATCTCAACCATCTCCACTTGCCATACACTGGCTAAGTTTGCAGGGTGGGCTGCCCTGTGCAAACTCTTTATCTAAACGTAGTCTGAAATTACACAGGTGAAAAAAAGGCAGCACAGCACAGGCACAGATCAAAACATCAGCTGTTGTGATCTAGTGAAGTTTACAGATTGCAATGAGTTAGTTACTCATGTAAGCTGCTATCCTGTCTTCTTTTAAAGGATTCACAGCTTAGACAATAAGAAAAAAGCTGTGAGCTAAGAAGTCGAACACAAAATTTACTATACATTTATTACACTTTCCCCTTATGATTTCCCCCCACAATTTAAAAAAAAAAAAAAAAGTTCTGGACAATATTTCAAAGTAAACCTGCCTTCCAAAAATATGCTTGGCCCTGAGAAGATAGTAATTCACCACAAGTCTAATTTTTATTGAAGGACAAAGTTTGCTGAAGACAAATATATGTGGCTCTAGTTTTATATCTACAGAAAATTCAGGTCTGAACAAACTCGACAGTGGTCTCAAAATTCCCAGCTTTAAAGGCACAGCAAGGGACTTTATTGTACAGTTTAATAATGTGGAGTACCAAGACCAAACGTTGAGTGTAGTTCATAGGGAGTAAAATAGAAACATTTAGGCTCTAATTATCAGCGGCCTACAGAAAGGGTCCTGCCAAAAATTTCTAACAGCTGTTAAAAGAGAAATCATTTTTACAGATCAAAATCAAAGGCCTATTGCATGAGAAGCCCTCTATGTCATGGGGTTTGCTGATTTGTGGATTTACAGCCACTTGTTACTCTCCACAGGACTCAAAGGACGGGGCTGCTCCCCACACGGCGAATAAGGCAACACACGGCTCTCCACAGTGGGCAGAGCCCCAGCGTGGTGGAATAACAGCAAAACACCTGCTACACACACAACACTCGGGAGCACCTTGGGGGGTGAACATGGCAGGATTCCCCCCGAGTTTTAACGACATTTTGGTTTCGTTCTTCTGCAGTAATGGCAGGTAGAAAAAAAAAAAAATCAACAGCAAGACCTGATCCTAGTCAGTGATAAAAACAAAGATTTGAAACCAGTGGTAATTAAGGAAACTCCAAACCAAAGAGCACACCTCTGAAGAAGAAAAGGGTCATTTCCTGGATACACCAAGTTCTTTATGCCATGATGTTTCCAAGTACTATCTCCTAATTAATGAAAATCCCAAATTGTAATAATGTCAAATGTTCTTAATGAAGTCCGTAGAGAAAGAAGAATGACCCTATCATTAGATTTCTGCCTTTACCATTCTATTAATGATCTGTGCACCTGTTGCCAAATGCCAATCCCTGGATTTACTTGTTTCGTTCTTCCCAAGGTCACTATATACATAAACTCCTTTGTGCCATATGAAGTCATTCGAATGGGGATGCTGCCAAACAGAAACTTTGTAGATACACCTACAGAACAGTGCTTCATCAGCATCCTTGCCATTTGTTCAATCCCAACTGATAAAACAGTACAATCGATTTAAACCATCAGAACAGATAATGCCCTTAATTGGGTATTAACAAGGAAGAGTCTTGTGTGCTGGAAATCAACATAGGCTTGCTGCCTAGAACAGAGGGACTGAAACAATGATTTAAAAATCCCATACTCCCCTGCTAATAAACTTTTAAAATTTAATTTATAGCAATTCTATTTTTCAAAATGTGTCCATTTTTAATTTTTAATATTAAGCTCATTAACCTAGGACTGATTTACTTTTATCTGCCTTTTTATTGCCAGTAGAAGTGACTGTGATTGGGACAAGGAATCACAATAACGGCACAATGAAAGATGTGAACCTCTTTTCAAAGTCTCTTCGCACCAGTTTCCTAGTATTTTAATTTATTTTCAAACTTTGCACATCATGCTTTTATGCTCACCTTCACAGCATCATCTATTTATTACAATTAAGTAATCAGTGTCTTTATTTTCTAATCTACTGGGTTGCAGTGTTTTAGTCTGTATATAAAGGGAAGAGACTATCAAGTTAAGATCTGATTATTAGAGTACATTAGATATTCTGCATAATTATGGGCCCAGTGGAAGGCTACGAAGATAATGTATTACAAACCTCATTTACTAGGGGTTATATTTTTATTACACAGATGAAGCTTTCCTTATCTTAAATTGTATATCACTAGAATTCTTGCTGAGCTGAAGAACTGTTGGCCTTTTTTTTTTTAATGAATGTTGTTGCACTTTGCCATGTGTCAGCAAAAGGTTTCTGAAAAGTAAGGACTGTAGAAAAAAAAAATAGCAGCAAGACCTTCGCCATAAAGGACCTGATGCTTTATTACTTGTCAAGAAACATAAAAGCAAAATAAATAAATTAAAATGATGCACCACTTTAGTGAGAATGGCAGCTTGTCATATAAATTTAATCCCAAAGATTTAAATTGTGTTCCACAGTAGCATTAGAAAAAGATAAAATCCAATTAAAACTATGCTGGATTCCAAGGACATTGCTATATTCACTCTGCTTCTGTCATGTAAAATAAATTTAGTCCTGATTCAGTGCTGAGAACAAGGAATTAGATTCTGTAATGATCTATTTCCTCAGGTATTTTGCAGTACTACCTTAAAATTACTGGAAAACAGTCAACAAATCTGCTGAGCCAAGAGGTATATTTAAAAAGAGGTGTATTTATAAAGTAAACCCAGCCATCAGCAAAGCATTTTCAGACCCAGATTTAAGTCCCTAAATCCACATGCAAAAGTGAATCTTAACCAGTTTTCAGTGAGTGAGACACAGAAAAAAAGTGAAATTAAAGCAGCAGAGTATAAACAAGGTATTGCACATTTTGTTTCAGGAGAAGACAGCTGGACAGCAGAAGGAATTTACTTTGCTTATTTACTTTTTGCTGCCTTCTACACTTTGTTTCAGAGCAAACTTGAACATGGAAGGCAGAAGATGTCACCTTCACTGGGCCAAGCTGAGCATATATAGCAGGACCCATTCTAGGGTACCAGGCAGGGATGAAAGGCAGAAATTGGGCAAAACCTGTTGGTCGCAGCATAAACACAGCAGGAGAGACGGTCAGACCCAGAGTGTCTCTGTGGCAGCGAGTAAGGACAATGCCTGATATGAGAAGATATGAAAAGAAGAAAAGCAAAGGAAATTCTCTGGGCTGGAGGGAAGAGCATCTGCATCTACAACCTCCTGTGGTACAGTGGAGGGGGCAGATGCCTTGACCTTTACTGAGGCATTGACCTTTATGACTTGACACGATAATTACGTTGTTTGGGTTTTTTTCCTAAACACAACATTTCTTACCAAAATCACTCTTGTGACAAACACAATTAAAATATACTCACAAATTCAGTTAAGGAAATATTAACCTGATGATTTTTAGAAACTTAATTTAAACCAAGGTGTGCAAACTATTTTCTTTGCATGTATTTTAATCAAAAATCATTAAATACATACAGCATCAAGAACAGCTACTCTTCTTTAATGAGTATTTACTTTACCTGCCAATTAAGAATTTACACAGAATATCATGATATTATTGCACCATATCCCAGTCTTCAACAGCAACTGTGCTTTGCTTCTTTGCATAAAAAGAACTTAACACACTTCTTCCATGAAAAAACTTAAAAATCTGTAGCTTGTGTGCCTCTATGCATCTCTTAGAAGCAGTGAAATAAATACACTTCAATAGTTTCCTATACATAGATCATATTACAAGTCTTCACAAACTGTAATATCTCTAGATCTGTTATTTTCTAAAATAGCACAAAAGGAGGAAAAAACCCAACCAACCAACCAACCAGTTTTAATCTCAAGTAGAGCAGAGAGTTTTCAATAGAAATTCTGTTTTCGGATATGATTGCTTAATTAGTTTTAAGTCATTTTGTAGGTCTTGGACAACAAACAGAGTATACTTACATTCCATACACATGTTCACTTAATGAATTGGTTTATGTATAATAATGAATGGTGCCAGAAATGTTTTAACACAACCCCCAGTGGAACGTCTTGCTCAAACTATAAATCAGGATACAGAATGTATAAAAAAATGTACTTTAATAGCACTTTCATTACTAAAGATGAATATTTTTCCTAGCTGGTGATTAATATAGTTGTTGCTGAAAAATTCTAATAGTTGCTTTCAAGTGCAAATGTTTTACAGTCAATTCTAAAGGCAAGTCCTTACATAGCACACCACTGAATTCAAATACAGCATCATTTCTTAGATTTATTAACACTACTATGGTGACAAAAATCTATTATAAAAATGCTACTTATACAGCAACTTTGAGGGGAAAAAAATATGTTCTGTATCTTCAGTTCAGCATAAGGAAGATTCAAGTTTTTTCCTTGCCAATCTACTACTGCTGAAGTGAAAAACCTCTTTTCTTCAAGTCAGTCTTTTCCTTTTATCCTCAGTGACCTTTTTAGTAGTGTCAGGTCACAAATGATATAGCCTGGTAACCTGAGATTAGCAATCAGTGAAAAATAGGCTACATCTCTAATCTGCCTCCATAGAGTAAAGATTTGACAAAGTAGTGCTTAATAGAATTTCCAGGTTAAATAACAGTTCTCCTATCTATGTAAGGAGGAGGGAAAGTCTGCCTTGCAGAGCTTAGACTTATCCAGTCTCTGAGCAACAGAAATCTCTCAGGGTCATGGAAAATCCAGGCTTTGTTAATTTTTAATAACATCACAAAATAAATTATACATCTGAATATTTTTTTACACACCTTCTTAAAGCAATATTAAATGTAGAGATATAGACAGTGAACAAAAAAAATCATGAGAAACTGTTCAGAGGCAGTGTCAATTTTGTACGTCACATTGTCAGACATACACTAGTTTATAACATCTGAGGAAACAGTGTAGGCAAAGACTTAAAGTACAAATCAAAAGACTGAAAAACCTACAAAGACTTTCAAATTTAAAATGTGATCAACTTGATTTTGAATTTTTGAGAAATAAAAAATTTTAGTTAAGAGAGTAAATTACACAGATAATTTTTCTTGCATTCTCCTCTTTTGGGGGTTCATTGTTCAGTGACTGGACAATCTAGGGAAAGGAAGGCCTTTAAGTAAAGTAAGTACTGACAGTTGATCCTTTCATTTGCTCTGCTGGGAGAAGTTAGGAAAGAGGTCAAAAAGCAGCATCTTATTCATCTGTTATGTCTATTAGTTTAATTTCCGGAACATAAATTAAACAGGCTTCTCAATTTCCACCGTGATCAAGAGGAGAGTCACGTTCATATGACTTATCTGTAACACTTTGTTTTCTCATCTCTGACAATAACAGCCTGATAAACTCTTAAATTGCTCTACGCCACTGAAGCCTTATGACAGGAAACACGTTTCCAGAAAAGTACATATTTGAGCAACATTAATAGATTTGAAGACAACTTATTTTTCAAAGCACCAAAGACAGCTCACCAATTATCTTGTTGAAAACCAAAGTCTGATGACAATTAAACAGAACACCAGATGTACAGAATGACATTCAGTTCTGAAAGTCATTCAGAAGCACAGTCAGATTTAGATACTTTCCATAAGGAAACCGTACAAGAACTGTGAAGAATGTGGAGAACTTTGGCATTCACCAGCACAAAATATTTGAATGACTTGTGCCACAGGGAGGGTCAAATTTTAAAATGCAGATTTACTGAACACAAGAGAAGAATCTATTAACACCACAAACATCAAGAGGTTTTCCAAACAGCATTTCAGCAACTGTTCAAAGCTATACATCCCACATCACGGTGAAGTGTTCATCAAAGGGAGAATAGAGGAGCCTGTAAGACGTGATCACTTCTTTAGTGTTCACAAAATAACCTCATACCACTGCTCTATTTAAATAGCTGCACGTTTTGCCTCTGCAAACCTCAGAAGCATTTATATTGCACTACCAGACTTCCGACTCAGTAAACAAAACTGCACTGAATGCTGACTAAATGGCAAGCCAGAAAACAATATCCCTCTTCCTCCCTTCCCCAGTCCTTAAGGGCAAACTGTAGTGAGGAATGAGGTGCCTCCAGCTGTATGATGAGCAGTGCATCTCAAGTACTCTTGCTCAAATGAGGTTACATGTTTGTATCAGAAATAGGGAAGGACCATGTCACTCAAACCACACTGGATTTTTACTGAAAGAAAGATACTTTCTACCTGTTTTGGTGCTGGAAAGAGAAAATTATTTCTGTTCTAGCAGAAGGAGCATAATACAGTATTTTAGACTTTAGGTCTGCCAATATTGCCAAGTTATCAGGTCAGGTCACAATGAAGGCAATAAGACCAGCTTACCAAAACCAAGAATTCTTATGCAATGTTTATATACTGTATGATCAGGGTGATTAGCTTGTCATAGCAGTGTTATTTGCTAGATTTTAAGTCTAAAAAGATACAGGTGTGTTCACAGTACTTCAGGAGGTGAGGCTTAACCGAGATCCTGGGATGAAACAACAGGCAATTACAGCAATATTCAAAAATCTGTTGCTCTTGAATCCATTTCTGCCACAATACACCACTTTCTGTCAGGTACTATCTAGTTTCCTCTAACTTTCCTTAAGCCACTGTCCTTTGAAGTGATTTAAAATGCTCCTGGCATTGCTCTTACTGCTATTTACAAGTGCAATGAACTTACAAAACACTGCAATTCTCTTGTAAATTGTCACATTTGGGCTTAAGACCTATTCCTATACATGTGTTGGCTGTTGACATTTTTTTGCAGAAGGGTTAGGACAGGAAACTTTCAACCCTGCTTTTCTTCTGGTATGGCTGGGAACAGAAAGAATAATCTCTCCTTGTTAGTCTCTTTCAAGTAATCAAGAACCATTTCTTCAGTCCTAGTTCTCACCTCTGGAATTACTTCATAAAAATTAGGCAAGAAAATATTTTAATTGAAATAGCTGAACAACACAAGAGGACTCAGAAAGCTTCTGGGAGCCTAAGTCTATTTGTCTGTTGCAATGGCTCATTTAGTAATGAACTGGGAAACACTGATAATTCATCCTAAAGGCAGAATTGTAATAAAGCTATTACAAGTTTATAATTTGCTACTTTTCAGCCATAAGTAAATAAAATACTTTTCCTCTATGAAATATCTTTATCTGTGGTAGCACGGAGAACTAATCCTCTCTTTGATCTCTGACAGATACCTCTACCAGAAGAAAATCTGAAGAGGAATGTACATGAAAGAAAATCCATCTTGGGAAGAATGTTATAACTACTCATACAAGTGTGCCAGGTACAGAAGCCCCTTGTAGAGAAACCAAAAATTAAATTAACAATAAGAAACAGATGTAAGGAAGGCAATGTTAGCAACTGTAACATGGATGACCCCTTCAAGAAATTACAGAAAACAGCAGGACTCTTTTCTAACAGAAAAGAGAGTCTTGGGAAGTGCAGAAGATGTAGCTCCAGAAATGGGTGTATCGAAATGTGATGTTACTCTTCAGATCACCAACAAGAGGTTACTCTCATTATTTTTAATATCTAGCCCAAATATCTTTAACCCTCTGTGAAACATATTCCAAGATGTGAGAAAGCTGATTACAGGATTCAACAAATATATGAGGAATAAGTATAATAAGGGTGTGAAACCATATTCAAGTGAAAAGGAAAATATGGGCAATAATTTTCATATATTATACTTCTCTGTTGAAAATGCAGTCTAATTTCAGCAAGATCTTGAAATAAGCAACTATTAAATATGAATTTGTGCAGTTATTCTCATTCAAAACATTATGCTGAGAGTACTCTTGCCTGAATAGACACACCAGAATAGACCATTAAATACAAAAGACAAGTAGCCCACATGACTTCTTATTCTAATTATGACATGTATATTTTCTACCATTATGAGAAGTTAGATTTTATAGCATAGGTGATTGTCAGCAATGTGAGACAGCTTGAAAAGCTAAAAAACACTACTAAACTTTAAAAGTCCCAAGAACAGTGACCAATTAATATTTGATGCAATCATGAATTCGGAAGCAACTTGGACCTTAAGAATGTAGAGTTTTTCAGCTGCACATCTCTGCTGGCTCTCAGGAACAGAATACATTACAAAAAGCAGAGAAACAGTGACACAAGCATCTTCTAGAGAAAGCTCAGCACCCTCAGACAATGCTGCAACTGCTTAGTGGCTTTTATCCTTGAGATATCTTTTGGTACAAAAGAGAGGTCATTTTGATGAGGTTGGAGATTTAGGGAAACATGTTCTCATCATGGTACATTTAGTCATCATTACTAGAAAGACTCCTGTGAATACCAAATTCTCCTACAAGAAACAAAATAGCAACACTTCCCTCCCCCCTAACCAATCCAAAAGTACACCAGCAAAAAAAAAACAACCTCAAACAAACAAAAACCAAACCCAATCAAATAAATGCCAAAAAGAGAACCTCATTCTCCAATATCACTTTATTCTAGACTATGAAAAAATGTCAGTAATTGAAAAAAACCCAAACATGTAATATATTGCTCATTTTTTATACATTATTTATAAATAAGGAACACTGCAGTGATGCCTCATTTTCATGAGTGCAAGAACAGATTAATAAAGGGTTGGGAGGTCTGTTTTTATTCCTAGCCCTCTTTTATGCAGCACCGAATCCAAAAGCCCCTCTGGAATTTCCTTGGAACTAACTTTTTTTTTTTTCAAAGCTCTTTCCAGCTTTCCCTGGCTTACATCACCGTGAATGCCAAGCTCTCATGTTCACAGTCTCTCCCCTTGCACACCATTTTGAGCTTCCTCATATTAAAAAGCGTGTCTTCATTTCGGATAGGGAAGTGCATCTGAGCTTGGGAGCACAGCCAACATTCGTCCATGAGAAAAGCAGACCTGTCTTTTGCATGTGTTTTTAGAAAAATGTAGTGGTTGCATTAACCTCACTGGCATTTCCTCAAAATCCCACCACCACAAATGAAATACATCCTTGAATTTTAAGTCTGCAGAATATTCATGTGAGGCTTAGAGAACAGTTTGAAGCATAGTTGTGAAGCAGGGGCCAATTCAACCCTTATTGTTATGTTTCTTTAATACATTATGACTTTCAGCAAATATTATGCAGCCAATTCAAATCGTGGCAAAATTTCATCTATTTCTTAATTACTTTTGAAGAATATAAGCATTATATTGAGGATCTGATCCTTTCTAACTTTACTTAGCCCAGGTACTGTACTCTCTCTGTAATTTGGGAATAAATTGATAGATGATCAAATGAATGGCCATATTTAGACTGTCCAAAGTCCATCTAGTCTAGTATCCAAAATCCAACAGCAACAGCAATTTATGTCTGAGAAAGATAAGAATAAGGCCACTACATAATAACTCTGTTCAGGTACAGTCTCCCAGGCTTCAGTATAGCTCAGGAACCTCCTCAGCCAGAGATGGTATCACTTGTTCCAGTGAAACAACAAGGACCATAATCTAGCTGAACCTAAGTCCTGCAGCTAATAATCTATGGTTCAGAGAAACTTCAAAACAACAAAGAAAACCGTTTGTATGTGTGTTAGAGAACAGAATAAAAAATAGAAGTTGTATTTAAAAATGAAAAGGGAAAAAACCTGAGACTTTTAATAAAAATCTTTGGAGAGTTGAGGTAAGTATTTTATTTTTCTTAAGGTGTAAAACTACAACTCAATCCTGCTCCCATGTGTGTGTGTGTATACACTCCCTCAACTCAGAAGGAAGGGAGGGAGGGAGGCTCCCCTAACTCCTCTGTAGTGCAAATCTTGTATATATATATATATATTTATCTCCATATCCATTAAAAAAAAAAAAAAAATTCAAACAAACCAGAGAGGTGTTTAGCTCTCCACACTTGTACAGTGCTACCTTTGTAAAGCTAGATTTTTTTTTTTACTTATCTGCCTATAACAAAAATGATCCTTTAGCTGTTAAAAATTATGTTTTCTAAGCTACATTATATAACATATTATCTAACCTGGTTCAATGCATTACTCCTTATCACTGCTTAAAGCCACAGAAGTGCTGTCATGACATCATATTTTTTCTCTTTAGCTGATACTGTACTTCAGGATTTGTACACTTCAAGCCATCAACTGCTCCTAGATTGCCATCTTCTCAACCATTAATGCTCAATTCTACCTTTCAATGTTGCAAATTCTCCTTTACCACAGCTTTTTCTCAAGCATTTGTAGATAATGTTCCATCTTGAATTACATGGGTGAAAGACAGGGGTAGCAACAGATTATTTTAATGCTTTCATGTTAAAAACTGGTGAGATTAGGGGGCTCTCAGTCATCTAGTAAGGGTTTAGCCAGAGATTGCATCCAGAGGTTATTCTGATTTAACATCTACTGGAAATCTTTCTTTGACAACTCTTTTAGTGCTCACTTTAGTGACAAAAAAAAAACAAAACAAAAAAACAAAACAACTCAATTTTTACTTATCATTGGAACTTTAACAGCTGATGCCTTACTGTCATTACTGTCAGCCCAATTTATTGCTTCATTTTGAGCAGTGGGTAGTTCTCATTAATGGAGTGATACCAGGAATCAGTCCAGAGCAACCCAAAATCCATGAAACTTGTAGGATGCTTCCCAGTAGGTTATGAAATCTATGCTGTACCATGCCAACACTGAAAAAACCCAAGTAGAGTTGCAGTTGGCAGCATCATTTTTACTTGAGGACATGACACGGTTACTTAAGGACACATCAGAGAGACAGTATGAATGCACACAGCACTCGTCTGGAAAGACTTGGAAAAGAGCAACAGCTGGTGTTAAAGGTAGGAAATAATGTTTCAGAAAGCTGAAGCCATGAACAAAACAGACAGAATCAAAATCTGTCTGGTTCAATATGAAAGTATAGACAGGTTAAAAAGTGTTTAAAGCTGGTGAGTGCTTAGGTCCAGTTTCAGGTATAAGGGAAGCCCTTAAAGAAGATAAGGAATAGAATGAAAAGCTAGAACACATCCAGCTCGTGGGTCTATAAACCCAGTTCAAAGCAGTCAGGCACGAGCTCAAGTTGTCAGATACTTTGGCACTAAGAATTGCATGTTTGAGCCGTAGCAATTACAGTGTCTGTATGCATATTGAAGACTTGTTGCTTACCAATATAACTGGTAAAAATGGCTTTTTTAACAAAAATTCATCTTTAATAAAATCCCATCTTTTCTCCTCATTTCTTTTTTTTTTTTCTTTCTTTCTTCCAAAGGAAAAACAGAGAAGTTCAAATATTTTACCTGAGGGTTTTTTTCCCTTCCAAAATACTAGAATGAAAGATATTAGCAGCCAAGAGAACCTGACTGAACTTGGAACTTTCTGAAACAAGGTTTTGCATATCTCACTTGGCAGCTGGCAACAGAATGTGACAAATGAGAATTCTCACTCCAAGCTGCTGGCTGCCAGTCATGAATTATCTTATTCCTTGCAGTGAGAGCAGACCACAAAAAAAAAACAGGCAAGCAAATAAGCCATAGATACAGGGAAAAGACACAGGGGAAGAAAAGAACAAACAGGAAAAAGAGAGAAAAAAATAAACACAACGAAGAAAGCAATCAGATGATGAACACGCAGTAGTACTTGATGTTTTATTTAGCTTCAAGAATTCTTGTGACACATTATCATAGGCTCTAATGAAGGTTATACAAAATTAAAAACATGGTCCTTGCTACAGGCATGTTTTAATTTGTTCTTGAGTTCATGTGAAGTGTATCAACTTTTAAATGTTGTTTTAGAGGAAACTCATGATGAGCTGAAACTGCTACGAGGCCTGCAGCTAAGCCTGAATGGCACCCGTCAGACTGGTACGATGTTACCGACTTCAGAATATAGCCTGGCTAAATAAACACTTTTTCTAACTGAACCGTGAACTAAGCTCTCCTCAAAGGAGGGACTCAAGTGACGGATGTGTCTCTTCCTCATTTTGTCCTGTGCTCAACACATCATGTATGCTTTTACTCTCATGTTTTTTGCTTTTTAACTTACCTACTGTAATGTTCGGGGTTTTTATACATGTGAATATCACAATCTTTGAGTGACACACTTGTGTTTAACTTCAGACGTGACCTTCATTTCTCTCAGTACTTTCATTTGCTGCCTGGAAGAAAGAGCCCTCTCTTTCCCAGTTTTTTATCCATTCACAGACCATTGTTTTGCTCTGAGAAGTTAAGCATTCACTTTGTGCACACACAAGTCCTGCTATTCCCACCTCATAAACTAGCAACTGGTAACCAAGGCAGAGCCCAGATGACACGGCAGCATTTTCAGAAGATCATTTTTTTAATGGAAGACATTGTAGCAGCAACTAAAACTGGAGGGAGCTTGTTTTCCAAGCAGTCTGGAGATCTAGAATGCATAGTGTTTTCTGTACCTTCCTCCAGCACTGTAATACTGTTTATCTTTTCACAGGGTTTACATTTCCTCTTGCAGCCATGGTACCCTGGCTCCAAGCATCTTGAATTACCTATGTTTATTATTTTGATACTAGAAATATGTAGATGTTTTTATGATTAGCTGCTCTGAAGTTTAAAGAAGTAACACATAAAGAACCAGCTAGCACCACCACCTATCGGTGAAAACAGGGAATTTTAAGTTATTAATTTGTATTATATATGTAAATTTGTAATTATAATACTTCAGCTTTTAGGGCAGATATCATTTGTTCTAAAAGCTGGGCAAAGATGTTTAAGAGAAAAAAAAGTTTTAAAAGTGACAGGGAGCTTGTTAAACAACAAAAAATTTAAAAAAAAAAAAAAGGAAAATAAGTACTAAAGCTTTCCATAATCTTTTTCTGCTTCAGTAATGAAAACTGGGTGCGTGATACTACATACGTGTGGTTTCTTAGGCTTTTTTTTTATCATTGTTAGGATTTACTTAAGTTTAGAAAGACCTAAAAAAGCTTACTTATTGCCAGAGATGACCACAATTACAATCCCTGAAAGGGATTTATGACTTTTCAGGCATCTCATGACAATATACAGGAACTTCTCAGAATAGCATGAGATTTTAGAGAGCAGAAAAATAAAAATAGATGACATCAAGTATCTTCTTAATATCTCGCTGTCGTGAGGATTCTACTATGATTTATTCTAATATAATTTAAAAAAAAAAATCATCCTATGGATGATTACTTTTGCCTTCTTCGATTATGGAACTAGGATAGTCTTACTGCATCTTAGTGAGTATTAGCCTGACAAATATTTTTCAGGATAAAAAGGGTGAGATTGTTTTCAGTGACATCATTATCTCTTGCTTACCCCTTTCTCCTTACCTATCAATGTCTTTAAAAGCAGAAACCCTGCAGATAAGGAGATACCCCAGGACTGTGTAGATCACTTCAGATAGCACATATCACAGGTTAATATGCTATTTAGTTAAACAACAAATTTTGCTAAATGCTATTTCTTGAAATCAAGGATTCTTGTCATATTTCTTAACACACGAGATAAAAGTAAAGAACCTTAATAATTTCAAATAGTAATGTGAAAAGATGATTCTGCTTTGGACTCACATTCAAGATAATATTTGAAGGTATTCCTTAATAAGGTGGCATACGTAGTTTTGGAAATGGATCCTACCAGTAAGAGGGAATAATAAGACCTGAGACAGCACATGTACCTAGACATGCACTAGTTCAGCAGTGCAGTGAGTGAAGAGATGTTTATAAGTATTGTTTTGAAAGATTAGTTAATTTTCTCCATCACTAAAAAATAACAACCTCTTTTGAAGCACTCCAAGGAAAAAATTTTGACTGATGACTCTTACCTAGGATCCAACTGCTTAGAGTAAAAGATGTTATTGCTGATTAAAGCCTTGTTGATGTCTAGTGAAGACTCCGTATGTTTTCTTACATAGAAAATGTCTGAAAAAAATTGTTGGATAAAGAAACAGAAGAAATAGTGGAGCTACTTATGCTCATTGGCAATAAAACAGAGGAAGCTTGAAGGTATATTCCTTGGATAACCTTTCCCACAGTAGATCAGTTTCCTTTAGAAGAAAGCCATTTCAGAGAGACAAAACATCAGATATTGAAAATTTCCAGACATAATCAAAAATTAATTGACACATGAAGACGAGAGCAGAGCCATGCTTTAAATGAAGGGGGATCTTGCTTGATCCTTGAAAGACCAAGGGACTTAACACCCTTATACCTTCCCCAGGGGATGGAGGCCACTCCCATTGCATTCTTTCCCATCACATGTCTGCATACAAACTGTATTACAGAGAAAAAGGTTAAGATCCCAGGGTTGTGTGAACACATGGCTGATTCTATTAACCATGGTGTTGGCGCAGTTTAAAACAGCCATTACAGAAGAGTTCAAATTTTCTTGGACATCATCCATTTAAAACCATGAGCCTTGTCTGATGGTCATTGCACATGCAGAAACTGACTTCTGATGACAACTCAGTCACCTACCTTGGGAGTTTATACCCACTGAAAGAGAGAGGCTCTCAAAAGGCAGTACAGAATGCCTGGTTTTAGTGCCCTCCTCCCTCATCTTACCATTTTCCTTAAGCTGTCATTGCTCCTTGGTCCTGAGTCATCATGGTGAGTTTGTCACATTATTTTACAGGCAAAATTAGGATTGATTTCCCCACCCATCATGTCATTTTACACATATATACAGCAAAATCCATTTAATGTTTGTTTTGTTCAGTCTCATGTCCTGGTAATCCCAATAGAGAGATGCAGTAAATTTAATTTTGCTGATGTGGAATCATTACTATCAAAACCAATTGCCCCCTCAAAGCAACCCATTCATATGTGCATACAGATAATATTTTCAGAAACACAAACCTCAGCATCCATTCCCTCCCCTTTGCAGCCTGCACAAACACAACCACCCAACTATAGCTCACGTGCAGGTTTATATATCCTAATCAATCAGGCTGATTTTAATTAATCCTAATTGTCCTATTAAGGTTCTTGGCTAACAACAACACAGCAAAAAGGATTCCCAAAGCAGACTAATTGACTTAATCAGCTCCTTAATAATCCTTCTTCAGGCCTTTAAAATGAACTAACCTCTAGTTCATTTTAATAAGCATATTGAGGAGGAGTTTAAAGCCAAGTGCTTGACTGCAGGAGTCAGATCTCATTGCTGTAATGAAGAGCATGGAAGGCAACAGATGTGTTCTGGTCCACAGACAGAGAAGGACTGCACCAGAAATATGTGACCAGCTATCCTCCAGGCATTTGTAAGCAATGGAGGAAGCTTAAGGAGCTCTAGCTGTGTTTTCCCACAGGGAAACAGGGGATTTTAATCTTGAACTACAATTACAGCTGTTGATGAGTCTTCAAAGGCTAATTGAAGGTACGTAGGTATTAATATAGTTGTGAATTAAAAACCCTACAAATTAAAAACATCCATAAATTAAACTAATGTGAAAAAGTAATAAGCAACTTTTATAATATTTTTAGTGCTGAATTTCTGCACTATATGCATTTAAGCTGTGCATAGAGATTTATGAGGTAGTGGGAGAAGTAGGCTAAGTGCATGGGTTTTGGTTCTGACAGTGATTTGTGCTGTACTTTGCACGAATGAAGAAGCTCAGTTTTTCAATATTTTTCTATGTGTTAAAGCCATGTCAGCTCTCAAGAACTCTGGCTGTGCAGCTTATTCATCATTTTCCTTCTTATTTGTCCAGCAGCAGGAACATCCCTGGCACTTCCCAGACAAATGACCTGATACTCTCCTGACCTCAGAATTTTGTCATCTTGTGCTTTGGGTCAAGTTTTTTCATAACCATTAATTGTTTAAAAATGCATACAAATCTCAACAGGATTTTCAGAATGACCTGTATGTTTCAACAGCTTTTCTTTTAGGTTTTTCTTTTATTTTAAGTTTTATAAAGCATTCTAAGGGACATAAGTACATGTAGATATATGCCCTCTACTGGCTCTGTCTTTACATATAATACATGTATTTAGGACATAATTTCACTGAAGACAGCAGGATCAGCCCATGTGAACTGAAGGATCTCAACCAGGATTATGGTGGCAACAATCCTTGCTCTTGTTCCTAGTAAATATTCATATAATTAGTCATTAGTCCCTCAAGGGCTTGCACATTAGCTGTGTGTTGGAGGCCTGCAAGTGCAAGCCAAAGTAATGAAATGCTAGTTGCAATTTCTTCTGGCTTTTTGATTAATTAAGCATTTAAAATTACACTAACTCTGCAGCATGAAAGAAAGTAACAAAAGAAATTATTTGAAGCATTGATTTTCTTAAAATTACTCATGCTAAAGTGTCAGAGCATCTTTATGAAGCCAGCTTTGACCCATTGCAGCTCACACAGTGATGCCTTCCCACAGGCTACTCAAAGTGATTCCTACAAAGGTTGACGTGAAAACCAAATGCATCCTGAGAAAGCAGAATTTTGAATTAAAAAAAGAAATACTGAAACACTGTTCATTCAGCCTACTTCTATCCAGACAACCTTCAGCTGATGTTTAGCTTGTGAAAGCAAGAAGAGGCTTGAGGTACCTACAGACACTGCTGGCAATTCCAAAAAAACCCCAGCTGTGTGGCTTAGCTGGTATTCCCCACCCTCCCCCAGAACCAGGAATATGCTTTCTCAGAGGATGTGAATGTACTTCTCAGCAGAAGTCATGACAGTAAACAGCAACGTTCTATTCCTAAGGGTCCCTGGTTACATAAGAGGCTTATTCTCTAACTTGGAAATCCACAATTTCTGAGGATTATGTGATTCTGTCTTCTTTATGACATTTTATTCCCCAGAAGGAAAGCTGGAGAATGTGTGATGTATTATAAAGCTACTCCAGTCAGCTAAATTCAACAGGGAGCAGTTTCCTTTAGAATAGTTATAAGCCTCAAGACTGAAAGTGCTGTCCATTCAAAAATTAGTTGTCCAACAGGTTTTTTTCATGAATCAGTTGAAGTTTTTTTTCAGGGCCTTAATCTAAAGTTACTATAACCATTAAATGGAATTAGAAGTTCTACTACATAGCAAGAAACCTCTTATTTACCTGCATTGTCACATATGCAGGAATAATAAATACTCTGAGTTAGAGCATTTGTCTATCTAGCCCAGGAGTTTGTCTTGGATACAAAGAATAGGAAAGGACCAGCAGAAATGACCCCTGGAATCCAGTCCATAAACTGAGTTTGGTTTTTGAACTTGCTGATGCTCTCTGCCTCCACAGCCTCCTGAACAGCAACTAACCCTACCTATCACTGAAAAAACCTTATCCCCTCTCCATCTGCTTTATGGTGTTCTCCTGTAGCATCACTGAGTATCTGGAGTTTTTCTACAGGAGACAACAACTGTTCTGTCTTCAGCTTACTGAACACCTCTGTAGTTCTGTGGATTTCTGTCCCATAATGCTCTCAGCTTTTCTTCCCTCCAAAGTAGAGAGAGTTTCAGACCTTTTAGGATTTCCCTGCAAAGTGCCTGACCTGCTCTGTACTGCTGTGCTGTAACCATGTCCAGGAAAGCTGGAACAACACTCGAGGTGTCAGTGTAACAAGGCTGTATTTTTTGTTCTGAATACCACTGCTGCATCAGCATTCATGCCATATTTCATTTTCACTAATTTATTTTGACATTGCATTTAAGTGTGAATCCTTGAAAGGTCTTTCTGTTCCTAGGGGAAGTGCTTATGTCATCTTGAACAAGAATATTAGCTAGGGACTTTTTACATTGTAACTGTAACCAAGAGAGGACCTTCGCTCAGATTGTGTGCAAAAAAGTAACCAAAACAACAACAAAATAACTAAACATCAACACGAAATGTGCAAATGGTTTCTGTATCTGTCTGTTACGCTTCACAACCACATTATCGACACTTTGATAAACTACACTACAGAGATCTTGATATGTGCCTATGCATTACTGTCCTGAACTAGAGATAGTTATTTAAAACTAACCTCATACTGGAAATATTACTTTATGAAGTTTCAAACCATCATGAAGGACCCAGTGACATTCAAATCTTATTTGTCCTTCTGGTGTACATCGGAGAAAAACAACTCAGTTAAATATTTTGAAAGTATTTAATCTTAATCTTTCAAGCTCACTTCTATAATTATTTCAAACTTCTATGACAGTATGATTAATTCTTCTAAAAAGGCAGGAAGAAAATGACACAGTGTTTAGACTTTGCATAAATATACAAGTTATCAAACTGCTGATTAACATAAAGGTTTTGGATATGGTAACAGCCAATTTGCATATGTACCCCTTTTAATGCTTTTTAAAATTAGGATACTTCACATTTAATTAGGAGCAAGATCATCAAAATAGAATTCACAAATCTTAAGGTGATTGCTTTTAAGCCCTCTATTCTGTAGCTGTGCAGGACTCATTTAATGGAAAGAATATATTTCCAGGTACAGGACAAATTTCAGTGTGCTCACTGTACATTAATAGCCCAAAGAAATTCAACATTAGGTTGCTGTTGAAATGAAACTCCTGTAAGTGTGTTACCATTCTCCCATCCACTAAAGGTCAAGCTGTTAGTTGACTGTCATTAGGCATAGTCTCTTGACTGCTTAAAGGTTATATAAATATTAAAGTCTATGAAGTCAGCCAGGAAACTTTATTTTCAAATATCTTGCCACATTATTTTTGTCTTTTACCAGAGACAATTATGCATCACATATAGTGGGGTGATGTGCTTTTCTTTTGAGAAAAATACCTGCTTTTCCAAAAATAATAGCCTTTTCCAAAATCACAGTGAGCAAATAAAAGGATAAAAATCTAAGTTAAAAGTAATGATTCACATGCTTATTAAAAAAAAAAACCAAAGCCACCCTACGACTTTATTGCATTTATCTAGGCTCTGAACAGTGTGGCTTTCATTATTAGATTACAATAGATCAAGACTTATGTCCACACTAACGTTGCCCTCATTTCCATTTATATTAAACTGGTATTTGTTTTTTAAAGGAGGCCCATGAATGAACAGAAACTTGCCCAATCTCTGTTTATTCAGCTTGTAACTTGCACAATAGCAAATTCAATCTTGTTAAGAGGCTTATTCTTCCATTGCAGAAGTTACCTGAATTGCAAGAAAGTTTGAATCTGCATAGGCTATACATTTATGTCAGAGGAAAAAGACAAATTAGGAAGAGGCAGTTTTGACTTGCACTAATAAATTGCATATAACTGGCTCTTTTCAAATATCCTTTGCCCATTTTATTTCAGAGAAGGAAAAATGCCTTAATTTGACACTAGCAAATGGAAGTTCTTCTCACAACACTGTAGAAATGGTAATGAAATCACATTTCCTCACCTCATCCCTCCCACTCCCCCAGTTGCTAAGGCCATTTGTCTCCTGAACATCTGTCCTTGCCCACTAATCAGGGGGGTAAGTGGGAGCCAATGCTCCTGGTGTGATATCCTGGCCACACACAATTCATGGAAAGGCTGTCATTGATCTTAATTGTTCACCTGAATTATATTCCTAGCCTGGCTCCTAACTGGCTCTACACTGTCCTCAGCAAAACAATTACACTCTGTTTCCAACTCTACTGTTTGTAAAATGAAAGAAATAAAGTAGATCTATCTCATAAGGATATAAGGAGTCTTGTTGTTATGATATTTCTAAGCATGAACTTGCAGTAACATTACCTGAACAGTTATGGGAGAAAAACATCTGCTGAAACAAGTTTAGTATCTTGTAAACCACACTGATCTTCTTGAACTAAGATTCCAGTGGGAAAAATCACAAGCTTCTGTTTATTTGTTCTTTTTTCCTCGGTAAAAAAGAGAAAAAAAAAAATTCTTCAATTCCACTCACTTATTTGAGAGCAAAACCAAAAGCAGCGTTCAGATAAGTGACTAATCAGAACATGTGATATTATTGGATGTGTCAGATGCCATTTTTTCCTTCAGCAGGTCCGTAAAAATATTGAATAAAAGCATTGGTCAAGCTTCTGGCTTCTATTTTCTGTGTTTTGGGTTGTTTGGGGTTTTTTTGCTGAGCACATGGATATTAACATTTATAATGTTTGGAATTGAATCTCTGCCTTTTTCGTGCAAATAAGAAATCTCAAAGAAAAATTTCAAAGGAAAAATAAAAACAAAACATAGTGTTTTTTTCTTTAGGAAAAAAAATGATATATTTTAGAAATGAGAATAAGAAAATGCTAAATTGCCAAACAGAGTATAATAGCAAACAACTACAGAAAGCAAACAAGTATTATTTCTGACATCATTTTTTATAACGTGTTTTTAATTACATTTACTATTCTCTCACTGAAGGGGATATATGCCATCTATAATTGTCAGTAACATGTTCCTTAACATGTTGAGAACAGTCATTTTCTAATGAAATAAGGAGTATTTAGACTGTCCCAGTGAGGTTAAAACTGACTTATTTTACTTGAACATGAAAGTAAATACATAAATGGTTTCCTGTGCCCAAGAGCACCACTGGGAATTGAAGTGTTAGGTCATTAATTTCTGTGAATGAAGAGTACTGTAAATGTTTCTCCAAAGGACTTTTCTAAAGATTGAGGGGTGATTAAGGTAAAAAGTTATCTTTTCTTCCTAGAAAGATGACATTTGGGAAAATCTATGGAAATTATTATCTCAAGAAAAATATGAACAGATGTAAAAATAAAATGTTTGCTTAGCCATTAACCGTGTCTTGCAGGCAACTCAGCAGAACAATTAAACTTCTCTTGCTCTCTTCTGCAAAGAATCCAGTACAAATATAGAGGAATTACAATTCACCAAGATATCAAATTGACATTACACATCAGCTAAAATCTCTGCAGGTTAACCTAATGTTAAAGAATGGGTGAAGCAAAATACATCCAACTAAAACTCTGATCTACAAGGTGTTACAGAGAACCTATTTAGATATTGACTTCCAAGATGAACATCCATTTATGATTGCTTCTTCCAAAAATCAGTTCATACTACAAAATTCAGGAGAAACAACAAAGCTTAAGCACATTCTGCCTCTTATTCCTCGCAGCCATTGTCAACAACCTCTCCTGAGGATTTTTGTTTACAGATACAGACAGAAAATCATATGGCAAAGATGAGAGGTGGATCAACAATCAAGAAGTTTAACAATGTCTTGGAGGGCTCCTTCCAGTGAGCCTTATTAATGCTCTTCCCTGCTGAGATTCCACTGGTAGTTATTTTATATAACGAGACATTTAAGGTCATAGAACCATAGAATCATAGAATACCCTAAGTTGAAAAGAACTAGGATCATCAAAGTCCAACTCCTGGCCCTGTACAGGACAGGCTCCAGAATCACATCATGTTCCTGTGAGCACTGTCCAAAGAATAGAAGAGATCCATGAACAGAAAAGAAATTGTGGTGCTCCTGAACTGGGACTTTTCTCAAGCTTTTGAAAACAGATGGGGATAGAGCATGCTTGAGATTAGGAATAGGAGGGAGAGCACCTTCCTCAAATAACTGAGGAGGTGCCAGCATGGCACAGCTTATTTCTGTTAACAGAAACACTCTGACACAATAATTAGTTACAGTGACTATTCACTCTTTTGCATTATAACCATAAGACATTTCAGAAAATGCCAGACTATTTGTTTTACCAAGATCCTACTATTGTACATTCAAAGGAAATGTTGCACCCTATTTAGATGACAAGGTCTTTCTATTTTCCCTGCTTTCAGTAGTAGAATACAGTGTGTCATGAGGAAATATTTAACATTACTTAACAAGATTTTAGTAAATTTTCTTATATTTTACACTTAACCTCAGCTCCCCAAACATATCTTTACACCTAATACTGATTTCAAACAGCAGCTGTTCCTTATATTCCCCTTTCTTTACAGGCCTAGTAGTTTTAGGTAATAAATCCCTCATTGATACATTTAATCATCTTTGCTCCAAGATCAAGGAGATAACTGCATGAAGGTAGGTCAAACCTAGTTTTTAGTCCTACGTTCAGTGCTAAACGTTTATTTAATATTATAATTATGCTATTTAGCATATACACTAGGCACATGCGTTAATTATTTGAGCAAAATCAGGAATATATCATATTTTGTCCAATTAAGGAAAACTGACCTTATATTTAAGATCCTTCAGTATCTCTAGTGAAACAAAAACCTATAAACAAAAAAATGCCAATCAGCTATAAAATTGCAAATACAGACTGCAACGAAAAGCAATTGAATTGTAATCCTTAAACATCACTTTCAATATTATGCCAAACACTAGGCTAATTATCAAAGTTATTATGCACCCCACACCTTTCAGAGCTACAAAAATAATTGAATTTTCCTGTGGAAATATCAGCTCCAAAGAATATCATGACTAGATCTTGAAAAAGAAAATTAATTATTTAAATGCATAACACAAACCTGCTCAGACAGACAACAAAAGAGTTTAACAAAAAACACATTATAGCATTTCCATGTTTCATTTTTAAAGCTACTATATTTAATGAGAAAAATCCATTGCAAGATATTGGCTGTGAATCAGTGTTACAAATTAATGGCTGTTTAATGGGCCTGAAGGAGGAAACAGAAGTGGTAACAACAGTTTAAGCAGCAGCAAGTCTCCTTGAAACATTTCCTAAATATGTGAGTTCACTGTGAGGAAGAAACTCTTACACAATAGAGTTTACTTGCAGCCTGAAGTGATCCTGATGACTAAAGCCAATTAAAATAAAATTAGATGGATAATCCCTTTCAGATACAGGACATTAGTCTTTGAAAAAGCCAAATATTTAGATTAATAATTTCCTGTATCAATGTTACAGACTATATTACGTCGAAGGAGGAGAAGAATAGGTTCTACAAATTTTCATTTCTATTAAGTTTTCCTTGTTTTGGGAGAGATACAAACACAAACCTTTTTCCAAACTCAGGTGTTGTTTGCCTCTATAAATCTGCTGGATTAATATGGTGTTACATTTCCTATCACTCGTTTTTGTTTGCAGGCTTTAGGGGTTTTTATGTTTGTTTTCCTGTTAATGGTTTACAGTGATTGATGTGAGGCTATTTGAAATAATGAATTACAGTGCAGGAAAACTTAAACTATTCATAATATAAACCAGGGCTAATCCAGGATAATTAACCTGCATCTTCAAAAGGTGCACAGACACCTCAGTTCTATTTTGGAGAAATCAGAACAAAGCATGTTTAGAACTTATATAAATTCTGAGTTTCAAAGATTTCATTGACTCCCAATGGCATTTAAAAATGTCATCATTTATTTGTTGAACAACTTGAAAAATGGCTTAATAAATAGTGCAGACTGACAAGCTTAAGATCTATTATCCTCCAAAATGAATCTCTTGAGTATTAGAACAATACTTAAGGAGTAGGTGAAAAAATCCCAAACTTTTTAATATTGAACTTCCCAGAACTACACCACCACCTTAAAGAATAAAACCTTTACACAAACATTCAGATCAATAGAGACTGTGGACATTTCCATCTCTCAGAAGAGGTGGAATAGCTCGGTAGAAACATGTTCTGAAGGCTCAAAGCTTCAAGGGAGAATTGCTTTTCTAAAGGCTATTTGGTAGTTTAAGTGTGTATCTCCCATGTATTTGGTATTCCCCCTGAGCTCCCATGTGGACAATCCTAGTGCCTAAAAGAAAAGTCTTTATAAGAGATAACTAGTCAGCTTCAGATATTTTCACATAGCAAATTAATGTGGGTAGTTAACACACCATAAATTCCATGTTGCTTATTAACCCTGATTATAGATAAATCCTAATTAAAAGCTACCACTGTAGTTATTTCATGCTATGAAGTGGCTGGCATACTGAAATGAGTGCAAAAATTACAGTTGATTCACATTTGTTATCTCCAAGATATTCAGATCATATTTACTCAGTTTGTAGTAAAAGGGACTTTTATTTTCAAAGTTGTCAGAGTTACAAATTCAAGCAAAAACATGAAAGTTAATCTCACCATTTTATTGCTTGTTTACACTTGTCCAACATGAAAATAGAATTGCTTCTTTAACTGGAACATTTACTAGCAAAAGTACCCAAAGAGAATCTAGCTCAACTGCACACAGCACTGTTGTCCCTGCTGTGGGACTGTCACAAATAAAAGCTGGTAGCTACTTGTTTCTTACTGAAATGCACACTTAGAACTTTACTACACAGAGGCAGTAGTAAAAATTTGCCAGTTTTAAGTGCAATTTTTCACCTAAAACGAAGTTAAGAACTTTTTCCTACTATATTTTTAAAAGCATAACTCTAATGCACGAATATAACACTCATTTACTGTAACATTCCTGATTAAAAGAGAACTGCAGCAACCAGTGATTTGCAGTGATTTATCTGGTGATATGGAGTATTAAAAACTTTTAGAAGTCATTTAGTGTACTGCAGGTGACATGTGACTGATTATTACTGTAGCACTGAAGCTCCAAGGGGGTTTAATCAATACATTTTTATCTTTTCCTATCATATCTGCCTTGGTTTTGTTACTCTGAGCATGCTCTGAACATAAAGGGTAGATGGTTTATATTCAAGCAAATATGAGGAACCAGTGAGCCCAATTACTCTTATTCCCATCATTTAATTTCTCACTATGATGTAAAGCATATGGTAACAAATTGTATTAAGGAAAGTATTAAAAATAGCCACCTACATTACCTTCCAATAGGGTTTTGGGATTTTTTTAATAACTTTTCTCAGAGAGACTGAAGTACTTTTTCTATGGCACAAAATTACAAAAGTCTATCTGAAAGGCTTACATTTATTTGTGATAGTGTTTTTTATTTCATGTATTTTTAATATTCAGTTTTATCCATGAAAAGTTGTAATTTAAAGCCTTTGAGTTTTGAGATTTGTAACAGCTTTAGGTTTTATTTGTAATGAAGAAAAGAATGCAGATGATGCCACATTCTTAAATTATAAGGTCAGTGGTAGAATGGAATTTTACCAAGCTCATTAAAACTTTCAAATTAAAAGTTAAAATATAACATTATTTTTAAAAGCATTGTGTTGTAGACAATAATTTTTTTAAAAATTACATGAACGTATCAGTAAGACAAACATTTTAAAATTATTTGTCCAGCCTTACAAGTAGTTTTTAAGGAGAAAATGCATCTAGGGCTCAATTGTGGTAAATAAGCATGTTTCCCCCTTATGTAAATAAAAGACAATTCTGAGTACAAACTATCCATATTTTCCTGTCTTCCAATTCTTTTTCCCAGAAAGAACCCTGTTTATACATAATCAAGGTCAATATCAGAAGAAAAGCTTATTTTCACACCTGAAATTTCTCTGAAGTGAACACCTTACGGGAGTACATACTACACATCTTGGATTTGAGAGATTGCTTACTGTGACTATAAGTTTGAAAAATGTAACTACATAAACTCAAAGTTAGCCTAGCAAAATAAACATTTTTTAAGGATGAGTTTCTGCCTGTTTCAATCATTAGCTGTAGGACATAAGCACCTGCATTGTTTTAGTGGGAACTCTGGCCACATTATCTCCGGGGGAGTTCAGAAGGATGTTACAGTTTTCATTCTTACTGCAACTCTTTTTCACCTCTAGTAGGAAAAGGCTAAAATGTGTGTACATTATTTTCAGGAACTGAAGCAGCTACACAAGAAAAATGAAGAACTAATAAATTAAATGATATAGGACTATTGTTGCTGTTAACAGTCACCTGGATAACATTTTCTATACATAGTAAAAGAACTGTATTAAGTCTGTTAGCAACAGAAAATGAATAGAAATATTTTATTTCCCTCCACACACATAAATAGCATCAAAATAAACCCACCAAACCAGACTGATTTCTCTTTAGTATACTGATGCTAAGGTTATTGTGTTATAACCAAACTGTTCCTGTCTTAAATTATTTTGCAATCAACAACTTAAATGTTGACAAGATGACAAAATCTTTCACCCTATTGATACTGCAGCAAAAAAAGACCAAAAAATAAAAGTCAAAAAAAATTTCTTCTTCCTGTATCATACACAGTAAGGAATTCAGCAACATAACTAAAATCTTTTTATATAGAACTAGCACTGAAAATTACTATATTACTAGCAAGCAGAAAACTAGGTGTAGTCCCTAGTGAGGAGGTTCACATGTTATAGCTTTTCAGGTTTTTTCCAGCAGATGGCAGGTGAAAGTTTTTGTTTCTCTATAGAAATATGTTATAGCAAGTTACACTATTGCTACACTCTGGCAGGTCATTGTAAGGTTTTGGCTTCTAGATTAGAGGTAACTTGAATCTCAAAACTTAAACTGTGTTAGCTAAAAGCTTAAATATGCTGAACCATTCAGATTACATTGCCTTAGAAAATTAAGATGAGAAGGAAAACACACATAGACCAGGAAGGGATGTACTTCTGTTACAGAACAACTTTAAATGCAGGCAAGAAAGACACGCTGTAATTTCCTCCATTTTATTTGCTCACCTGTGGAATCAAATCCACTCCCTCAAGATAGTTCTTTCTAATTGATCTATATTTCTAATGCATTTCTTAACCTTAGAAGCACAGCCATCACAAGAAAGTGCCCAAAAAATATCTCTCACTCTAAGTTTAAATGGAATCAGAAATTCAATAAAACAAACCAGAAAACTAATTTTTTTCACAAAACCCAAATTCCAGCACCTAAAATCTGCAAAAAGCAGTTTTCTCTGTCCACATGAAACATCTATCACTGCAGACAAAAAGGGTTTAACTTCACTTTCAGAACGGAAACCTTCTGGCTGGTGTAGAACCAAAAAGCACAAACTGTTCTGAGAGCACCTCAGCAGCAGTGGTTAAGTTCTGGACCCCCCCAGGAAAATAAAGGACATAAAAAAGAAAATTACCAGGCTGCTGAACCAAGCTTATCAAGCTGGATTTATTAGATTCTAGACAAAAAACATATCTGGAAACTGAATGTTGATATTTATTAAAATTAAATGTCTTTGCAAAATAGATTTAAGCTGTATCTAATATGTCTTAATTAGAGTAATCCACAGAGTATATTTTTATCCTGATGAGAATGTATGGCATTACATTCAGAAATCCCTGAGCAAGAGGATTTAAAAATACCTTTTGGGTTTTATGCCGTTTTATGATGTAAGCTATGTTTTTGATGGTTTTATACATGTTATTATGTTCTTAAATGCATCTCTCCTACTAGAGCTCTGCCTTGAGCTTCATAAAAAGAGCAACATTGCCTTGAAGACAGTGCTTGACTGACTAGGCTTACCTAAACTATTAACATTTAAGGCCAGTTTATCTTTGAAATCGTATTTTTCATGACATTGTATTTACATGATTTATATAAAGTACTTTTACAAATACATTACAGGGTAAATGCATAACAGGATACTTAATAATTTCAAGACAGATAATAATGTTTAGACTTATAATTTTTTGAATTGTAAGGAAATATTGCAGACCCTCATTTGTTTCCTCTCAACCAAATCAACAGCACCTGAGACATTTATTTAAAGTTCTTCCTTTCAGCTGAAGCTTGGACTGAATTAATCTGACAGAGCTGCTATAAAATAGGCATCTTTTTTCTATTAAACAAGGCAACTGTACTTGTTTCACCATTGCCCCTATTTCAAAAAAAAAATAAAATCCTATAGGTCAGAATTTGTGAAAAAAAAACTAAACAAACCCACACTAAAAGCATTACAAACAAACAAACTCAAATGTAACCAACCAAAACAAAACAAGCACCCCAAATTATCTTTACTGAAAGGAATGCATATTTACATACACAGGTGGTGTTACAGTGAAGAATGTGCCTGTAACCAAGTGCTCCGCTTCTGATGTCAGCAGACAGCACGAGTGATGTCAAAGGACACATTTAAGCACAGATCAAATTAGGAAAGACTGACTGAACAACTCCATATCACAGATTAGTTATCTGGTCAAAATAAAACTTCTCTTGCCACAACAGCTTTTGCACTCCAGCTGTCCAAAATGTCTCACTGTCCTTCCTCACTAGCACTGACTCAGAGAAACACGCAAAACTTTTACAGCTCAAGTCTCTTCTGACGGATATTCAGCTAACCTTGAAGTTCCACACAGTACTTACTCTCAGTACCCGTGCCTTGGACTCAGGGCATTTGATGGCCATAAGGCCAGGATGAAGCCTAGTGACAAGTTTGCTCCTCTTCCACTTTGGGATTTTCTTTAGGGTTAAACATGTGTTCTCTGTGCAGGAGGCAAAGTACTCTCAGGGTGCTCCAGAACTGAGGAACTCAGTCTCAGCCTGGGGAGACAAATCTCTTTATCTTTTGTTCCAAGAACAGAGCACATCCATTCATTCTGACTTTCATATCAAGCATATAGACACAATGTTATCTAGAAACAAATAAACTCAACTGTAGTCATTGTATCTCTCTGAGAAAGACAAAACAAAGTCACTTTGCTTAATACGCTCCTATCAGGTGCAGTGTTGAGCAGAGTGAAGGAAGAATGTATACACCATAATATAAACCATAACCATCATAATAGAACCCCTCATCCATATGCAATTTACTTGTGACGGAAAAATGTTTTTGAAACAATACCAAATACGCTAAAACAAATTTACCTTTGATAATGCCTTCACTTTCCCTTTCTGCACACGTGCACAGGCTGTCCCACAAAACAGCATGAACATTTGAGACACCTGTTTTGCAGAGTCAAAGAGACCTATTCCATTATCCACCTCGCCAGATATTGCAAACAGGTACCTATCTCATGTTTTGTCAAGTAGCTGAAGAAATGGCTGAAAGGCTGGCAAAGGGATGCAGATCTTATGTATCCCTAGTACTCAGTTTGATCTACCACTGATCAAACTAGTTAAGTGAATGAGCAGTTCAGACTAAGAAGAACCATCTTGTTTACCTTCTGAAGGAAGAAAGTATGTAAGCAGCCAGAAGAAGTGGAAGGTGAAGAGTAGTGCAGCTTTTCATTGCATCTTATGGAAAGCATCCATATATTTAGCACTCTGTTGATGCCTATCATAGGCAGCTTTCTCTGAAGCCTTGTTTCCCTATGAAATCTAATCTAAATCAATGTTGTTCTATAATCAAAGAATAAAGAGTAAGCACAAAATTACTAAAAAGCAAAGGGGTGTTTTTCCTAGAACACCACAGTTGCATCCCTCAGCGGGAAAATGGGAAATTCTGTGCCTTTTGAATACAGGGACTAAACTGCTACTTTGATAGCTCTCATTCCCAAATTGGAATTACTAAGGAATCCATAACACTGAGCATTAATGTTCTGGTCACAGTGTTTGTCACGATCCCTGCTGTCTGCATATAGGAAGAAAAAGTAAAATGTCATAAATAGAAGAATGATCCCACTTCTTTTTATGAAGCAAAAAAATGGCAACATAGGCCACCAATTGTTCTAATATCTCACTTCACACTCACAAAGTAACCTTAACCTATGCTGATTGAGTCACATCAAAACAAGAAAAAAAGTTCTAATATCTCCTGTTTCAGTCTTTCAGTTCTATGGCTAAGTAATGAGCCACCTTGAAATGAGAACAATTTGAATTTTGTTCATTTATTTGTTATTTCATTGGCACTTCAAACACAAAACTCATCCCTTCCACAAAACGTTTACCATCTGAGCTAGGCAACACACTTCAAAAGCTGCCAAATTAGATGGTCCAATCTCAAAATGAAGAAAATATATCAATAACTGCACTTACTATAATCACACTTACTTCTGACTCTGGTGAAATAAAGCTGAAGGAGGAACTGGCAGAAAGGCATGACTGGTTTTTTGCCAGGCCACGTTCCCTGCAAAGTCAAAAGCGAGAGAAAGCACTCAGGAAGATGGACTAATGCAATGAGATATGGGCAGCAAGAAGAAATGGGAGCTGAGGGGCAAGGAAGGCAGAATGTTGTAATTTTGAGATACAAACAAACAAATTGATTTCAAACCAAAAGGGAACAAACATCGACATCTGGAAATTTTGATTGGAACAGAACAGGTCCCTTGAACTGCTGTTTCCCTGCCTTCCACGTGCAGCCCCATGTCTGTGGTTTCTGTGCAGCTGTGCAGTGCAGAGCTTCTCTCAGAGGGGCTCCAGGTCCTTCTGCTGCTCTTGGCCCCAGAATTTAGTAATAGCTCTGACTCAGATGAACAGGAAGGCATGGATGCAAGCCCACAGGGGATCCCACATGTGGCTCTGTGAGTGTCTGGTACCTGCATCCCTGCTCAGGAGCTGTTACCTGGGGCTGTGGGATGCAGCTGGCTTTTTAAGAAGTGTGCCATAAATTAAAAAATTCTGGTTCAGATTTTTTGTTTAAGGGAAAACCACATTCTGAATAAAGGAATCAGTCACAGAGGTAAGATTAGAGTTAAGGTGATAATGGAAATAGAATTAAAACCTGTAGTGTTACAATGATACTTAATTAAGTGTGGAAAGCAGGCCTGTTTGAATCAAAGAGAATATATTTTATTCAAGGGAAGGTTCTTAGGGAGTTTTCAAAAGAACTGAAAGAAAACAGCTTTCTATTTCAGTTTTAAATAATGCAGCTTAGGAGATAGGCATTTTTTATCAAAAATAATAAAAATTTCCTTTTGAAAAGAGAAGCATTTAGAAATTATTTCTGTAAACATGTCTCACTAAAGATTGAAGCCAAATCTGATGAAAATGTTTACCAGGTCCAGCAACAGCCAGACTTCTTTTTATATTGATCAGATATGGAACTCAATGTCTTTAATCATTGTTCCAGAAATAAACTGCCAGCACATAAACTACCTGCCCATTTTTCACTTATTATTAGCCAGCTTTGTACTTGTCTTAAAGAACTAACTACAGCGAGTGTAACAGTTTTTTTTACTCTAGACATGATTTTGTTTGGTTGCAAAGAAAAGATGTCAAGGAAGGCAAGAACATTTATTACTAGTTGCATGGTCTATGTATTAAGCCACACAGATTGGAGACCAAGCATTTTGACCTAATGTCACGGCTCTGTCAAACCCAAACCCAACCCAACTCACTCTGTGGAAGTGAGCACAAAGCAGCACACACTGCCCCCTCCAAATGAGACCGTGGGGAAGGTTCACCAACATGCTGAACAGATTCTGAGAACTGTACCCTAAAACTTCCCTTTAAGTCAGAAATTCGTACTAGCTGTGGTAAGAAAAACAAACACATAGTTAGGGGTAAAACATCTAACTTTTTCAAACTAGGTATTTCACATCTCTTAGAGGTACCTGGTGAGATGAAGAGATGTTAGAAAGGCAGGTGAGTCCATCATAAAGGTCTACAGGAGATACACAACCATTCAAAAATTAATAAGTTGTTTTGTTCGCTGATTTGAAATGGAAATTTGCCAGTGTAGCAGAGAGAATACAAGAGTAAACTTCAATTTGGAAGTCTACAAAAAACAGAAAGCAAGGATTTGAGTAGGAAAGCAAACACTGCTGAACAAGCTAAAGACACTAAAACTACTTTGTCATGTTTTTTTTTCCTAAACTGTCTCAAGTCGAAGACTGGTGCTTGATTTCTGTACCTGTCTAATTACAGACACATTCACCCCAAGACGAAAACATGAAGTGGGAGAGACAAAATGTTTCCTCAGTGACACTGATGGTAGCAACATACTCTCCTGGACATGTAGTGTTCCCTGCAGAAGGTTACAGTGCCTTTTACCTGTCAGGGTAATACAGAACAATTAAACTGGTAATAATTCACAAAAATAATCCCAACATATCTCCTTGATCACTAAAGTTAACTTCAGTGATCTTTTAACTTTAGTGAATTTTTACAAGTCTGATAGCTGTATTGTAAATCTTAAGGAACAGAATGGACAGATTTGACTGTTCCTCTTAAACAGTAAAAGTATAGTTCAGAAGAAGAATACCAAAGCCAAAACACATTAAGTTTATTTTTTTAGGTTTTGGTACAAGGCTTTTGGTACAAGTTTTTGATCTAAAATCAGCAATTGGGTATCTTCTTTATGAATCATAACCAAATCCTAATGATCATGAATCAGAGGGAGGTAGTACTTTGAAAGAATCTGCCTCATGTTGAGTTGTTATATTTAAAAAATAATATCTGTACTCCTCTCTATACAAGCAATGCCAATATTCACTGAGTTCCACTAGGCTGAAACTTAACCTCATACGGACTGACACAAAATACATAACATTAAATTTTATTTGGGAATACAGAAAAGTACTAAGGAAAATTCATGAGTAATCAGAAAGCCAAAGGGATGACATTAAAAAGAATAAATGTGAAAAATCCTGTAGTTCATCTCATAACAATTGAATGCATTGTTAATCAGTGACTTTTGTTACAATGACAAAGGAAAATGAGAGCATCCTCCCAAACTAAAATCTTTATTCAGCCTGCAGACAACTCAGTTCTTATAAGCTGTCTGAATCTGTGAATTTGATTTCAGTGCACTCTAGAAAAGCACACTGTACAAGCCATTATGCCTCACAATCCTGGTAAATTTAGTGCACCTATGTCTATATTATTGAAAATTATTGCTGTAACGATATCAGAGAAGATCATTAAATACATACATATCCTTTAAGACATTAGTATGAATAGCTTCAACTAAAAATTATTCTTTGGGTTACTTGGAATTCTTTGTTTCCTTAAAGGGCACGTTCTTTTTCATTGATTAAAGGATCTCATTTGCACAGCCATTTCTTGAGGTTTTGTTCGGTTGTTTTAAACAATGAATTCTTCCCCTGTTATGTTTCTGCTCCTCCAATACACAGCCTAGTAGAATTTAAAAACAATTGGAGAGATGTGAAGATTGTCCACGGTATATATAGCTATCACTGGAATTTCAGCTCCATATATCAACTCTACATTTGCTCTACAGTTTTCTGCATTACAGATCATTGGGTAAGGTACCCAAAAATGGCTGGCTAGAAGATCAACTCCTTATGAACTGCTGTTCATTTAACCATGCCCCATCATATTGCATGTTACATGATGATATCACTGTGACTGTTTTAGAAAGGATAAAATGTATATGAAAATGCATTTTCTTGCATTTCTCCCATTTACTCATAGCCTTTGTTATCATTCCTTGTTCAAGTTACAAGTGTGTTATTTAATACGAATGGAGCTGTACTTGGTCCATCACTCAGTTGTTGTACAGTAATTAGACCCCAAATGCACACAAATAGTTTCCAGACTGCCAGCTGGATAAAATGCTCATTGCTTCTTTTGTAGATATTTGGATTCTGATTTAACTCTTTTCTGCCTTAAAAATCAAAAGAGAGAACATATTGGCAGAGGAAGAGAAAGGAAGAGACCAAGTAATTCAGTGTTATGTCAGCCTCATGGTAACTCAAACTTATAATTATACATATGAAATGGAAGAGTTAGTACATATCTGTCAGGCTCAGTAACAAAGGTGTGGGTTTGCTTCCTCAAGATTTCTCTCTCTCTCTCTCTCTTTTTCTTTTCCTTCTTCATCAGAATATTAATGCTCTTCATCATCATTCTTTGGAAGTGTGACACATATCACATTTCTCATCCTTCTGAGCATATGGTCTGGAACTATTGAATAGCTGCAATATGATGATTCCGGGCTGCTGAGCGCAACTGATTGGCACATTAAACTGCTGGGAGACTCTTATCTGAGGCAGGCAGGATTCTTTCCAGTGCAGTCCTAAGGGGCCCTCAGTAATGAAAAATAGTAATTCTAAGTCTTTTTCACCTGTCTGTTGCCAGACATTTTAAAATGGAGTTTCAATAGTTTTTCATTCCCCATAACCCTTATTAAAGCAAATCAAGTGTAAGCCAGAAGAACCTGGAGAGTTTCACTTGAGACCCTGCAGTTATCAATTTAAGAATAGGTTTTTCAAAGCTTATTTAGCCTTGCTTCTAACACTGTAAAGCAACCTAATACAGAAAAGATGTTAATACAACTAAGTATCAAATTAACTAAATAAATGCAACAGAATGATGCCAGGTTAATAATTTTTAAAAATCTGTTATTTTAAAAGAGATTTTTCCCTTTATTAGTAAACTAATAAAAAGTAAAGAAAAACAATTTCTTTTGCATATAAGCAAAGTTAAGGAAATCAAAATCCACTTGAAGCTATAAAATTTACCAGAGCTCTAAAGAGATTCCTACACCTTCTTCAGCTTCCTCTTAGCTGAGATTGTAGTGATAAGCACTCATTCTCTTGCCAGGAATAACAATGAATGAAGCATTTCTTCAACTAAAGGGAAAAAAATCAGCTTCCAGACTTATGACTCTTAACAAAATAAGGGAAGGTTTTTCTGAGAACAGTGATTGCCTGAAGAATTACTGTAGGAACTGGATACTGGTATCATGATCTAAGGACAGAGCTTTTCTGGTTGACACAGTGGCAATTCAAACGGCTTACATGTATTGCCTTTTAGCTCAATAAGATAATGCTTCACTTAATCTATAAAACTAGAAAAACTGATTCTTTTCACCTCAGTGTAAGTTTTATTATGTTTAGATCCTTAAACAGTGGCTATGTTCTTCCAGGAGATCATGTTAAATCCTGAGCAGATATTAGGATGTGCAGGACTTTGCAGCAGATACAACTTCAGCAGTAGTGCCCAAAATTAGATAAATGAATAATCACTAAGAAGTTTTGGAAATATTCTCAACTGCTTTAAATTTTTTATGCATACAATTTTCTTGCTTATGTTTTCAACTTTAGTAACATTTCTTGCATGGGATGACTCACAACACTACGCTCTAAATAATAGTTTCTGGAAGTTTATGAATTTACCACTCTCTGTCATGGTCTTGTAGCTTAGAAAATATGGATACAGAAAGGATTTTATTGCATAGGAGTCAGCCATTTATATCACACACAGTGCTGGAAATTAGAGTTCTTACTTTAGAGATTGTAAAAAGATTCCAGAGAAAATTCCATACTTGGGTCCTCTTCACAAGTATTGCTAAAATTTGCAACTACAGCCCATTTGCAGGGATTAACTTATATCATTTTTATTATAAAAACTTCTCAAAGGAGAAGCAATCACTGTATTTTAAGGCTACTAGAAAGAAATCACACTTAAACCCGCTTATTTTCACATAAAGAGTAATATTTAAATGATGCTTGTCTTTATGTCTTGCATAAAAACTGTGTTAACATTTGCATTCTTCATGGACTAACATTTTTTTTTACTTAGTTTCCAATTTATATGTCTTAAAATCTTATTTTCCTCCAGCACCACTGTAGGGTGAGATTCTGGCAATATTATTTGAGTTCAGCTTGGTAAAACTGAATTCTTTTCAATAGTGATATATTAAAGCAGTTGGATGTACTAACATTTGTACAACTCTCCTGCTGGATATTTGCAAAACCGCTTATTTTCATGTTTACCTATAAAAGATAAAATCACTTATTTGGAGAACTTTACGAGTGGCTTCTTGCAGTGTAATCTGCTGTGAGAGACAGAGTGGTGGATCTCAGAAGGACAATTTCCTGATGAGGAATATCTTACATAGACAGTTGTACACGAGGAAATGTTTACCCATTTTTCATTTGTTCGTGTTCTTTTTCTATACAGGCTTCTCTACAACCAAGGAGTCAAGAATGTGTTAATAGCAGTGACCAGCAGTAAGAATGATAAGAATTTGAAGTGGACTGAAAGCAAGCTTTCAGATACTGGACATAATCTGTACTTTTTTTTGGCTTTTGAGGAAGAAACAGCAGTTATGCAATTCTAGTAGATATGTTCTACTACTATTAGTCATGTAGTTTTTCTGTAGCTTGGTAGGAAGTCTTATTCAGCTGTTCATAAACTAAATGAAGAGTTCACTCAATTTACAACATGCCTCACATGTTTAGCCAGCTCTTGTGTCCTACTCTTCATTTGGAGAAAACGGTAGCGCAGGTCAGAGGGTACTTCAGAATTTCAAAATTTCAGAGTGATTTGTTTCTTCCACACAAGTGAAGATGTCACATCATCAGTATAATGTATTTTTTTCAAATATAGTACAAATTAGGAGTGGCTATGGTAATCCCAAGTGTTCATGACTTGAAATAGGTGTGAAATACATTATACTTTTCAAGCACCCTAAGATGAACACCTTCTCTCCAGACAAACTCTTGAGCATTGCTGAATTGTATTTAAAAGTAAATGAAATATATATTTTACTAAAAAAGTTTTGCTGGCACAGTTGTAAAATTAGCATTACTGATTTTATTGCATTTAATAAAACACTGCTACCAAAAATCACCAGTAAAACACAAAACGTATCATTTCATCTTATGTGTTGAGAAATACACTTTTATGAAGTCATACATTATTGTTGTGGTTCAATTAACATCTTTAATGAATAACGTTTAATTAATTATAAGATATATTGTAATTTGGGGAGATACTTAGAAAAAAGGAGAGCATGATAAAAGAAAAAGTCTTCATCTTTTTAGGCTTCTTCCCACTCAAATCTCAGATATGTTCTCCTTTTCCCACCTTGACTAGGTATCATGTTCCCTAAATGACTTTAGAAGTATTTTTCCTTGAGTCAAACAGTCTATCATTAGCACAAAGTAATCCTTACTATAATGGTCTTTAATTGCCTTTAATTATTTTATATCTGAATTACCGTACACTGCAGGACATTCAAAGCCATAATAATAAAATATCTTATTACAGTGGCTTATTGAAGTACTACTGGGCTTAGACTTCTGGGAATCATTCTAAAGTCCAACAGTGATTGTAAATCATTCTGATCTCTACGTGCATGTCAAGGGGGATATTGCATAAGAAACTGAACTTTAATTCCTACAAGAACCAAAGGCATTACATTCCTTCACTCATTGTACTTGGGTTAGGCTAAAACTTCAAAAGCAAGGCAAACATCAACTATTGCGCAAAATTAATGCTTTCTCTTCTCCTAAATATCCAGTATTGGTGACCCATAAAATCCCTGAAGCTAGACCAGAATGGCAAAAACTGGTAATGCCTCCTGTACACATGCCATATCCTGAAATCACCACTTAAAATCCATGCTTTCAATTTGGAGAAGTCTTAGGGCAAGGTTATTTCTTAAAAGACAAAGATAAAAGGCAATCTATCCTCATCAAGATCTGAGATAGTAAAATAGTCACGAGAAGATTTATTTAATATATTTGCTAAAAGCCATCACAGAATCATAGAATGGTTGTGACGGGCCTCAAGATCATCTTATTTCAAGTCCCCTGCCATGGGCAGGAACACCTTTCACTAGACCAGTTTGCTCCAAGCCCTATCCAACCTGGACTTGAACACTTCCAGGAATGGGACAGGCACAGGTTCTCTGACCGATCTGTGCCGGTGCCTCACCACCCTCACAGGGAAGATCTTGCAGACGTGGTTTTGCGTACATAGCACCTCATCAGTATGTCTGTAATAGTCTATTAATCTGCTGTGCAACCTCCGGGATGTTTCCTCTCTGAGCCAAAATGTAAACACCTAAAAGATGTAGGCAAGAGTGCTTCAGCTGTTCATGGGTACGAGTGGCCTGTGGTTATCTGGGATCTGACTCACAGCAAGGGTTATGTTCAAAGGACACAAAGTAATCCAAACACAAGGTGCTGTTAGTCTGTGTTTATTATGCAATACACACAGAACTCTGCGTGTCCAAGGGCTGGAAGTGCCGAACAGCACCACAGAACTGTACAGAGGAGAAAGCTATAGCCCAGGACTTGGATCATCCCATTCTGGCTGCAACACAGCACCAGAAGAGATGGGGAAACAGTTCTGATTCGTGTGACAAATCACAAATCAGCTGCCAAATCACATCAGCTGCCAGTGCGCTCTGCTTTGCTAAGCCATCATTAAGGCTTTGAATCTGTACAGACCTAAGCAACTCACTCTTGCCAGAGCAGCAGGACCAGGGAACAGGCAGCATTACCACATCAGAGCTAAAGACAGTCCAACCTCTGCCCTCACCACCCCACTTGCCCCCTTCCCTTGTGTTTTTCTCCATTATTTGTTATCAAACTTACACATTGCAAGACATGTGCCCTTCCAAATGACATATCTCAACTACGTTTACCCTGAAGAAAGTCAAAACAATCTTCCATGAGGTAACAAATTGAATTAAAGTACAGCAAAAGCTAAAGACAGTGTTTTACAGGAACTTCACTGGAAAACAAGACAGACATGGGAATCTCAAGAGAGAGTACTAGACATAATATCAAATAACTGTCCAGTGGTTTCAGATCTTCAGATAGTATTTGTAGTGACACCACAGAAAGTAAATCAATAAAACACTCTGATTTCAAAGCATTTTTATGCATCTTGAAGGAATTTACTAAACTTTTGTCTTCCTCATCGTTGTGATCATTCTTTTCCTGTCATCAGGTACCTCAGGCAAATGTCAAAAAACTGCAACCCTCTCTATCATAGACTAGTTTTACCATCAAATCTTTTCCCTTCAGATGTTACACAGCCATTTTGTCAATATCATGTCACAAAATGTGCCCTCAGCAAGACCAATCTTTTCCCTTTACTGTATTTTATTTTGCCTTTCATTAATAGTGTGTATTAAAATTCACTTATGTAGAAGACAAGCAAACATAGACTTTGCTCTTTGGAAGACAAAATGTTTGTTAAATTTGTTGGCATATGCCTACCAAACCAGCACAGCTGAGACTGATAAATAAGAGTTTGATTAGCATTCAAATTATAACTTGTCCATTCCTCTTCATAATGACAGCTTGACTGAGATTGTGTTTGTCCATTTTCAGAGAAGAATAACTGTGGCGTTTAGTAAAGAAGTGAGAAAACCATGTTTGGTTTTTAATTTGCTTTAATGACTTTCTTGGCCATGGTTATTTGAAGAAGAATCTAGCCAGCTGCCTTTATTTCTCCTTCTGTTTGATTATGATCTCTCTCAAAACAATACTTGAAAATGGTTCATCTGAATAAAATTCAGAAAGGGCTACACAGCAGCTGAAAGAGCAAATGAAATTGTGCCAGTATCACTAAGCTAAATTCAGCAGAATGATTTATGCTAAAAAAACTGGAGAAAATAATTTGTCCTCAATCTTTCTTATAAATCATTTATTTTCAAACACACTATAGCACTGGGCTCTTCTCTTTCCCCATCCTGATGTATGAGGTATGTAGTGCTGTTAGACCCATTTTCAAGAATGAGTTGTGTTACGCATCCCCAATCCACAGGAAAAGACTAGAGAACTACTTTTTGCTGTATCTTAGGGACACACCCTGCACACCTGCATAAGCATATGAGTCTCAAATATCATTCTCTCACTTTCCACAGGACATACCACACTCTAGCAGTTTTTTCCATATACATATTCCATCTGCTGAAGAAGTAGTAGGAGAAGTATTTTACGACCAGAGAACACTGTCAAGTGGCAAGACACGATAAGTTTAATTTTCCAAAGAACGAGTAAGAGAATTTGCAACAGTTCCCAGACTAAGCATGCTAAGCAGAACAAAAATCACCTGTCTCCAATTTTGTTGGCCTTTATACAAAATGTTTTTAGACAATTTGTTGGTTGTAACCAAAATCACAAATCAGAGGATATTTCAAAACTGTTCTTCTCTTGCCCTTCTCCCTTCCATAAGCTTCCATGCTTTATACATTTAATTATACCATATGGATTTTTACTCACCTCTGTTACATATTCAATATTACACATCAACATAATTCAAGCTAAATTTCTCAAATACACTTAAAAGCTAACCCATTAAAGACATTTAACTAGTTTGTCAAATGGCTTAGCTTAAAGTGTTGCATTCTACAATGCGTTATTTCAAAGTGGACTGAAATGGTGCAAAAAAGAAAGGTCAAAGAGGTGAGCCCAAAAATCTCATCAAATATCTCAAAATGTTTTCTCTGTTCATTATGCAGAGTAGTAAGTCAGTGCATCATGCAGAATAAAGTTTATATAAACATTACACTATCCAAAGACCACACTTAAAGGCATAAGGCAATGGCCATCTAATTAATTGTAATAGTCCACTTGTACAGTTATAGAAAATCCTATCCTTGAGGAAATTCCAAGATCAAACAAAATATTTGTGTGTTCCTGGTATCTAACAATTTCTTCTTGCTAGGAATCCAGGAAAGCATCTCTGTGTTGCACTACAAAAGGTTCTCAAGTATGATAATTAATTGAAATTAAGAACTCTCATGTGGCACCAGATTCAGACTGGAATAGAAAGAGCAAACCAGTTTCCCAGTCAACGGATTATTTGTTTTACTTTCACGTAAAATTCTTTAATAACAAAACAGTTCAGATCGTTCAAAAAGCACCTGCTTTACACAATTTTAACCTTTGTAATGTAAATCAAAATATCCTGCCTATTGAAAGTAGAAAGCCAAAAACTTTTTATTCTATTAAAAATAAACCAACAAACAAAAAAAGAAAACAAAACCAAAAACTCCCAAACAACAAAAAATATAGTTTTAAATAGCAGAGATTTCTGCTAGGACTGTATACTGCCTGCTTTTACACAAATTCCTGGCTTAGCAGGCGCTTCTAATGTTATAGTACATCTTGTATGATTGGTGTTAACATGCCAAAATTCAGCACCTGTTAAGGGGCCCATTTATTGTTCATCTTGCAATGTGTGGGAAGTATATCCACAAGCAAGCATCCTCTATACATGCAGTGCAACCTCATAAAAAGATTTCAGGACTGATTTTTAATTAAATTTATGTAAAAAAATTAAATCTTATAATCAGAAAGTTCTGGAAATTTTGAGGGAATGGATGATTTCAAAAGAACTCACTTCCAGATTTCATCTATTGACTTTCATGTGTCCACACACTCACTCAGAAACAGAACTGCTTTACAGCGATGTGACAATTGAATATGTCAGTCTAGAATGTTTGTTTTTTGGGTATTTACTGTGTTCTATTGATCATTTTTTCTTTTTACATATTTCTGACATATTCATACTTCATTAGCATTTTCTGTCTCTCCACCATTGTGACAGGATTGGCTGCAAATTAATACTCTAGATAGTTTCCCAAATACTCTTTCCTTCTGTGAGCTACAACTAATTTTGCATGCAATCTGTTGATGCTTAATAATTACCTTATCTCACCAATCGTGTGATACAGCAACAATGCTTACTGTTAGTGCTATGGATGAGTTATTCTTCCCCCTATGAAAGCAGAAAATACAGAATACTCACTGCTCCCAGCAGGCTCCTGGGTGTGGCTAGAGACCCCTTTAATATCTGCATATGCTCTGATATGACAAAGACTTTTCTACAAACTTAGAAATCTGTAGACAATGAATACATGATGAGGATGTCATGGTAGCAGATAAGAGTCACAGTGAAGACATTAAAATAGCAGCTGTCAACTGTTCTCTTAACTGAGCCCTGTTTTTAGAGCTTTGCAGTATGAGGAAAGGCCAGACTTTAACAGCATAGCCCAAAGCAGAGCAAGCCCCTCATACTCAGATGAAGTTAAACCACAGGGCAGAGTCAGCGTTCAGACAAAAGCAGAACTTCTGTGCCCCTGCTCAGGGGGCTGTGATGGAGGTGTTGCATTTGGGTGAGTTATGATCTGGTCTGTTCTGCAGTGCCCAGGTTTGGGGATTCCCACAGCATCTGCTTAGATGGACCTGAAGTTCTATAAGCTCAGCTGAGCTGTTAAACACAGTGCAACAGTTCTGTTAGTACAGATTTCAAGAGAGGCTGTTGTTGAATTTTAAGTATGGCTTTCCCTTGGAAAATGTGGAAAAGACAAAAAGTGCTTTCCCTGATACACCAGATGCAATGCATTTACTGCACGTGCTCTGCTTGTAATCCCACCTGGCCCATTCTGATGGAAAATGGTTACACTTTATGATTTTTTTGGCATTTTTGTCCATGCTTCAAAGAAGTTGTGCAGCAGGACTTAAAGAAAGACACTGAAACAGTGTACCCTGGACAGACTCTGAAAGCATTGTTTCTTCTTAATTAACATAAATAAACAAATAAATAAATTGTCAAATATATTTGCAATATTAAATACTGTAAGGATGACTACTTTTATTTCATGTATTTGCACTAATGCATATATTTGTATAATTCAAAATGGATTCATAGCTGTTGTATATTCCTGAGCTCAATACCACTTGGTTTACAAAACAAACTCTCAGTTTATAAAAATACTGATTGTTGTATTGATTTCCTAGAGCTATGCTTATTGAAACCAGTCCAGAAATATAGCTGCACAAATAACACTGTAAACTCATCTATGTGGGCCTAAATATGCAGCAGAACAAAAATCACATGTACCTACTCTCTGGTTTTACATATTTCCTCTTGCCTTGGAGAACTTAAGAAATAGAAGAAAGCTGCAGTTGCACAGCTCATATTTTGAAAAGGAACATCAGTGTGAGTCAAGAGAAAGGATTTTTCTGATCCAGATCCTGACACTTCTCTATTACAGAATGTAAAGATGCCCCAGTGTTACTGCAGAGCTATCTGCACTCATCAAACACATTGAATTGACTGGTCGCCCTTCTGCAGATTCAGTTTACCAAAGGGATTGCAAATGAGAGTGAGGGAAAAGGAGAAAAGAGGGAGATGGAGGAATTGAAGCACCACTTCATACCATCTCTGTCAGCAAAATATCCCAATAACTCTAGTATTAGTAAAACATGAATGCAGAACACCAAGCAATGATGTAGGATTCCAATGCCATCTGATCAAAACCATAGCACTATAACCACTCAACTTGCACTGTACATCACCAGCTGAATGCCATGCATATAGTGTTAAAAAAAAAAATAAATCCCTTGCTGAACACTCTTACCAAGAGATAACTTTCTATCTTCTTTCTTCAAGATTCTCTCTTCTCTGATCACTTTTTACAAACTTTTGTTTAAATTTTCCTTTGCTTTTGAGAAAGACAAATTATATCTGAAGCAACTAATAAATAAAAATATACATATAAATTGCATTACATAGTCAGAGACGAGTGCACCTTGACATGAATTTATTAGCAATTCAGAACTCTCATGACACCAGTTACAATTCCATTTTCACCTGCCTAAGGGGATATTGGCACTACCGTTACTTACTGCTCATAAGCACTCTCAGGCTGCAGGTAATCCTTATTATTTTCATTATTTCAACCCTTTGGATCTGATCCTACTTAATACAAAGTATTTATGAAATCACATAGATCTTGATAGAAACTGGGGATAGCTTAGCTAGGACCATTTTATACCCATAATTTTTTAACCTATAGTAACTTTTTTAACCCATAATTTAATGCACTTGCTGCTGTGGCTGACCAAACAGAAGGAAGCATCATCTGGATGCTTCATAAACTCTAAAATGGCTGTATCTTTCTTAAAAAACCAAACAAACGAAAAAAAAAGTCAACCAAAAAAAATCCACCAAGAAATACAACACTTTTCATCCAAATGTTGTAAAGTCCTTTAAAAAAGCTTAATCATCCAAATTACACAGCTGGTAGAAGCAGCAATAAACATAAGTTAATTTGCTGTTAAGTACATGGAATAGTTAAGGCTAAATACTTGGATTTGGTTTTGTTCTGCAAGATCAGAATGACCTTCCCTGTTCTAGAAGTAGTCATCCATGTACTATTTTTTGGCACAAAAGATTTTGGCTAAGACATCTTGGAGAAGCAGTATCCTTCTGGCACCATTAAAATCTTTATTGTCTTCTTTTATCTTAAACATCATTCAGTATTCCTTTATTCGCTTCTTATGTGCTTATTAATTTCTTGCTCTGGTTCTGTCTTGATTATGCTTAAATCCTTATGACTCCCAATCATAGGAATGAAATTGTCTAATTACTCCACAGTTTATTGGGTTTTACATTATGTACAATACAGCTACCTCTATCTTTGTTTCTGCTGCAGACAGATAATGACTTTAAACACCTGGAAAGTCATTTCCATTCAGAATGGAGCTCACTGCAGTTGATGATCCACTTCAAAACAGTGTTTTTTGTGGGGTGGGAGAGCCACAACACTATGCACCATTATCTTATTAATGAGAAAGAAACTAAGCAGGTGTGGAATACTCACTGGCCTTAAAAAGGGAAATGTAATGAGTGGCCAACAGGTGTAAAATTCTGCTTTGCAGCACCAATTTTATCTATCCCAAAAGAGGAAAGAAAGACTCAAGAAAGGTATCATTAGAAACAAGTACTTTAAAGTTGCATGATTGATAAGAAGGATAGGTGCAGGAGTACTAAAGCCTAATTCAAACTGGTTAGAAAGTGGCACCTGATAATATCTAAAGAATGTCAGTCATCTACATGGTTTTTTTAAGTCCAGTTCTCAGTATGAAATTTGAGTGTAGAAAAATAAAGACATAGAAAAACTCCTCTAGTTTTTCTGAGAAGAAAAAAATTATTGGGAATCTTATACTAATAATATATCAAGAGTTCAGACGCTGCTATCTTTGAAAAAATCATTAAAGAACAGTTAAGTGAAATAACTAGTTTCTTTGCAAAAGATACAGCAGGTGACAAGGAGGCTGTGTATATGTGGGTTTCTATTCATGTGTGTTTTGTATTTCAGTACAAACCAGAAGGGCAGAAAAGCCATGAAGCCTTAGCAGTGGCAGATCTGTCCTGACCAGCCCACACATGACACCACAGACCCACCTGACCAGTAGAGCTCTTCAGATGTCAACCAGGCTCCCGACTCACAAACAGCCTCTTTAGTGAGGCAGAAGGCTGGGAGAGAACTCTTGAGTTCACTTTACACACCAGGGATTGGGGTGGGAGGGAGGGTGGGTGTGTGGGGTTAAGCCTTGTCACTCTTTGTGAAAGAGACTGTTAAGTCCATCAAGGAGAATTAAAAACATTTCTTCTTTACCTTGTCAGGTCACCTCTTCTCTTGATTATAGAAAAGATAATCCAGGAACATCAATCTGCTGCATTCCAATTAGAATAAAGGTTTACTTATTTTCACTGCCTTAGAAGAAGAGCTGGACAAGGTCCCTCATACGGCATTTCTTTAAATGGCACCTTTATCATACCAAGAGCACTCTACATCCAGTACTTCCTTTTGCCTACACACTCTTTTTTCCAGATGTGGTTGCCAGGAACTTACATTTGGAAATATCAGTGAGTTTATAACAATAAGGACTTGTGGATGCAAATAATAGCCTAATAGATTTAAGATGAGTGACTTTAGTCAAGGCAATGGAAAGGCTGTTGGGTCTCTATTGAGGGGATTTGCAGGGATACCATCAGGGAGGAGGATTGTCTTTTTCTTCAGAAAAGAAATGCAGGAGTTTTCATTACATATGAGGCCTCACCTGTCATTCCTTGTACCACCTAAGGGTTGAAGTTAAATTTTAAAGGGGAAGAAAGCCACGAATCCTTCTTGGAGATTGAAAGACACTATGGCAGTTTGTATGGAAACAGAGTCTTTGCTTTAGTGCATTTTTAGAGAGCCGGAGACCTCAGTTTCCATCTGTCAGGAATGAGGTGTGCATATAGGTGCCAGTTTCAGAGGAATTCAGGATTCAGCAGAATTTATCTTAAAAACAGGTGGCATTGTTAGGCTGTGGAGCTGTTTGCTCATTTAAGAGACCCATAACCTAGCTAGAACTCATTAGATTCCAACAGCGATGAACAGTGTCCTCTGGGTTCATATTTGGGCTTAACCTTCCAAATAGAATAAAGGAAAAACACTAAGCTCAGAGCTTGCACTAAAGCTAGAGTTATCTAATACCATCAGCAGGATTTTATAGGGAAAAGGGAGCAGCAGTACTAATGTGCAGTCATAAAACATGATTTCAGTTTGAATGTTTGCCATGTTGGAGTGAAATTTTCACTCTGGCTGCAGCGTGCAAAAAACAATTTATTTTGTTGTGATGAAACTAACAACATTGCTCCAAGTTAAAAAGGATTTAGCAAAAAAAGGATTAGTAAGTAGTTTTTGTTCTCGAGTTTTCTCCCTATATTTAGTAAAATATGTGCATAGCACCAGAAATGTCATTTCTTGTCCATAAAATACAGTAACAAGGTAAACATTAAAAAGGATTAATGATCCAAAAGCATCACAGTTTCACAAGCTAATCATTTGTGACAAGTATAATGTATTGACCAGTGAAACGCCCCAAGGTTTCGTATTCAATCCAAAGTTTATTATATTTATTAATGGCAGTGTGAACGAACAACAAAGCAGCAGTGTTTGCAAAAAACAGATCCAGTCCAGGGAAAGCTGTGAAGAATTCTGGGGGAATTTTGCCACACTGGATGAATAGGCAGTGGTCAAAGTGCAAAGGGAAGGAAAGAATTTAAACTATTTGCACTCCTTGTAGGTTTGGACCTGGCTATTGTAACAGAGGGAGCTCAGTGAGAGTCTCTTTCACACTATTATCGCATTAAGATGCATTAGGTGTGAGTGGAAGAAGATGTGCAATACATTCTAATCCAGCCTCCTCTGGAATGCTGTATGCTGCACTAAAGAAGGACAATAAAAGCAATACAAGCATAGAGAAACTCTCACACAAAGACAGACTGTAAGACTTAGACAGTTTATCTTGGAAAAGAGACAAATAACAAAGGACATGAAAAGGACATATTCCAAACCAAAATGACAGGAAAGATAGATATGACATTACCATTCCACACACATCATAAAGCAAGAGTAAAAGGAAAGCTAATGAAAATGAAAGATGGTGGAATTGAAAACACTGAATAAATGCTTTCACTGTGCACAATTACACTATGAAACTCCCTGCCACTTGGTACTAGAGATGCAAAGAGATGTGCATATAGGAATCTATCCTGTATCAGTTGGGATTAGACATTTATACATGTATGGTAAGGAATGAATTACAATGATAGAAAAGAACACTAAAAAAGAAAGTTTTATCTCATCTTCTAGGGTTAAGTTGATATCTAAGTGGGGCAGTTTAAAATCTGACCTCAGGGAAGAAAAAGGATATAAAAACATCATTTTACATGTATCTGCTTTGCGTTTCCAAAGTGTCTGCCATAAGCCACTGTCAGAAGGCAAATTCTAAGATGGACCACATTTAGTACAGCAATTCATGTCATGATTAGCTTTCCCAAACAAATTGTAATTTTATACATTTTTAAACACCATATTGTTCAGTTGCTCCTCCAGCAGACACTTTCTGTATCAGAAATTACTCCAGAGAGGAGCCAGAATGTCTGACTCCTCACACACATGGACCCCTCAGACTCAGAAGGTAAAACAGGGAGGTTTCACTGCTTATGGTTCTGCATATCTGCTTGGGCCTGCATGGCTCTGTTTATCCTGGTGTCTATCTGGGCTGTCTAGAAACTGTCTTAACATGTACTCTAATCCTTCTGCAAATAGGTACATAGTATAACACTTGCAGGCAGAGGTCTGAAACTAGAAAATTGAAAGATGCCAAGCTGTGAAGAGTTGCACTGTAATTATAAATTACACATGCCAAACCCCACAATCATGTATATCAAGTGAGCTTCAAGTTACTCATTAAAGCAAACAAAAGAACAGGTTCTATTTACTGATTCTGGTTGTTTCCCTTGGCTACCAAATTTAAATCAATAAGACTGAAGGGAATTTGCTGTTGCTGTTTTGATCCATTATAAAAATAATACACAAATCCCCATTCCCCTTAAGCAATCTCAGAAACAAGAAGATACAAATTTCCTGCATCTTTTATGTTTCCACAGTTCACTTCCTATGGTGCAAGACCACTTTCTTTTTTTCTTTTCCTTATTTTTTTTATACTGTAGTATAATACAGAGGAAAATGTGACTGCAGAAAAAAAAGTAAGTCTAATAACCCCACTGCCCAAAGCCTGAAATTGCTCTCCAAGAGAAAAGGCTTTCACTGGAAACACATCATTTCAAATTCCCTCTTCATCAATGACTTTGAGAACACCTCCTTCTCAAAGGAACTGTGGCTAATATGTACACAACAATAAGGTTATAATCTTTACCTATAAGATGCTGGATATTCATGTGTTACCAACTACTTGCCATTTCAGCAAAAGAAAACAGGCTAAGAAAAATGAAAAAGAAAAAAACTCCAACACCCCTAAAACCCCCAAGCCCCTCAATCTTCTTTACCAGGCTCAAAGATGACCCAATCTAACAACGACTTCTGTAAAGGTATTTTATAGTGTTGAGGAAGCAGTGAGACTACAATTTCCCCTTTCATAGCAACCAGAGTCATCAAAAATGGGTGGGACCACCTTTTCCATTTGCACACAGACCAACCTAATTTACTACACTTTCAGGGAATAACTAAACCCGCCCTGTTGCTTGTAAAGAACTTCAAATTGAATAATCTTCTCACTTTCCCAGAACAGCATGATTTAGCTGTCACTTGGCCATTCCAAGAAGGTTTAATCAGGAGAAAAACAGCTCTCCAACAAAACCAGTATTTTTATATGGTCTCCAAATCCATACTGCATTAGAGTTTTCATGCTGGAAAAGTTGAATTCATAGTTTTCAAGTAATTTCACTTCCATAAAAAAGAAAGTGACTACTGAGGTGAATTATCACACAGCACAATCAAAATTGTGCTTGGCATCTTCCTTGATACAGCTTCAGTTTATTAGTGCAGCACCTAAACTTTAAACAGCAGCACGTTTGGGATGGATAGTCATCATTATCTATTCAACTGGACACAAAATAATTTGTTACAGCCACTTGGTTTTATCATTACTTGATATTGAAAACTGACAAGCATCATAACTCACTGGCATTTTGAAATCTCTTAATACTTTGATCCTTCAGAAGATTTGTTTTCAGTAAGTAATCTAGGTCTGGCCTGCTAGGCTTATAGTAATTAGTTTCCTAAGTGTATATAGTACCTCAGTGTGTCTTATGGTAAGAATGAAAATGATGAAAAGGCCCTGTCATAGTTCAAACTAATAGTTTCTCCAACCTCTTTGTGAATTCTCCAAGCATATCCTCCTCAGCTGCTACACTTCAAGGCTTTTATCTCAGGTAAATCATATGAAGCTTTCAGACCAGAAAAATGTCCTACTGATTAACCGTTCTTATCATGAGGGCAATTCTCTAACCTTATTTATTTTTTTCTACCCTGTGCTGCCTCCTCTGCATGCTGTATTCTGCTCTCCTTCATTACTGATACAGTTCTCAGACAGCGTGTCCCTGACTCCCTCTGTCCCTGGGCTCTGGGCTGCCAAAATCCACTCTGTGCCCCAGTCCTCTCCCTGCCTTTCTCAGCCACCCACTCCTGTCTCATCTCCCTCTGCTGTCCTGTGATCTGCCAGATTTGACTCCTTTAGTGTATCTGCAGGCTTAAACACCTGTACCCCTCACAGCTCATTCCTGCCCTGGTGCTGCCTCTCATATTCTGCTGGCACATCTGTCTTGTGGGACCAAGGAGGGACTGAATATAGGAACTCTTTCAGCAAGAAACTGGGAAGCCTTTTACAAGCTGGATCAATTCCTTGAAGTAACACACCAGTTACATGAACAGGAAAGCTGAGAATAAAAATTGGTTCTGCTTAGAGTGGATGAAATTGCCGTTGCCAAATGAGATAGCACAGCTCTGGTGTCTGTCATCTCAGCATTTAAAACAAGGGACCCCTGGAGACACCTGACAAACGTGCCTTAGTCCCAATTCCTGGAGGACCCAATTTCTAAGCAAAGTCCTTTGTCCTCTGTATCCACTTAATTGGGCTTTCAAATTGCAAAACTGACACATAAAGCCACAGAAGACTAAGGGAAGTATTATTTTATGAGCGCTGATAGCTCCCTGGCTCCTTCCCCTTTTAGAGTCACTACAATTACTCTAAAGCCACTCTATATTCCATAAACACCTTCTGACCATTTAGAGAAGTGGATAAAGTTTAGAGCATTCATAGTGCCACTTAAAATTCATTAAATAAAGATTAAAATCTAAAGAAAACATATAATAGACTGTCACATTAGAACTTATAAATTCCTTCCATTTTGAATCCAAGCAGCTGTGACAATCCAAAGTTCACTTGCCATACTGCCAGGAAGATCCCCAAGTTTTTGACGTGTTCTGTGTTGGTTGCTACTTCCCTCTAGTGTGCAGTCCTAGTAAAGCCCCAGTGATGCCACACTTCATACTCCTTAAAAATTACTCCAAACCAGTAACAGCTGCAAAGCTGTTGAGCCCTCAAAGCACACCACCGTGCACCATCATCTGATATCTTGCAGACTGCAATCAGAATCTGGCCCAGCATATTTTCCACCTTCTGAGTACAATCAGCTTACCTAAATATGATAGAGCAGCTGTGAAGCTCAGGCAGAAACTTAACAACACAAGTTACTCTCATGACACTACAGAAAACTCTGACTAATGTATCATCTAGGATGTATGAGAAGGTGATCAGTAATAGGTAACTGGTCATTCTTGAATCCAGTAATCAGACATTTGTAACAAAGTACTTTGTCAAAGAAAATTTAAGAAGTGTGTCAGAATTTGTTACAGTCTTGCTCAGAAGGGGTGTTTGTTTTGAATGAATTTTCCAGCAGCCTGTAGTTAATTTACAAGTCTGCAGTAAACTAACACAATCATTTTGAGCCTTATTTGAATCAATGTAACACACTTATCTTGCTGACAATTTGACTTTTGCCTAAATTGTAGATAACTGACAATAAGCACTCAAGGAAAGATCTATTTCTGTCATTTCAAAGCACAATTGGGCTTCTGCCCCTCTGACTATTATGGGTATTACAGGGTACACTTTCAGAAACAGTTATTTAAACTGAGCATTCTAGGCCACACTCACATGCAAAAACCTGAACATTAAACTTTCATCTTAGACAATCTCTCAAAATTGTTATAGAAAAAAAATATTTTTTTTTCTCTCAGGTTTCAAAATCAACCATTAATGCATTGTATGCACCTGCCATTGGGCCATAAGAGAGGGGAGAGACATGGAATGCATAACCAAAACGAATAGTCCCTGCTTTTGCCCATCTTCAAGTACTTCCCTAAGCAGAGATTACATTCTCTTAGAGTATTTTATCAATTGCCCATAAAGGCTGACTGTCAAGTAGCTAAACAGACACAGATTAATTTCTTTCGTGGGCAACTTGCACATTCCCCAAGGAGAAGTCCCATCACTTTTCTTTAGCTCCTCTTCCACTATCTTATTCAACCAGCTGTATCTGCCAACAGCAACTCTTGGAGCAGGAGAGGAGCTGTGTAGCTGTACAGTTTTGTAGCCTGGAGAGACTCAAACAATTTTAAATACACAAGTTAGACCACAACCATCAACATTGCAGTAACTAGACAGATGCTAAAATGTTAACAGCAAGTAGGTAGAAATGAACTGTACATAGACATATGTACAATTCATACATGTGTATTCTTTTACTATTGATACATAACTTGAATTTCCACGGTCCCCAAGAAATCTGATAACGCCAAAGTATGAGTGTGTGCATTAACAAGAATATATTGAGGCAATGTGGAACCATTTTGGGACTACATAAGTAAGAATCTGTTTACTGAAAGAATGTACATCAGAGAATATTTTTCTCTGAAGAAAAATATGATGATGTTCTGAGAACTGTTGACTCACAAGATTAACAGGTTGTTTAAGCAATAATACGTTGGTAAATAGGCTGCCTTCACTGAGAAAACTGCTTAAATTTTACAAGAATCATATAATTTAACCATAATTTAACACAAGGTTGACTCTAAATGCATCCCTAACTTATTTTTAGGAAACTACCAGAAATTTTAAATGCTCATCACACATTAAATACTGAAAACACTTATTTATAGAATGTAAACCATAAGAAAATAGACCTATTTGAATGGATGTATTAAATTCAGCCTTTATTTTGAAAGAAAAAAAAAATCTTTTTTTCCTTTCCTGTTAAAGCCCCAAGGGGTGCTGTGGTCATGTCTGCAGATATGTGGTATACAAAACTACTAACTCTGTAAAGACAGAAACTTTCAAAAATCATTTTACCTCACTTCCCGTGCCAATATTTTAAATCCTATGGCATTATCACAATTGTATTCTCATGCATTTTTCTCACCAGTTTCTAATAAAGAACCATGCTCAGACTTGTAATGGTAATGAATTTACAGATGTCCATCTGTCTCCTTTTTTATCCATTCTAAGTGTTTTCAGCCTGCGGCTGTGCCTGAGGCAAAGTTATATCATCTTGACACAAAGAAATACCAAGTCTTGCCTCGGAGATTTCCCTTGCTTGAAAGAAGTACTGTAAAAGCTCCATGGTGTTATAATTAAAAATGTGTCAGTTATACACTCAACCCGAAGAAAATGACCATGCAGAATTATTTTCATTCATATAGCAACCCTTTCATTGTTCATCTGCATTTGTACTTTTAAATTACTGATTAAAACGCTGATTTTTCCTTGCAGAAAAATCATACCAACTGTGTCTTAAATGCCCCCAAGGATTACTAAACTATGAATTTTACGTGCTGTTTGTTATGTATATGTTTAACAAAATTTGAAAAGACCTCAATTGAGATGCAGATTTTCTGACCACTGCTTTGGGCAGCTGAATACAATATCTCTCTCTAGAAATGCTAATACTTCAATAACAGGTAGGAAATTGAAATTTTAATTAAAGGATTCTTCTTTTTTTATTTTTTGATCCTTTTTGGTGTGTATACAAATGCGGAATATAATTAGGAACATTCTAATTAAAGAAATAATTAGGCACTGCAGGCTGGTATCACAAACACTTGGGGGCAATTTCAAGCTTTTACCACCAGGCCACATCAAGAAATTCCCTCCCTCATGCGAAGGTTTCTCAAGAAGATCACCATCGGTTTAGTCATTTGAAATGAATAAGATATATTAACAAAAAAATGTTTTGTCTTGTCAGGAAGGGGAAGAAAATTATCCCTGCATAAATTAAGCCTCAAAAAATCAGTTCTACTTGGACAAATAAGAGAAAACAAGTTGCTTTTCATGGACAGCTTTATTTTATTTTAATTAAATGACAGACTCAACCCACTGTGAATAATTGTGGTGTTAATCTCACTACACTAATTTGAGCAGAAATTGAAGAAAAACTGGTCAATGTTAATCAAGTGCCCTGGAAAAACAGAATACTTTTTGACAGACTTGCATAATAGATGAAGCACAAAATGAGATAATTGGGAGATGTTTGTCCTAGAGGGCACAAAGTTTGTAATTACACGTAAAAAGTTTCATTATATCCTTTCATTAAGTCCTTTTCATGCATGAGCATGGTATGCTCACAGAAAAACTCAGCAAGGGAGGAGTGTGATAGTTGTATCAGCTATTTAAAACTGTGCTTACTTTATTATTACCATAATAAAGACTTCACCTTCGGCAGTCTTCTGTAAACTAAATTCATAAACCGAAAGATTGTTTAAAATTTGCCATGTACACATTTTGCTTATAATATATATACAAAGTACATAAATTTAAGTGATAATTATTAAAACCTAACTTAGAAAACTCTATAAATCAAAATATTTACATTTTCCTTTACAATGAACCCGGTCATTGCTGCTAAAATAAACAATAATAAAAAGTGAGAGCACCTTGTAGAACACAGCTACACAGAGACAGTGTTTTCACAGGAAAGTAAATTACTGAGTTTACCTGGTAGATGATAGTCTGACATTATCAAAAGCAAGAAAGTAGAAAGCCTAGAGATGGACTAAAGACCCAGGCTTAGAAGAAAAATTGTCACCAAGAGAGTAAGAAAGCCCCTCTCCTGTCACTGAGAGATTGTGATCAGACTCCTCACAGACTATGGGCAGCACTGGGGTGTTTGCCCTGTTTTCACCTTCTCTATTCATAGGATGAGCTAAGCCTTAAGAAAACCTTAGAATATTATTTCATGTATGACTATAACATGGTTTTGGAACATTTTTTCCAATACAAAATCAGAATGCACTCTTCCTTTCAATTGCCATATTTTGTTTTTCATTATCTTATGTTATAATGTTAGCATATGAAAAAATGATACCTAAGTCATAACAACAAAGGTCCAACGGGAATGGGAAGTTTGCACTTCTGATCAAGCACTGGAATGTGAGTCCCAGCAATACAAAACTGGAATTAATGTAGTGAATAGCAACGTGTCAAAGTGCAACTCTTGTTCCAACCACAGATTTGATTTCAGTAAATTGAATTATTCTTCAGAAGCTGTGCAGCAACTTGTAAAATTTTAGAAGTAATCTTTGAAAAGAAAATTTTAAAAAGGAAAACAAATGAAGCTGAAGCAATAGAACTCTATGTCCAGATCTTTCACAGATTCAACAAAGAAGTTTTGGATAACATCATACTTTTGGATAACTTTTAACTGATGTAAATTCAGCCCTCATTCATCTAATAGCAAGTAGTTCCCTTCATAAGAAAAGACTTGTAACATTTGAGGGATATATGGGGAGAATTCAACAAATTTTACAAAAATCTTGAAAAAATTCATATCCATGTTATGAGGAACGTAATCAGCCTAATAAACTAATCATATTTTACTAATGACGCTTTCAGCTGTGAGGAGCAACAGAGTTTGCTAGTTTGCATTTAGTCTTTAAGAACATAGGAAAGCAAGCCACATCCTTCATCCCAGTCCTACATTTCTCAAACTTTGGGATTACTTTTTCACCCTTTTTTATGGTTTTCTGCCCAACTATGAAGGTACACATCTGTTGCCATCAACACCAAAATTGCATATCAGAGTTTCTGATGAAAATAAAAAATGTCACAGCAATAAGAGACTGTTTTGAAAGCAAGCCAGTTTGTCAGTAAATTATAAGCTTTATTATCATAAACTCTAACAAATTGAGCCCACATCTCATTAACTGTAAGCAGAATGACTGCAGCAATATTCCTCTCCCAGAGGAATGCTTATCTGTAGGGGGGAAAAATGATAGAACTTTTGTTGAGATGTACCACTAATGATAGCATTAACTTTACTTACAAAAGAATGTCTGAACATTTCTGAAAATACACATTTCTACCTTCAACTCTGCTGTTCTGATTAAGTAAATTATTTTACTAATGAGTTCTATGAATTTTAACTTTATCACAAAACTGTACTTTAATTTAAAGACAGAAAAATGTTTTATCTTGGATTTTATTTTCATTGGCTCACAACTTTCCATTCCATCCAGAAGAATAATCTGTAAATTGAACTCTCTCATGACCTGCTCTACACTTTGAGCAAATTCAGAAGGAATATTAAAGAAGAACTACACAGATGTTATTAAGCTTGCCAGGCTTTTATTTCTAAAGAAATTTATTGGGTTTCTATGGACTGTCAGAAACTTAATTATAGAAACCACAGAGAAAAGTCTACTCTGCAATACATGAAATAAAGCATTATAATGATAGTATTAATTAGTGAAGGCAAATATCACATTAGGATTTCTATCACTTCACACTTCTTACAAAAGCAATCATTTGGTGCTCACAGCCAGCATCCCAAACTCAAAGTGCTATCAAGTGGGTTCCTGTTGTGGTACAATAAAAGTGATGTCCTGTGTAAAAGGACAAGACCCAAGATTCCAGAAGGCCCTATATCCCAACAGTGTCTACAACCTCATCTTTCCTTTTCCTCTTTTTCTCACTCTGATCTCAGAATTCTCCTCAGTTCTAAATATTTTTAGTATGCTTATACTGATTGTAACACATGACAAATGTGGTTCATGATTTCCCCAATGCAATAACAATATAAGGAAAAAGTTTATTACTTATGAAATTCAAAGAATGATTATCAGAGATTTCTTCTTCTAGATACTTAAAACTGCAGCTATAATATATATTCTTTTAGTAGAATATTTTCCATTTGTCTGTTTTGAAATTATCTAAATATTTGGACGGCAAACTGGGCATTGCTAAGAGGCAGAAAGTGATGGAATTGGCTTCATAATGCTCAGCTACACTTATGTCAGTTTTGTAGCTCTTCTTGCACAGATACATCCAGCCCAGGGAAGGACAGAAGCCATAACTGAGGCTGTGAGTTTGGCTTACACAGTGGATGGACTGGGGGCAGCATGTACACCTAAACAAAATCTCTCCCAGTCCAGTTCTTTAATATACCATAATCAACACAAAATTTGTTTGATCTCACATTACTGCAAGGAAAAGCCATTACCTCTGGCTTATCAGAATTATAATGATCTGATAATATTGAGAATGAAAGGTATTTCAGATTTT
>NW_020884891.1:9601298-9603172 GCF_003945725.1 Corapipo altera
CACCAGGTGAAGGGATGGCTCCCTGCTGAGCTCCAACAATGCAAGCAGTCCCTGTCCCAAACACTTAGAAAATAAATAGAGGCGAAATAGGAAAAGTAAAACTCAAATAAAGAGTAATTCACCTTCATCAATACATCTGCTGGGATATGCTTGGTTTTCTGCCCTTTCTGAGATCTATTTCACTGAGCAATAGGTTGATTTTGAATAAGTGCTTCTGAACTTTTCTCTTTCCAAGGGACAGAGACTGTCATATTTAAGTCTTCTACTGACAATTTTGCTCGTATTTTTGGTGGAACAGCAATCCCATCTCAAGAGTGCAGAAAGCAGACTCTTTGCTGATCCCATTACTAAGGTATGGTTTTCCACTGATTGGAATCCATCTTACACTTCATTTATTTGCTTTAATCAGTTTCAATATTAAGAGCCAGTTCATATTTATGTTTCTATTATGCTGTAATTTATTTATTAACTATGAATAATGTACTGAAGTGCAGAACACTGACTGGGAAGAGGCAAAGATAAGGGGAAATTATTGTTTCTTCAGAAGAACACAATGTCCTTATTCAAAGGCCTTGATGTCAGAGTCTGAGCACTAATTTCTTTAAATAAGATCTAGTGAATCTCAGTCCCTCCAAATTAGAGAACACTTAGAAAATGGGCTGGGGCTGACTGCAGCAAGGTGAAAAACAATTATATCTGTCACTACATTATTAACTCATTAATATGAATTTGCACAGTGCTGCTAATACAGGAGGGCAACAGTGCCCCTATTCCAAACAAACCTAGCAATTTGCAAATTGTGACTATCTGCAACCTTTAGTTCCAGCTACACACAGAAAGAAGCACTGCAGTTAGAGAGGGTTTTCATGCTTTTCAGTTGGCAGTCAGGCATGTAATTAATCAATTGCTAAATGGTGATGCAAATGCCGGGCTTTGCATGTACATATTTACCATCTTCAAACACTATTTCAAAATTTGGACCACTCAAGGAGATCATCTATAAACTGCTTCTTGTCCTTTGCTTTATGCCTCTTTCACAGCAGTTTAAATTTTACATGCTGATTTGCACTGAATGTTTTGTTTCTTTGCATAAATAAATAAAATGCACAAAAATAACAACAATCTATTTCCATATAATAGAGAAAAAAAGCAAAACAGCTGCCTTCAAATGACATTGGACCTACAATGGCACTTCAGAACTGAGGGAAAATTTCTGTATTGTGCAGCTAAAAGCACATCTAATAAATGCATTTTTTCCAAAATTATATTAAGAAATCAATTTGATATCAAATGACAAGATAAATACACACTCAGGGGCAAAGACACATCCTATAGTCCTTCACAAATAAGGAAATAGTTATTTTGCCAGTAATGATGAAAAGGAATTTTAGCAAACACAGGTGACAGCAACACAACAACAATGTAATTTAACAAAGAATTGGAATTGCTTCTTCTGTGTGGACTTGTATCATTATTTTAAGTTTGGGCCTCATCAGTATATTTTCTTGCATCTTGAATTATAGGCAGTATATTATGCTTCAGTTTCCAAGTTGTTTATTTGACCATTTAAGGAAAAATATATTACTGAAATTTTTTAATGTATTAAAATCACTTTGTAGATCAGATAAACATTCTCTAAAGGAGCAGGAAACAACTGTCTTGGTTCCTCCTCATTTAACTAATCATCTGTACGCTTTCAGTTATTTTTTTCTGTTAAACTCTACACCTAAGCCAGTTTGGGAAAGGTGAAATGCTGATTACAATTTGCAGTCACAAAAAGGGAAGTGCCATGTTACAGAAAAGAGAGACTCAGATGCTTCCAGGCTCCTGTCTCTATGGAAGGACTTTACACATGTTGCTGTGTATTGCAGTCA
>NW_020884891.1:9603182-9770756 GCF_003945725.1 Corapipo altera
AGGACTTTACACATGTTGCTGTGTATTGCAGTCACTTAATGGAAGGAAATGAGAGAGTTCTTACATCTGGATGATATCTTTTATTATTTTCTTAAGTCCTCTGACAAGAAAAGTGACAGCAGCCAGATATGCAGGACTTTAGACTTAAAAAGAAAAATGTTATTTAGTTGCTGAGGTTTGAGAGTGTTCGGTATCTGAAATAAGGTCACAACTCGATAGAAGGACAAAGATGTCTTGGCAAGACTACTTTACACTAATTTTCGTTGTAATAAAGCTCTGTTTGCCTTTTTGGAACTGAAAGCCTATCCAGTCATTTCACGCTAGTCGAACTGGAAATAGACTGTTTTGCAACATGACCTGTATTCATTTAAGGTACTGGAAAAAGTCCTGTACAGTTAAATGGTTGAAAATTAAATCTTTCTTACTGTAGGCCCAATACACCAAACAGTGTGGCAGGAAATGACTCCAACCCTGCCATTTGGTGCTCTGTAGACCACTTCCTTATCTCGCCCTTTCTAAAGTTTCTCCACCTGCTGAGTGACTGTAACAATAACCCTCCTCTGCAATCTTTTCCTACATCTTTCACAATAGATAGGCCATAGATAGTACATTATGTATGAAATGCTCTCCCTAAATCTTTACATGCTGCCTCTCATCAGCCTGATTCCCTTCAGTTCCGAAAGAAGACATGGCATCCTAGCAAGAGCAAAAAAGAAGCTGCTAACAAATACAATTATCAATTTAAAGGGATGCCTGGAGCTATTTGGCTGCTGAAGTAGTTGCTATTGATTTAACTAGAAACTTCTTACCCTTGACTCAGTCATCCCAGTATAAGAGTTCAATGTTTCTCTTCTTTGACCTTCTTGGCCTAATTGCAGGAGAGTTTGATGTGAACACAGGACAGCTGCTGCCTGGCAGCCACCTGCCACCCAATCACAACTCTGAAGCTACTCTAATATGGATATTTTAACTTTTTTAAAGCATTTATTATTTGCTAATTAGAAAACACCAATCACACAGAATTACACTTTCCATTCTCGCCGTTTCTTAGCAACACTTGGAAACTGAAACATGTGTACAGTTTCAAAGTAGGGTACTTAGAGCAGTAATCCACATCTGTTAGAAGATCTTTCATTTGTCAGACTTCATCTTACAGGAAGCACAATTATTTTAGAGTTTGGGGGTTTTGAAAGCATTTTGAGACCTGCATTATATACAAAAACAAAAACAAAAACAAAACAGAAAAATTTTAAATGGCACTTTCTCTATTTTATATAAAGCTCACTGCCAGAAAAATGTATTATTTTGGCAATACTGCAAATTTTAACTGCTCCGCTATTATAAAGAAAAAGTAAACATGCATATGTAGGGTTCCCAGCTGGAATTTCAACATCAACCTGAAAAGAGTTCAGTGGGAGCTAGTTTCAGTCAGGAATAATCTTGGAAGTCATCTCAGATGAGAGGTCATGGATAATCATTATAGGTCATATATAGGTCAAATACTCAGCTGCTTTTCAGGCAAGTTCGCAATTTCTGCTACCCATGCAACACTCAGAAAGCCAGATATTTCATTTTCTAATTGTCTGTATATCTTCCCCTTCATCAGGGTTTAGAAATTACATCAAATTCTCACATTGTACTTCATTCCTTTCCCTCACCAAAGTCCCACACCACCCAAATGGCTGGATTCAGGCTGCTTTGGGACTGAGATGTAGAACTGAGTCCAGACTCCTGTCAGGCTCCTTGCAGGAGGTAGATTTAAATGACATCAGAGTACCTAACATGAGGGAGCTCATGATAAGAACAGTGAAAACCTGAAATAATTAAGAATGATTTCAAAGCCCCAGAAAGAAAACACTGAGTGATCTCAGCAATCCTTTCTAATGCCAAATAGAGGCTGCAGGAGGAATGTGATCTACAAAACCAGTCTGCAAGAGCATCAATGTTGTAGAAAGAAGAGATTTAGATTAATGTAGGTTCGTTTATTGGATTCTGTGACAGGTCTGTGAGAAACATAAGTAGAGTTATAATCCCGTTACAGAAAGGTAATGGTCTCAGATAGGTCTGAAATACAGTTGGAGATGTGAAGACTACTGGTGGTATAAAGCTGATTTGCATGCCTTTAGGCATTTAGGCCTTTATTTAGGATATAGATACTGGTCTTTTAGAAGACAAATAAGTTTTGACTTCCTTGTTGCTGTTTAATTTGTCCTTTAGCCAACATGCTGAGGAGGTATGTGCTGCTAATGAAACACTTATGTGGAACTATCTTTACAAAACCAGCTCCCTCAACATTGACCTGTAGACTGAGTAGCAGTCTCGTATGGCTGCAATAAATTTGTGCTATACTGCTTCACTGATCTACCCTACTTCTCCAGGGCTCTCTTAAAAGCCGTCACACGTTTCTGCATCCCCATCACACTCTGGAACTGATACAGTAACGTGTCTGCTTCACACCAACCTGAGATGGACACCAGTGTTTGATGCACGCTACTATACTGCATTTACTCCTTGTATGCTTGGATAGTTACAGGGGTTATGGCTGATTTTTTTGGAAGTAATTCATTGCATCATGATCCTCCGTGTATGTTACAATAAATAAAACATTGTTCTGGTGTCACCTTGGGGGGTTCACACCTTGCGGTGCCTCTGTCGGGGCATCCTGGGGCCACTCTGGGCGGGGAGGGGGAACCCGGACTGGATTTCAGCTGGACTACAGCACGGAGCAAAACCCAGACTGGATTTCGACCTGAGTGCAGAATGGAGGAAAACCCAGACTGGATTTTTCCAGAGTATGGAATGGAGGAAAATCCAGATTGGATTTTTGCTGGAGTACAGAATGGGGGAAAATCCAGACTGGATTTCAAAAGGAAAAAAAAAAATGAAGGGTTGGACTTTATGATCTCAGAGGTACTTTCCAACCTGGCTGATTTTATGATTCTACAATTTGAATTTCCACCTTCCTTGTTGGATTCAATTATACTCTAAAATCCCTTTTCTCATTCTTGCAATTACAGACTCTTAGAACACACGTCCAAGGAGAAGTCTTATTAGTACAGTGAGAATGGGTTAAGGATTTTCTCCCTCTTATGCTTGTTAAAATCATTATCACAAGAAGAGATTCATGTTGTGCTGTTTATTATTTATAGTTCTCATTATATTCTTTGTCACAAGACCACAGCATCAGAATTTTAATGCCTCATATATTCTGTGGAAGATAATAGTAGAGTGTACTGCTCTGACCTTTTCAGTGTCCCATAGTTTGATTCATTAGCCATTCCTATTCTCTCCTATTAACAGCATCAGTAACCTGGGAAGAAGAGGTAGCTCAGGCAACCAACCAAAAAGCAGAATATTGAAAAGGTTAAAATCTAGATTTATAAATCTATTCAAAGTTTACAGTCCTTTCCAAACTATGCTTGGTATGAAAATTATATCTCAGTCTTCTGGCAAAGACTGTTGCAGCAATACAACTAATGTAAATAAATTACTTACATTCACTTTTGAGATTGAAAGCCTTTGCTCTTTAGAAAGAGTCAGAGGTGAATGAGCTCAATATATAGTCTATTTGTTACATACCATGTCTATCAGTTTATGTCCAGGTTATAGGTGCAGTTTGAGGAAATACTGTAACCATTGCATTGTCATGTAGTAATGATATTATAAGTGCCAGAGTGAAGTGCTACTTGTGAGACACTGTAAGAAAAATAGATTGAATAACAGACTTGTATTTCATTTCACAATGAAGAGGATTTCAAGTAGGAAAGCCAAGGTGGCTTACAGACAATTATTCCATGATCAGAAAGTATTCCCTAATGATTTCTTAGGTAGTGTGCAACACAACTAGACTCTTGAGTACAATATAAACACATTCCTATTATAACAAATATAATGATGTTAATAGCAAATGAAAAAAAATATCAGAGTATAGAGGAGAAATAAGAAATGCATTGTATCACCGTTCTATTTTACTACTGCACAGTCACAATTTAAAATAAGAACTATTATAAATTTTGTTAAAAGTTAAACAGATGGCAATAAAGCCATATCCTTTATGTGCCTTTGTTTAGCACAAAATATAACACACTTTATACTGTTGTGCATATAGAAGATTCTACAGTTCGACAAATCCCTAAACTAATAAGGATTTTTATAAAAATTTGGTTATGCTAAATCTCCCAGAACTGCTGTATTTCTCAGTACAGTATTGCATTCTGAATGGAAGCTATAAATAAACAAATGAAGTAAAGAAATTCTGTAAACTCAGAATTTCTTCACCTGACTCCCTTGAAAATCAGGTTTTACTATGTATCCACAGATAAATAAAAAGAAACACAGGACATTATCATTAACAAATGAGCTTTGTTAGGCAATAGGCCCACCGAGGCTTTACTTTCTGCTTCAAACACTTTGCCACTGACTTTAGAAAAAAAGAACTCTGCATTCTTTTTTCCTTTCTTGGTTATCTGAGAGCTTATTGTTTCCCTTTTTCACATTCTCAGCAATTGTGTGGTTAACAATTTGCAGAGGTGAAGCTAGGGGGGATATACCTGTTTTTATTCAATGCAGTCTTCATCAAGCAGCCAATAAATGTGTTTTATTGCTCTTCCCATAGTAGGCATTATTGCCTCCTCTATGTAAAAACAGCCATATATTTTGAGTCCTTATAGTCACTCAATAGCTAATCAGGAACTCATACTATTATAAATGTGCTGAAGACAATACATAATGTCACAGCCTGAGTGTTGATTATTCCTTAAAAAAAGAAACTTCTATTAGCAATAGGTCACTTGTGCAGTATCATGGCTAAGTCTAAGCATAAATTATTTTTTAAAGCCAAATATATTTATATAATAGCTATTCTTTAAAGATCAACAATAGAATATAATATACTTACACAAATTGCAGGATAAAAATGTTTTCCAGGTACTAACTACATTCCTTGCTTTTTCATTGCTTGGACCAATGCATAAACTCTATAATGCTGCCTCTACAATCTCAACACAAACTCATCTTGTGTTTATAAAGGTTTCTGTTCTAAATTTGTTTTCTTTGTTAATCAGTGATAACATTTGCTAATAATGCATTAAACACCAGAGTATTGTGAAGACTTTCAGTAGTTTCCTATTGGCACAAGCCTTTTCTCTCCTGTGAGCTGCCTGCACTGTGCTTGCACTGCATTTGGCTTTTCCAGATGCAGAAAAATTTGCCACTTCTCTCAAGGCACTGCTGAACCTTCCTGCTTGTCCCTCTGCTTCCGTAGCTGGTGCCTCTCGGAAGAGTCTTAAGTACAGCCCCAAGAAGTTGTGCAGCATTTTCCATGCTTCAAGCCAGCTCACTACAATAATTCTTGATAGCTCAGAAATAAGTGAGAAATAAAGGTATCTAAATAACAATCTGACCTGACAAACTGGCCTTAAGTATTTTAGCAGAAAACAACTAATTGTAACACCACCACGTCAGCCAGGAGATATTACATTCTACTTGCCCACCAATAAAGTTTGAGTTAGGGAGGTTTCAAGGGCCTTTACACTGCAGTTCCATGATACCCAGGCTGAATAGGGATGTTTCCACCGTCCAAAAGGCAACCCACTCTTCAAACAGATGCAGGTAAGATGTGTGATGAAGCTTTCCTGGAGCTTCTTTAATTATAAAGTCAGAATCAGAAAGAAATGTCTCCAAAGTCCCACTTAATTATAAACACTCCTGTATTTTCTATTACTTTCCCTCCTCAGTACTGTGAAACTTTTCCTCCTAGAGGATATTTTAAAACAAAATCACATAGAAGATGAGCCATTATGATATTACTAACGATAAATGTTATTCAGTTTTCTTTCTCACCACAATCATTTAAGTGGAATAGGAAAAATTCTGCAGGTTATAACATACAGTTTATGTTGTATCATAAAGAAAAGCTAACATTAACTTTTGACTGAATTACTATAGATGAAAGGTTTAACTATTAACTAAATTTTCAACTGTTGTACATTCAATACAAGCACCAAGTGCAACATTTTTAAATTTCATATTTTATCCTAGAAAGGAAAAAAATGGCAGATTCATAGTAGAAAAACAGTGAAAGGTGAATTAATTTCCCCCCCCAAGGTTTCAATTATCATCATGACATTTCTGCAGACTCTTTCATGTTGCACCTGTCCTTAAGAAGGAAGAGACAGATGTCAGCAGGGATGCACAGTAAAACACTTCAGAAATATTCCCAGCCAGTGTGACATGGGTATATTTCAAGTAGACTTTCTAGAGGAAAAAAATACCATAATTATGGTCTTAAAAAATTAAAACCCTAATAAGACAATTAACACGTAATTGCAGTATCATACTATGCTCCACACTGAATTTGCAGGGAAAGAGCAATCAAGAATGAAGCCCTTTCCTCTTCAGTGAGGTAGTAGGAATCACAAATATGATAATATTATACCTTCTGTGAACTAAACAAGTTTCTTGGTAGCACTCCACTTGCCACACTTCGAAAGACCCTGTGTGGCACGCAACTCCTTAGAATTAAATCCATCAAGCACTGCAGATCTTTTCCCATTTCAAGTGAGGCAACTTATTTAACAATTTCTTAGGCAATGTCTCTTGGGTTTAGCTGTAGGCAGGAAATGAAGTGTAATTAGCACTTTTATGTGGTATTAACAAACAATCTTGTTAGTTCATTACTTTTTAATATTTTCACCAGTCTTCTGAAAGCAGATTAAGACCAACTGTAATTTCCATATGTGAGATTCTGTGACTATAAAGCTCAAAGAATGTTCACATTAATCAAAAGTACTATGATATCTTCGACTAATGTTTTTTCTCCAAGATCTTTTTGAAAACTTAGTTTTATGTGAGTGAAGTGCTAATCTGAAATGTTTATTCATTTGGATATGATTTTTCAACTCACAGACATGGCCAGGGTCATAAGGAAAGGGTATGTTTACCAGCACAGAGCTGAATGCATTTTTAATGGAAACCCCTCTCCAAAAATAATATTAAATAAAGTACTCAAATGGAAAAACAAATAAATAAACACCCACAAAACAACATAGATATTCTGAATTAAAGATAGATCTGACCAGGAAAGTTAAATGATCAATCAGGGCTTCCCAGCCCTTTACCTATATGAATAACTGAATTTTTGAGTTTTATTTATTATTACAGCAATTGATTCTGTTGGACAGGTTAGATCCTGGTATGTGGATTCTGAGGAGCACTTTCCCAAAACACTTGGCATATGTGTCTTTGGGGTGCTAAGTAAAAGCCAGCTCTAATTAGGTTTACTACACATGCTGTAAATGCAAATGTAGTAAATCAAGTGGTCTGACGCTCTGCTGCATCATTCCATAAAACATGCAAGAGAGAAGGAATTTCAAAAAGTCCTTCAAAAATTTAGCTCCACACTGGTGTTTACTAAAAGCTTTTCTTTTTAATAGTTTATGCTGGAAAACAAGATTGGCAGCTCAGAGCTTTTATTTAAATTGAAAATGGCAAAAGGGTATTAAATTCTTTATAATTCTTGTTTTCTTTAGACTGGACATTAGGAAGCATTTCTTTACTAAGAGGTTGGTCAAACACTGGAACAAAATTCCTAGAGAGGCAGTCGTCCCAAGCCCTTCAGAGTTTAAGAGGTATTTGGACCATTCTTTAACTTTTGGTCAGCCCTGAGTTGATCAGGTAGTTGGACTGGATGATCACTGTAGTCTCTTCCAACTGAGACAGTCTATTCTATTCTATTAATTGGCTTTGATCATAAATTCAAATTACAGAAGATATTCTTTTAGAACATACTGTATTATCACTGTAGTCAGAGAGAACCCAAAATAAATAAAATAAATAATTTTTTTTGATTTTCAGGACTGTCCTTTAGGCTCAGGTTTTACACTGAATCAAGGATTTTATGTTCATGATGTTTTATTAATTAAGGTCTGCATGTCACTATGGGGAAGTTACTTTTTCTGGCCAAAATATACTTCGATTAGTTCCCTTTTCTTTTGAGTCACTTTGCCCCCTGCTGTACAGAGAGTTAAATACTACAACTGGCATAGATCTATTCCAGGTAGATGTTATAGCAGCCATCTCTGTATTTCATTTAAAACACCTCTTCCAGAGGCAAACTGTTCAGGCTTCATAATCACTAGAATTAATGTTGTAACTGTGCATTGCAGACCCAGTCACAGCCAAGGGCTTTACTGTGCTCTCTGCTGCTGAAGTAATCACAGGCTGAGAGAAGAGGAAAAGGAACCAGCAGGTCACAGCACCTTTGTCAGCAGGACTGAAAATAACCTTAGTGAATTAGGAAATTAGCCACTGCTGTATGTTTATAAGTCTCCAGGCAAAAACGATGAGGTAGAAGGTGAAGGTGTATGAAGAATTATCTTAGCTGATACTTAATGGATTATTTTTTGAACTGTGAGCAGCACAGGTGGAGAAAAGTACTCGGTTTTTATGTTTAGCAGGTGAGAAAAGCAACCTAAACAGTATCTAATCATAGCTGAGAGTCAATTTGCCATTTCCAAGAGAAAAACTTTAGATAGAGTCTGGTAAAATTTGGAAACAAAGACATTTATGTTTGTCACGTGATCTGGAACCCAATATCCAATGCTACCAACACATGGTATGGCCTGATCAAAAGAATTTTTTTAATCAAACTCAGGTTGCTTTTGTTTGAAAAGTGTACTTCTCTTGATCCAGACACTTCTTTGTCCAGAACAAACTGGGTTCAGTTTACTTTCATCTCGTCCAAAGCAGGACTGTCTATATCCTTTTATACATTCTTAGTAAGTTTTGTCAGTGACCAGAGGCAAATTTTATCAAGTTATCTGTGAGGTCTGTCCCTGAAAACTAATTGGGAAAAAAATGGTATTTAAAAAACCAAGAAAGCAGCATGGTTCAAACATATATACACACATACACACTCATATATACTTACACACTTTATTTAAAATGAAAGAAAACTGTAACAAAATAAAATTAATAGAAAAAGAACCCTTAGATCCAGAAACTTAACTTCTTTTATTGCTTAGCTAAAACAATGAGCAAGGAAAACTTGAGACAGATAAGAGGCAGAAAGAACCACATTTATCAACCAGAGAAAATGAAGGTACAAAAATCAAGATGTGATGCCAAAGGCCTGTATGACAGATTCAGATAATAAATAATTCAGATATTAAATAATTCAATCACTATTCAATACATTTACTGTTTGTTAGATATTCAGTGCTGTATCTCAACAATCACAACTGCATGCAAAATACAGCAGCTAAACTGCAAGTAATACCCACCACATTCTGTTTAGTGTGGGTTCTTTATGAAGGGTGGCACAACCCAAAATATAAATTTTTTTTATTTAATACTATTGTAATGTATAAATGCATTTACAGTGTTGGTTTGAAACAGTTAACACTGGTCAGCCTAGCTTGAAAGTTCCTTGTACTATGGATTTTAGCCAGATTCTTAATGGCACTTGAACATTTTTATTGTGGTAGCTTTATGTATTAGCATATTAAACATTTACTACAGGCATTTTCTGGATGTGAGGTGAAAGACTTGAAATACTTCTCAGTGCTCTGAAATACTATAAAAATAAATACATAGAGACTGGATATATCATAACATTTCTAAATTCAGCCTACATGACAAATGAATGTAAAGTGTATTACAAAAATATTTTCATTCCTTACTTTCATTTAAAACATACCACCTCCTTTCAATTTTCCATTTTACACATATCAAGACTGGCAATAGGAAATAACTTTCACAATGTCTGTAATTGATACAAGTGGCAATTTAACTGATTAGTTAGGCTATGTTCTCCAGATTTTTAAAATATTTTGGGCAGCATATATTGTACTGGTGTATTGAACTCTTGACAATTCAGCAACTGGTATCATAATAGGAGGCACTAGCTTGTACTCTGATGCCAGCTCATAGTTAAGCCTACTCAGGCACTTAAGGTGTAAAGCTGAGCTCTTTGGCCTATCTGCAGATGGTGAACTTCTGAAAATGTGGCACTGCATTAACTTTTAAAGCAGTGGCTTGGTTTCAGTGCCCACTGTATATCATACACTGAATAATAATGTAACACAGTCTCCAAACCAAACAAATACACAAAATAAATTAAAGCCACATACTGTCTACCCTTTCTTCTTAAAATCATTGAAATGTGCATGTTTTGGAGTGTGGTATGAGCTATTTAAAACTGATTTCATACATCATCTTGCTCTTTCCTAATATCAGCAGATGAACTGATTTTATAATCAGAGGCACTGTCAACTTGTCACATTCCGCAGTTCAAAATGTCAGAAGCAGTGAAAACAGGCTCAGAGTAAGCCAGGCACTTTAGAACAGAGAGACTGCATGCTGAGTTCGGATGTAGAGAATAGATGAACCCTCTTTATATTACACAGAATAATACATGAACCAATACTTGTTACAAGGGCAAATTTCCTTTGAGGGATTATGATGAACAGGATAACTGTGGGCAAAGAAGTACCTCTCAATAGAGCCCTAGGAACTTCATTCTTTTCCTCTCTCAATTATCCTTTTAGAAATATGTATGTTGTATCAGGATAAAACCTCTAAAAGCTGTTTGCTTCAATTCGTTTTCTAAGAGTTTTGTGGGTGTTCTCCCTTTCCCTCCCCCCACCCCCCTAAACTGTTGGACACATGAATGGTAGAGTTCATGTTGTGAGTAAATATTTGAAGGAGATTAACATCTATACAGCCATGAATACAAAGAACAGTTGAAGGCTTGTATGTTTTTTGAGGAATCAGGACGAATCTAAGTCCAGATAATATGTCAATTGTTGAAACACAGTAATTTCCATTTTTTTCAATTTCTCTTGGAAAGGTTAGCTTACCTCTTTTTCATTGTATATCTGCCTAAAAGCTACCTAAAAATGTGGATTTCAGTAGAAAAACTAGCATTTTATTGACAGGTCCATGTGAATAGAATCTTAGAATAATAGATTGAGAAAAAACTCTGAGATCATCAAGTCCAACCATTAACCTAACACTGCCAGATCCACCACTAAACCTTAAGCATCACATCTACACATCTTCTAAATCCCTCCAGGGATGGTGACTTATCAAAGGAAAACTTCTCTAAAGCAAAGAAGATTGAATTAACCAAAGCCTGTTAGAATGAGGATTATATCAGCAGCACTATTTCTATGATTACAGTGCTGGTAGATAAATATTTGTTTAAAAGAACTTTTTTTTTTTTTTAAGAAAGAGACTATGCTATTATCATAACTGTAATAAGCCCAAAACATTTTAATCATACTTTCCTCTGGGACCAAACAGTGAAATAACAAAAGCTCCACAACTTTGCTTTTGGTATGTAAAAGAGATCGCATCTAAATTAATCCTCGAGTCTTTCTACTGATGGATTGATGAATAATTATGTCCTAGAGAATAAAAACATGATTCCCAAAGGCTGGAAAGCAGAGAAGTTAAACTATCACTCCTCAGAGGTGCTTGACCACCTTTTAATCTACACCACCAACTGTGAAGGACTTGGGATACATGTCACTCCCTCTGAACTGCAACATTTACATTGCTGTAAAGAGACACAGACGTGAATAAACAGATCATAAAGACACTTCTTATCTGTGTCACAGAAAGACCAACCTACATTTCATGCTTAAACCAACATACTTCAAAGCATACAGTGGTCAAGTCTGCTCAAAAAACTTGCTGTGAGCAACCTCAGCAGTCAATCTGTCCTGAGACCACTTTTCACAGGGTAAAGTAAATTTTAAGTAGGAAAATGTTATTGATCACACCTCTGGCAGTGTGAGGTTTTTTTCTGTGTCTTTCTCAACCCTGTAACCTTGCTGTGAAAGTATTACCATCAATATCAAACATTTTTTTCTAATGGTCAAAATCCATTTCTGCCAATACTCGCAGGCACCGCCGACTGAGGCTGCGTTAAGTGAGAGTTGCTCCTCAACCTTGGCCAGGCCCTGAAGGATTGCAGTCAAATGTTTTCTACCCATAAAGAATTTCCAAGAAAGATCATTCTCACTGGGTTTGTCAGTTCCTGATTTGAAAGCAAAGGGTTGTCAAGATTCTTGTCAATAAGTCAAGGGAAGGGGAGAGGGAGAAGAAGTGCTTAGAATGCTACATAATCTCATTGGATATATCTTTCCATTACATATGTGTATTATTATGATTTGTATTACTCCCATATCATTGCTATTTCCCCAAAATTTTAAAAGGACTTTTATTCATTTAACTTTTATTTTGTGTCCTTGTGTAATTTGGTGTCATTGTGATATCTTGTTCATTTCCATTCTGAAAAGACTAAGCTGCAACTCACATTATCATGATGATTTCTTAAAGATAGTTTACTTATATGTGCTTCCAAAATGATGATCTCAAATCAATCTAATTTTTTTTTAATCAACCTATGCTTCCTAGGTGTGTACACCTAAATAAATCTCTAAATGACTCTTATCTACAAATCTCTCTCAATTTGATGCTGTGAAGGGTAAAACACCAGATTACCATTGCTTGTGTTATTTTAGTGAAATCTGTCTCCTATCATGCTCTTTTAGAGGAATCTGAGATGGTGGATAACCCACAGCTCTAGATTATACAAAAATTCACTAGGGTAGGGGGAGGGTTGTCTCACAGGCATGCAAGAAACTACTTCTAAGAAAGGAAAGGGTATAAGGTGAAGAAAGAGTTAGTCAGTGAGATTTAATGCACATAATAAATACCAGAAGATGGAGGCTGATCCGTTCAGTCAAGCAGCTACCTATGCAGGATGGTTCAGGACCATTAATGATGATCACATACACTAACAGTTCCAAAAGACCTACTGCATATTGAAAACCTGTAGTGGAAAATACAGGCAGAGTGAAACTACGATGCTTGATTCAGACTTGTCCCTGAACAGTATCCAACTGTAAAAAGAGGCATTTAACGTATGGCTACAGATACAGTAATATCTAACTCTGCAAAGAAAATGAAAAAGGAATATAGAAAGATCTCTAAGTATAATGATCAGATTTTATACATCAATAAGGTACTTGATAATTCTCTGTAAGTGCAATAATGTCTGCAGACTGGGAAACATAGTTGCCCCCAAAGCATTATTTCTGCACTCATTCAAATCTGGTAGAAGTGGGATAACAATGAAACCTCTGTTAATTGTTACCTAATAATGTAATACCACTCTCCTTTAATGGTAATATTCAAAATTATACTGACACTAACACTGGGGGTTTTTTTCTCTGTAAAAATGGTGCAATATCTAGTTGAGTTGCCATGATTAATTAATCCATCACCTGGCTAATGAGGAATGGTAGCTGTATGTCACAGAATTTCAAGGATAACTTCAACTTCTCAAGGATCTCAAGTTGGAATTTTTCTGCTGACAAGTGGTCTAATTGAATTTCAATGAGTTGAAAATGGAGTTTTTTTAGACTTCTTAGTTTTTATAAATAGCTTTCTTTGTGACAATCCTATTATAATTACATATAGTTCAAATGGTTCTAGCTTACCTATGCTCCCCCACCCCCAAAACAAGTAACCTTCCCAAATCTAATACCTTACCTTTGAACACACATTACTTTATCTCTATTGGCCCCTTGATGCTTGTTGTTTTTGTTGGTTTTTTCCTTAACGAAATCTACAGTGGGAAACTTAAAAGCCCTTCCAAGCCTCTATGGTTTTGCTGCTGAGCCAGTTTTAATCACATGTGGATTGAATTTTGAGACTTCTAAATCCCTTTTCTCTCCCACCCAGTGTCCAAAAAAAATAAACCAGAGTGCCTGGGAGCTGCAGCACAATCCCCAGCTTGGACTAAACAAATGACAGGATTCCTCTGTGCCCTATCACCCACTAGTGTTAGTACTGCCTACCGAAATATTTCCTGATCAGTAGTTATAGCAGTATATCCCAAACTAAACCCATAAGACATCTAAAGGACACGATTTTTTTCCATGATGGCAATGGCAACACCTATAACTGATAGTAGTTGTTAAAAACTCCAGTTTATTCTTCAAAATAGAGACTTTACTCTTCTTGTATGTCCTCAGTAATAGCAAGACTTATTCTGCCAGCCACGCTCTCTGAAGTGCATTGCAGAGCACCTGGCACTGTGAGGCACAGTTTGCACTCCAAACACAGGCTGTGTGGTGCTGCATCAGATCAAATACTCCCCAGGGCTACAGGCTCCTGATTGTACGTGGAGAGAAGAAAAACTGTTTCTCCTACTTTTCTGTGTTCATTGGACATGTCTCCAATTGTGGGTAATACAGTATTGCCACTCAGTATGAGCTGAGTAGGAGCAACTTCCTTGATGGAATAATGCATTATTCACAAGGAGAGAAACAGTGAGCTGGCTCTGAGCTACTGAGTTATTTTGTTCCCTTTCCAAGAACAGTGCTTCAGTTTAACATCTCCCTTGCTTCAAGTTTTATCTCCTAGGCCTTCTAACTGGCCCTTTCCAGTCCCTTAAAAAGAAAAACAAAACAAAGCACCAACTAAACAAAACAAAAAACCAAACAAACACAGAAAACAAGCTAAAAGAGGCAATGTGTGGCAAGAGGAGTCTCAGACAAATGCATCCATCTTGACAAGGGAAGTATCAGTTGGAGAGGAGCAGTGGTCACTGCTGAGAGTGTTTCTGAGGCAACATCAGTTCAAACTGAGGAGAGCTGGGGAAGAACCTGCTTTCAAAAATGTTCTGTGGAAACTGTCTGATTGCACCTGCAAACAGCACTGAAAATGTTCTCTGGGTGAAGGAGAGGAATGAGGTCAAAGCAAGGCTGTTAATTAGGTATGAGAGACTGAAAACCTTAGTCAGCACAAACTTTCAGAGTAATGTCCCACCAATTTGGGGAATATTCAGAGCTCCTAAATTTAGAAACATGTAGACACTAAGAAACATTTTACTCTTCTTAATGTTTGAACTTCAAATCCTCTAAGATCTGGTTTATTAATTGGTTAAACAAGGAGAGTCATTTTAGCAGCATTGAACCATTTAGCAGCATTGAACAAATCAAGCAGTATCAAATTGGTTCTCTCAGGTAAATGTACGTCACTCCCACTGAAGTCAACTAAAACTACTTTTTGATAACCTCATGTTTTACTCCTGAAAGCGTCTGAGAAACCTTTTCAAGATAATTTCTTGAATTTTTCAACTACTTTAAAGGCACAGTTGTCCTATTTGGTATTGCCAGCTTGTCAAACACAAAGATATTCAGAGCTGAGAGAAACACTAAGATTCTTCTCATGTATGAATTCTTCACTGGAGTTAAGTTACAACCACTAAAAATAATTTATTCTCTAATCATCTAATAAAACTTCTGAAATACATCAAGTACCTGAACAATGGACATAGCCTACTTACCCATAAAAAATGTCACTCCTGAATACAATTATAGTAAAACTAAATTTATCATTGGATTAATCATGGTGAAAAAAATGTGAAGTCATATTCCAAACTTAAAGGTTTCTACTCTTCTTAAAAAGGGGTGCAATGTTTCCCTTTTTCCAGTCATTGGGACTGCACCTGACTGCCATGACTTTTCAAAAGTCCTTGGACATGCACACACAAGTAAATCTATGGTTTTGATGAGTCTTTAAAGATTAAAGTAGGATTAGACAAAGCAGCAAATGAAACTCAAATTCAAACATTTAAGTAACCATCCAACTCTTCTCTGTATTTCTAAAGGAAATACTTCTCTATTTTCTGATTCAGTGCAGTAAGAAGATGACAGCTGTGCCTAGTGATGGCAGGTGCCAGCTCATGGAACCTCCCCACTGCCTGCCAGTTCTGGTAGTAATTTGGTTTATTATTTGGCAACTTATTTAACCTACTGTGCTTTAGAGACCTGATCTATTAAAGAAAAAAATTATTGTTTTTATTATATTGAAGTCTATGGTTGAAAAGAGTTATACAAGAGTAAACTAACATCTCAAAAGGAGGAAAAGGAAAAAAAGAATAATCATTCTTCTGCTATATATTATATAAACATAAAGAAAGAGTTATATAGGAAAAGGGAAATGTCTCTGAACCCAGTTCTTCATACAGCAATGAACTATTGTAAATGATCTGCCTGATAAATATTTGCAAGACTGGGTTCCAATTCAATATACCAAGACAGCTTAGGTGTAAATGATTAAAGCTCATTACATCACAGCTACTACAAGATCCTGTTAAATGAGCAATACAGATTTTGTCTTAAACTACACAAAAATTTTCATCGTGGAGAAAAGGTGTGTGGTAACATATTTCTTTCTTTTTAAGATGGGACTGCTCAGTCCCTTGGGTATTTTTCTGGAGCACAGGCAGTTTTGGATGGTTGGTTGGGTTTGTTCAATGATCAGCATCTCCCACGTTTGTAATCATTGCAAAGCAGGAGGAAATAATTCTTTTACTAAAAGATCATGCAATTTTAAAGAGAAACTTAACCCCATAAGTAATTTCTAAGTAGTAACAGCAGACTGTGACAAGACCACAGACAACAAAAATTGTCTCTCAGGTTACACTCAAGCTGATAAAATGAGAACTGTTTGTCTTTACCCACTCCCAAAAGCCTTTTAGGAGCTAAGACAACAGATGTTTGTCACTACAGCCAGTCATGTGCTGCAATTTCACCCTGGTGAACATATTTTGGAAACAAGCTAATGAGGTGATCTGCAAGAAATATGTTTGGTCCCCTTTGGCAAATATTTCATTGCTGATGTCAATTACCCTTCATCATTAGGCATAAACAACCTGTAATTACTTTATCCTCTAGAAAAAAAAAATAATAAAAAAAATCAGAATGTTCTCTAGGAATGTGTCTAAAAAGGTCACATTTCCACAACTATCTCTAGTTCTTCATAACAACAAAACTGAGGAATCAGATGCTCAGAAACTGAATGTTCCCATGAAAAATTGAATTACTTTTCTTTATATATTTACTAAATTGTAATGAAATTTCTTCCCAACTTGGTTCTCTCCTCTCCACTATGCTTTCTGGAGAGTACTTTTTAACAAGTTTACATATCAGTCTCTGTAATTACACCATTATTTCCAACTTTTGTGCTGGAAGAGTCTGTGACAGATTTGGAGTTTTCCTTGAAAATTGGAATTTTTCCAAGGATAAAGACTCCTTTTCCAATTATTTCTAGTCGTTACACAAAGAGGTAAATTCTTCCATTGTGTTGCTGTCATTAGGACCCAAAATAAATTCTAATTGCACCATCAAAGACACATGTTACTTTACATTTACTGACCCAGACTAGACTCTTTCCTTTCTCCATGACACAAGATTGAAAAATTAACTGAAATTTCTAAGCAATCCTGTCAAAGTGGAGCCCTTAAAGCTTTATGAAGTATAGTATTATAGACAATCTTGAACACCTATTAGTCATGATAATATCCCATTAAAAATAAAAATAGCCTTTATCTAAGAGAATTATTATTAAATTAGCTAACAGAATTGAAACAACATTACAGACTGTATGGAAATACATTCCTGGAAACTTCACACAGTTTCAGCTTTAATTCAGGTTGTTCATTTCTGTACTCATCAGGACAAGAAAGAATAAGAAACCCAGAAATAATGGGAAGAGTAAGTGAATCTGTATTCTGATGGTTTTTTTGCTAATGACTTGCTATGCTTTTCTTTAATGGAATATTTTCATATTTACATCTAGTCTGTTAAAAGGAGATTTAAATGTGGTATCAAACAACATCTGCCCTTGACTCATTCTGCCAAAATTTGTGATTTTACAAACACATTTTTTCCCAAGCATTCCCCTCCTTTTAGCTCCTCTCTTAAACAATCAGACATAAAACAGACAAACTGAAAAAGAGTCTTTCATTTATGATCTTGCTGTCATTTGCAACAATGGTAGGGTAAAGACTTATTGGATGGAAATATAATGTTTATGTAGAAGCATTAACTTTAAGTTGGATAGCAAATTATTTTCCACTTATCTGCAATGGGGTTGGAGAACACTCTTGAAAGTAGAATAAAAAATTAATCTTACCGGGACAGTAATTGTGACACTATTGAGTGTGCTGAACTGAGCTGCAGTTTTAAAAGAGATCAAAAAAAATGGATTAGCTCTCATCTTCACTTATACACTGTACAGTTTGAGTCTGTGAGATCAGACAGTGAATTTGCAAAGTCTGTGGGACAAGACAAGAGACAGGTGGTGGCTACACCAGCACATCCAGAGTTATGTGGTAAATCAAACACTGGAGCACCAGCTTTTAGGAGACAACAGAATGGCTGAAGCAAAAGTCAAACCACAAAATCACTGCTGCAAGGGTTTGGTCCTTTCAGCATTTCCCCTTATTTGTGTTTCTTCTCAAGGTTTTTTTTTTTTTACTTGAGTTTTTGGTTTAATGTTATATGAAACTAATACTTTTAAGAACGGCAGAATAATACATTCAAAAGATTTCTCTGTTTGGAACCAGCTGCTCAAATGGCAACTGAAGGTGTACAAGACATTGCAGAATCAATTTTCATGCTTAAGAAACAAAATATGTAAAAACCTCTCTCAGTCACTCTCACATGACAACAGCCAAAGATGTGACTCACAAACATCACAGTCGTGACTCAGCCAACTCCAGTTTGTGGCACAGTGACACAGTCACAACTTTGGAAATCACGAGACTGTGAGTTGCACAGATTAAAATCTACCCTGGACTAAACAGTCACAAAAGGAAACAAACAGTCGCTGCTACTGCAGACATACTACAGAGTTGTAAAATATTTAGATTCTCAATTACTTCCTATGCACTGCATAGTTTAATGTGTTTATCAATCCTGTGCACTGGTTTCATTGTGTGAGATGCAGCAGTTGGGAACAGGAACAAATGGTTTCCACATAATGAAATCAGTTGTTTAAACTAAAGCAAATGACTACCTAATATGGAATAAGTGGGATAGATGGTTTGATTGATTTATTGAGGAAACTATGAGGTATTAACAGCTTACACTATGAAGACAGTTTAACGCAGTTGATAAGATTGCCAATTAAAAATACATTTGCAAAGAAAAAGAAAGGGAACAAGAACAGAGCACCTACTGAAAAATTAAATTAATCAAGAAAAATTGAAATCGATTAACAATTAGTAATACTCTCAGGACTTATTAAGTTTCTGCTTAGGATGATGGAAATAGTCAACACAGTTTCCATGAATTTAAATTCAGGCCTTGGCCAGACACCCTAAAGTGAACAAGGTTCGTGTTCACAACCAAACTACGTCCCCATGTGCCACACCTATACATCTTTTGAGCACTTATAAGGATGGTGATATCACTCTTTTTTCTGGGCAGCCTGTTCCAATGCCTCACCACCCTTTTAGTGAAGAAATTTTTTCTAATAGCCAACCTAAAATTATGCAGCTATTTGTATGCAAAATTACAGGAATTAAACATCAATTCTTAAAAGGATGCCTGAAAAATCTCTCACCAAGGGAATACTCAGTGTTGTTTCTGTAGAGACTTGCAGGAGTTTACCTGAAATAAAATGGCACTGTCATTAAACAGCTCCACTAATATTTACTGACCTGTCACTTTCTGTTTGTAGTTGAGGAGGTAAATAGGAAAGAGAGAAGCCTCAACTCCAGAGAACTGGGAATCAAGGCACTCAAGTCTATTTTCAATTAGTTTTGAAGCTTTTAATAATAACTTCCTGGAAGAAATGGCTCTTTTATAGATCTAATACTGTCACCAGTTGGCACAGCCACTGCTCAGCTCCAGTCCCAGTCCAACACTGGACTGACAAATGTGTTGTGTAGCCTTCTGGTCTCTGGCTGCCATGAGATTAAAGCAATACTCCTACTACAGCAAGATGTTTACACCCTCTGACAACTTCCCTTCTAGCTGCTGAATTTTCTGAATAATTGCATATATAAACCATGCACTTTTCTTATTTATATTCTCATATTTAATGACCTAGCGTTGCAGTAACTTCTGAAATTATGATGTATGATGCTTTAGATTACAATTCTTGTTTGTTTCCATTGTATATGTACCTGATAGAATCAGGCAAGGTAAAAGGCTTTGAGATTTTGTATTTCTCTAAGATTAGCGGTTGCTGAAGCTCCTTCTTCTAACTCCCTATAGCTCATCTTTGATGCAGACCAACCAACTCAAGGTGTAAGATGAGGTCCCCCACAAGTGCCCAAATCCATGACTGCTTTACTTAGGCAACCAGCTTGGATGGCATAAGGGCTGGTCATAACAGTTTGATAAAAAACTATTAAAAAAATTTAATTGAATAACTATTAATTGATATTTTCAGTTACTACATAGTTGTCCGACACAAATTTAAGATTTTTTGAGGCAAGTATCACTTTATTCTTTTTTTTAACATTCATTATTGGGGTTTGAAAAAGGTTATAGGGAAAACTTTAATAACAGGAAAAAGTATATCTTTTAATTATTGATCTAAACTGTCATTAACTAAATGCTAAATAATCCAGAAATGTTAATTTAAACGTACTTTCATTTCTATGTAGACTGCAGTGTAATGAATAAGTAACAGACTGTCTTCCACAGAGCAATATACTCTATCACAAATCTTGAGCTGTACTTCCTCCCTTATTTTTAGTCGAAATGTGATTCCAGAAAGATATTATTAAGTTATAACACCTTAGTCCTTTTCAAGCTCCAGGCACTTAAGATGCTGAATTTTAGATTGCTTTTTTATATTCTGCCTGTTCCTGGCTTCCTTACTGTATGTTTAGGCATTAAAACTGTCTGCTTCAATTTCCCCCCTGCTTAGGAAGATATGACAGAAAGATGAAAAAGTCTACCTTTAGTCTTGAATAGCTAAACATACCATAAAAAAAGAAACAGTGGAAACAAATAACACCTTACCAAGGTAATTTACATTCTGTGGTCACTGAAAATATACTAAAACAAGAGTGATATGGCACAAGTCTGGTCATGTTTCTTCCAGAAAAACTACCACTGCTATTCCTCATATTTTTGAGCTTCTATTAGAAGGCCCTTATATAAAAGAAATTCCATTAAATTAGTCTCGTTATAACAATTTCTATAAAGAATAACTGGAAAGGTATTCAGTACAGTGAGAGCACCAATTTTTAAATTTCACTTTCTAGTTAAATAAAAATGTTTAACCCTGTGGGGGAGGGTTTCAAAGTACCAATTAATGCCCAAAATTTAACCTGAATCAATCTCCATTCTCATAGTTTTCAATGCTCAAAATTGAATCCTGGTAGCACTTCTATGACCAACTTTTGTTGTCTTGGAAAAATAAGGAAGAATTGGGTATGGATCTCTACAGCTGAAGTACTAGAGTGTATATTTCTATTTGTAGATAGAATTTGAGGCTGCAGTATGTAATCCTAAGGGACAGTTCACCATAGATGGCATAAAAAAAGCCCAAAAAAACAAACCCCAAGAAAACAGTTTTTGAATAGATATATATACCAAGAGTCATCAGGTGGAATTAAGTTTTGCTTGTTGCACATTAACAGGTATCTAACATATAATAAATTTCTTCAGATAAATTTCAGCGGGGTGGGGAAGAAAAAAGTCACAAACTCATCTGAGGAGAACACTATAAGCTTTTATGTTTTATATATCATAGAATCATAGAATGGTTTGGGTTGAAAGAGACCCTTAATATCATCTAGTTCCAATCCCCAGCCGTGGGCAGGAACACCTTCCCCTGGACCAGGTAGTTCAAAGCACCACCCAATCTGACCTTAGAAACTCCCAGGGATGGAGAATCCTCAACTTCTCTGGGCAACCTGTGCCAGTGCCTCACCACTTTGACAGCAAAGAACATATATTTTATATATATATACACACACACACACAGAGGACACTAGTTTCCAGACAGAAGTGACATTTGCCACTACAAACCAGTAGTAGCAGCACCACTTGTCTTCTGCTTAACAAGGAAATTGCTAATGGGACGCGACAAAAATCAGCCTCTGAGGCAGCAGTTTGTACATACCCAAAAGGCTGATTTTTTCACTCTCATACTTCTTCTGAAGAAATACTGAGCCATCAGTAACACCAAGCGTAAATAAAATTGATGATTTCAGAACAGAAAAAAAACGCAGTGAAAAGGCTCATTAAACCAAATGTGTTGGCATCCCAGCCTGTATCAGCTGGAACGGGTTCCACAAAGAAAATGCCCACAGCACAGGTACCAAAGTGCCATCCTGTCTGATTGGCATCACCAAGTCAGACCTCGTGTGGATAAATGCAGCTTTACCCCAATCTCACACACTGGGACATACCAAGCTGCATTACCAAACAACTGTACCATGGAGGAAGGAAGCACTGACTTCCTATTCAAGCTTGAAAAGTAGTTTTATAGGTTTTTTTCTCAGAGCTTTTGTCAATGATAGTTAATTGAGCCTATAACCTCTTGGCTGCTGAGAGAAACCTTTGCAAGGCATGATGGCAGTGGGTGGCTTTAGGTCAGGGGAATCTCTTGCTGTTCCTGGAGAGCTGGTGACAGCAGCACAGCTGATTTCATATGAGATATTTGCATTCCTTTTATGCTAACAGCTTACTTTTAATGTTAGGAAAATCAAACATTGCAAGACAGAATAATCAAGTGAGGGGCTAAGTGAGGGGCTCAGCTAATTACCCTTTTCCACAGAGGTAAAAACAGTGGTACCTCAAATGCCTCTGTAAAAGAGAATGTAAGCAATAATTTGAAACAAGTGATTATTTTAAATATACTTATTTTACATGTTGTCAACTGGTAGGAAATTAACTATATAATTGGTACAGTGTTTTTTCAGACTGAGATGATTACTACTTAACTTAGTGAAACAGTTCCCCTGTATTGATAATAAAGGGGGAAAAAAGTTTAGCTTAGCAAACTTGGAACATTTTCCTACAAGTTGTCTTTGACCCCATTTCAGTGCTGATGGAAATATATTCCAAAATTTCCTCTTGAATAACACTGAACAATCAAGACGAATTATTTTTCTGCCCTGCAAAAGCAAATTAGATGTCAGCTCCTGGTTTGTATTCCACAAGCTGCTCATCTGGAAGATCTGATATGAAGAATTTCTTTTTAATTAATAAGAGAGAAATGGTAACATGAATATACCATAATTACATAGGATAAAAATCTACCCATATCATGGTGTACAATGAGAAAATAATAGACCGAAGACAATTATTATTCCTGTTCTTATATAGTTTGACTATTCATTTTCAATATCATTTGGTGACTTTCTGATGACTAGGACATGGTATTCTGTATTTTGTAGCACACGCCTAAATTTAAATGAGCATCTTATGCATTAAATGTTCTAAGCAAACTATAGAAACACATTTGTGCTGTCATTACATAACTTCTTTTGGAAATGGAAGAACTCCACAGTATTCTCTGTTAGAGAAAATCCAACTGAGAGTTTCAGAAAACCCTAAGAAATGTCCTTCTTGCAAATTCTTAAACAGATTTTTAAATCTCTCAGCCTGATGAATGTAAGAACTGTCTTGGGAACAGGTCTAATTATGGAAAGTTTACTACCAGAAAATCAGATAGAGAAATGAGGACCAATAATGATTTCATCAACACGTCTTGAAAGATATTCTCATTTTACACTAATAGATAGCAACTACTACAGAGAAATAAAGGCAAGACTCCAAGCCTGACAAGTAACAGAATTTCTGTGCAAACCACAAAGTTTGAAATCTGTGAAGTGATTAAAACAAAATTGTTTGCTATGTGGCAGTGGTGCACGTACTTTGTGAGCACTGGCTTAAGGGCACAGAAGGAGGAACAGCAGCACTAGAAAGGGAGAGAACACGATGTCAGGATTACAACTGCTATTTATGCAGTATATTTTCACTATCTCTTTCGACTAGTCTTTTGTCATCCAGCGGCAGCAAGATACAGTCTCCAGATGGATCCTGCAGCTGTGCACATTTGGTTCAAAGGTGTGTCAGCTCCTGTTTGTTCTCCAGTCAGCCGGGAGGTACATGGCACAGGGGCAGGATCAATGCAGACGTGTGGTGAAAAGAGTAAGTCAATCTGTGTGGGCAACTCATGTTGATATACAGCCCTGCACACAGTGGGACTACTGGAGTTATGGTCTGGGCACCCCTGGTTCTCAGGTTTGCCATCTTAACCAGGTAGCTAAAATCACAAAGCAATATTTATTCCACAAAAGAGATGTGTAGACATCACAGCCCATACTTTACCAGACATGTATATGAAACCCTGATAAGGAATATTGCTGGTGTGCCACATCCCCCACACCCGTTCACTTCTCATCTACCCTTCTTCAGCATATTTGTTGATACACATGTTGCATCTAGACTTCTCATTTGCTCTTCAAAACATAATTGCAAAACTGAGGAAAAGAAATAAAAAATAATAGCAAAGCTCCATATGCAGCAATTCAATGCTTAGCAACCTGTGAGAGACTGAAGGAAAAATCACAAATTATCTGCAAGAGGCAGTTGGAACAAGGGCTTGGGGTAAACAGACACACAAACAACATGTCAGCCATGATAAAGAGTGTAAATTTGAACAGATGTCACTTCCAGAGCAGCAGCAGGCAGATTAAACAGAATTGGCTTTGGATGAAATCCAAGGAAGAGCGAGAAAATACGACGCTTTCACCCTAAGCACTTAGAGAAATCTAGTCTCCAGAAGCTCTTTTCCTTAGTAATCATAATTGAACTGGGCTAAAAATAGGAAGAGACTTCAGGAAAGCCAGTTTACAATACATACGTTTATTACACATACATATTGTTCTGTAAATGCTTCATTTTCAGGTAAAAAGAACAAAAAATCCCATCTGTTATGAAAAAAAACCCACACCTAAATAAGTAGCCTTCAAGTTATAATAATTAACGGTAGCAGAGAGTTCACCAGCATGTTACTAGTGCTTAATGAATCTAGGCCAAGTCTCTGAAACAAAACATAACGTTACAACTCTTCAGATTAAATCATAGTCATGATATATTTCTGCTGTATGCATTGTTTCTTGAATAATTCTGGTTATTGGTGTTTTACACATGTGTGTTTTAAATTATTTGCATATATCAGTTTATCATATACGATGTACCCCAGTAGAAACCAAGAGAATACAAAACTACTGAAAATCAGTGGCCACAATTTTAATGAAGACATCACCAGAGGAGTTCTCATATATTCCCCTCGTAAGCACAATCATTATGCTAATTTCAAATCATAACACTAGTAGAAATAAATGCCAATAAATGTCATCTGTCCATGTTTGTGCACTCTAGAACTGAGAAAATTATGTCCAAACCTGATTAATAAGCCTGAATTAATCCATCATCACCACCACTATTATCTTTAACTGTTAGATACAAACAAAAGAGAAAACCAACATTTTGAGAAGTTGCAAAATAAAGAAACACATCACAGAGGTAGATTATCAAACCAACTGAATTTTCAATTATTAGTACTGAAATGAACTCGGGATTACACCTTTATTTCCTTGAAAAGATCTGCTTTCAGGATGGCCTGCAGAACAGCGCAATTATCTTCATGAAAGCCAAAGGAATGACAAGTTATTATTTCTCAAATTAATTAATATCGGGTCTCCTAGTTAACACTAAGCTCCATGTGGAAGAGAGAAAAATCACACACTTTGTTTAATATGCACAACAGATGCCATCTCCACACAGCTGAATAGCATTTTCATATTTGTAAGTCAGTATTTCAAGTCGAAACATCGCAGAGTTTTTCTAAGTCAATAACACAAGCCTATGAAATTAAAATGCACTACTTGTGTCAAACACAACAAAATCATTGTTTGTTTATTTTTAAGGTGATAATAAAAAAGAGTAATGATACTGCTGGATAATGAAACAATCTGCCACAAGGCAAGTTGCAGAATATAGAGCGGAGCTCTAGCAACAATCCTAAGGAAAGCTTCAGCTTTCTCCCAAACACATTAACAAGTCCCTTTTATTACCAGGTGATATTTTTGCATTTAAAAGAGAGTTGATTTTCATGTGGTTCTTAAAGGTCAAACAGTTAATCTACCTCTATAAGGAGAGCCTATTCCTCTGAAGAGATTTCTAGAGGACATCAAATCAATAAGAGTCATCAGGCTCAAAAAGAATAAAAGCCTTCCCTGCAAAAGCTTATACCAGTCCCAAAGAAATTGGATCCAGCTTGTGGAAAAAAAAAAGATCATCCATCATGCAGCATTAAAAAGTAGCAACCTTAAGAGTAGAACATGGATGTAAAAGATTTTTATATCAGTAATTCTGAAGAAAAAACCTATTCAGTGTGGAACTTGTGCATTCCCTGTGCCTTTGCATTTGTGAGTTGTAAAAACAATAAGGGAGTAAAAATCCGAACTTACTACAGTATGATGCGCTGGAATTTTCAATACTGTGTTCTTCAGCTCTCAATGAAGTGACACAAACCCTCTGTGTTCCTGCTGGTGGTGTGAGAGACAAAAAGGGAACTCCAATGAGAAAAGGGTAGATCTGGCTGTACACTTATGTTTATTTATTATGTTTATTCAACATAATAAACCCATTTCTTATATTCCCATTTTATTCAACATAATAAACCCATTTCTTATATTCCTAAGGACACTGCCATTTGCCCTCCATACAATGGTTTGAGAGCATTGGGGGCACTTCAAATGAAAGTAAAATACTGAATTCTGGAAATTGTGACAAGTCATTTCAAAAATATTTTTGGGTTTGGAAGTCATTGGCCTGGAAGAAGGATACTTGTGAATGTGCTGTTTTAGAATGGGATTCAAAAGAATTGGTCTTCTGTTCCTGGCTCTGACACAACCTTGTACAAGAGTTTTTGGAGTCAGTTTCCCATTTAGATAATAATGATGACAATAATACCCTTTTTTAGTCTTTTCCACAGGCCAGGAACTCTTTAAGATGGTGACTGTGTCAGGAGAGGATCTGCATATATAAATATATGCACACATACATAAAAGAAAACTCATCTCAATATCCTGATCTCACTTAAAGCCACCAGGCATCTCTACAGCACAAATGGAAGAACTGTAAAAAATAAACTCAGGTTTTGCCCTTCATTATATATACAAAACATTTCCGTGCTCAAAAGGAAGGCTTGAGAGTTACACGGGAATATTGAACCTTCTATGAGGACAACTGTTTAACATCTTTCTGCATGTACAGAACAGTGCTGGTTATGATGGTTTCGCTTCTGAAGGAAATTAAAAAAATATACAAGGAAAACAGACTGAAAAAAAATGTTAAAAATTCAAAGAATTATAAGAGAGAGAGTGAGAATAAAAATTCAGTGAAATCCAAAACTGTAAGTCTGCTTTATCCGGACAGCACTAGAGTAGAATTATTCAATTTGTTGAAAAGTAATTATTCAAGTAATAGCAAAACAATACGACTGCTTGGTCTGTATCACGTCTTGAGGAATTCACCTCGACACTGACATTGCCATTTCTATCTGAGTTTGATATTAAAACTATGCTACATACATTTTTAATTTTCACCCCTTTCAGCTAATATAGGATAAATCTCAATCATTACTCTGCCTAGCTTGCTTTCAAATCCAGGAATAAAAAATCCATAGTCTATAAGCTTTGAGGCTTTTTGTTTATATGACAATTGCTTTTAATTACTATTTTGTTCGCTGAGTCTCTTCAATGAAATTTAAAATGCAATTATTTTCCACTCAAATACACAGTAATTTGAATGATTTATATTTTGATGTAATTAAGGTAAAAGTATTCATTATATATAAAACATTTTATACCATTTCCTGACAATACATTATTATTATTTATTTTTCAATTCTCATTTCATTCATCATTCACTTTGAAACTGTTTAGAGGGAGAAGACAGATTGGAAGATAATTGTTATTTCCTTTTTATGTCCTCTCCGCACATTGACCCCTCCATGTACTTTAAAAACTTTTTTATTTCTTTCCCAAAATAAATACATTTCAGCTTTCACTCCCTCCAACACTTCACAGCAGTAATGTTAGTGTGTTCACTTAAGATATTTTTCAAGTTTTAAAGGTCATCAGAGTTCAAGAGGGATGTTCTATACTTGAAAAGTTCCCCAGAGTTCTAGAATTATTACTAGAGCTCATTATATTTTCCATATATGACCATATCTCAAAGTTTGTGTTCAATTTTGAATAACTAGAATTTTTAAAGGTCAAATAAATAATGAGGTGTCTCACTGCAATAGGAAACATATTCCCTATTTTGCCACAAGATTTTCTAATTCCATTACTTCTGGAAGAAAATACTTTGCTGTATTGGATTGTTGTATTAAATTCTCATCATACTTATCATTAGAGAGTATACAGTATAAACACATGTTCAACAGAAGCATAATAAAATCTGTAGCTGTGGTTTAGCCATGATAAACTCTTCTCAGAAATTAAAATGTGTTTCAATATTTAGGATTAGTACTTCGCCTCCACCTACAGCATCATATAGTTTCTTTATTGTCACTTTTTCATTGGTGATAACTGTGAATGACCAATATGCTGCCACTTACTAAATTTTCTGGGGGATAATGTAGAAGGATGAGTGCAAGAGAGATACAAGAAACAAAAACCAAAACCAAACAACACCCCAAACCAAACCAATCATCCAACCAACCAACCAAAAAACCAAACCAAAAACAACAAAAGAACCTGACCAAAACAAACCCAAACCTCTTTTTCTACATAGCTAACTTCAGTGAGTTAGGAAGCAGAAAACCAGGATCTAATTATTTAAGAACCTGAATAGAAATAATGGAAAACTTTTGGTACTGTCATAATTTAAAAAAAATCCATCATATTTAAATATTTTGCTTTAATTAGCCTGAGGAAGAAGAATACCATAACTGAAGGCTTGATATCTGCTCTTGTGGAGTTACTACAGACCAGTCCAGAAGCATGAGCAGGGCCTCAACAGGGGTATATTAAACTAAAAATCCCACAGTTGTAGCAAAGTTGTACTGTGAGGGACTGGATGAGCCTCTGGCTTAAACCAGCACCACGGTTTGCCTGCAACACAGCAAAGAGACCCCAAAAGAGGTACCAGAACACTGATGAGATCAGATCAGCTGGACCGATGGGAGGATATCTGGGAGAGGAGAAGATACAGAAAAAGGCTCTTTCAGCCCATGGACCATATGGACATACCCATCCTGGCTTCCAGAAAACTCCCTGATTCTTTTCATTCCTTCAGCCTCTCCAGAACCTGCTCTGCCACTACGATAAAACGTTGCCTATGAATCATTCTGCTTTGCTGAGGCCACCCTTCTACATCTAGACAGTACCATAATAATTTCACAACAGCAAAGAGCTGAGCCTTCAGTCAGGCTATCACTCACTGACAGAACACTTTTAATCACAGAAAAGTTAAAAGAAAATATGCAAAGAGGTGTTGCTTTTCCTCCACTTTCAAGTCTCAAAAAAAACCATGAACAAACTGCAACGCACTACACCAGACCTGTCAAAGCAGATCTGTATCTCTGGGAGAAAAAGTCTGATGCAAAATAGGAAAGACATAAATTGAAATAGATAAATAATGCTCCAGAGAATGTTGATTTTATTTTACAATTAAAGTGATCAAATATTTCCAAGAAATGCAGTCAAAAGAAAGGGGTGGTCTGAGCCAACATCCCTTTGACCTTTAAAAGTCTGTGATTAAGAAATACTTCATTAAAAAGTAGAATCAATACCTGAATGCTTATGAGGAGTTTCTCAGTGATCATATTTTAAACTTTTTAATTAATGTAACACAAACCAATGGTGAATGCTCAGCTACATTTGTTTTTCTCTAAATGCATTCAAACCATCCTCTCTAGGTCAATGTTTTCATGTCATCTCTATGTCAGATAGGATGGTAGCCACAAAAATAACAGATATTATACAGATAATGTTGAAATAGGAATGTTTCAAAAAAATTGAAGAAAATTAAAAAACAATTTTCGCAGTAAGATCTCAGAGTGACATTTCTTTCTGCTGTTGTTCCAGTTGAGTTATTTTACCAACTTAACATCAATATATCAAGAAAATAGACTGGATATTAGGAAAAATTTCTTCACTGAAGGGGTTGTCAAGCACTGGTACAGGCTCTCCAGGGCAGTGGTGGTGTCACCATCCCTGGAGGGATTTAAATGGCATGTAGATGTGGCACTTTGGGACATGGTTTAGTGGTGGACTTGGCAGCACTGGGTTAACAGCTGAACTTGGTGATTTTAGAGGTCTTTTCCAACCCATAAGATTCTATGACTCTGTGATTCTAAATGCATCCATTCAAGCACAATCACTGTGAATATTTCAAATCCTTTGCTTCAACCTGGGAAAACCACTACACTCGATGTTAGCACAGATCTTAAGTCACTGGATAGTGGGGTAGAGCTCTCTGAAGTTATCTTTTTTGGCATACACTAAATTTAACAGTTTAACAGAATTTTCATAACAAATTCTATGATATAGTGACTAGTTCCATTCGGTAACCAAAAGAAAAACTTGAATTCTTGAAGTTCTTGAGTGTATTAACTGAACATAAGAATTATTCACTGCTTTACTCTATTTGCTTTACATGTTTTTCATAATTAACATCTCAGTTCCATCTTCACTGTTCCATCTTTAAGGCACTGTCATGGTATACAATATGCTGTATTCAATTCATTTTGTCCAATTTCTCACTTCCAGCCTAGGAAATTTAAAGCCAGAGCTCTGACACATCAGTCACACAATCAGCTAAATTAGGCTACTCCAGTTGGCTTAACTGGCAACTTTCAAGCAAGCAAAACAAGGCAGGAAGGTTTTAATGGTTTAAAGCCTCCAAAGTGGATCATAATACGAAATGTATTGCTCATCGACTGGCATGGAAGGCAAGGAGTGCCATATGCTTTCTGTTTCATTTGTGTTGTTTATCTTTAATACTAAACCCTAATGCAATACACTTTCTATTACTCTGCCGTGTCAATCTTTTTTATGTGTAAGGGGATCAGGAAAACAAGACAATATTGGTTTCAATAGTCACAAGCCAATACAGGCACTACTAATTCCAGGGTAGCTGAGAGCTATGGAGTCATAAATTACTACTCCGTGCAGGAACTAGAAAATACAGTTAACCATACAGTCAAAATACTTGCTTGGATGGACAGCTGATGGCTTGGAGTTAATAATTAGACAAATCTGAAAACAAGACAGTAATAGGTCAAAAATATGGATGAGCAACTCAAGTTTTAAAGCGTTGATGCAATATTCAAATCCTTCATATATAACTAGTATGTAAAGAATGGAGTTTCCTTCAAGACAGCACTGCATTCGTAGATTTAGGAGACTTTTTCCACCTAAAATATGACAGTGCCTTGGTAGCAATGATTCCTCACGTTGCAAAGCAAGAAGTCAGTATTTATGAAAAGCCAAACTCCATCTGATCCTACTCAAATGTTCCCATATCCCTACCAGGTTTCTGCTGCTTTCTTTTATCTTACTCAACAGACACAAAACCAAAAATCCACGTAGAGAAAGGCAGCAATGGACATGCCTGAGTTCAAATTTTAAAAGGCAAAATATTTCATTCCAACCACATTGTGGATTAATAACACTATTCATCTTTGAAGTCAAAAAAGAGGAAGACACAAACTTTCCGAGGACCTCTTTGCCCTTAAATAGTGTTTTCAGACACCATTTTTTTCCTCTCTATAAGATGGTGGAGATTACTTCTTGATGACAAGATGTTTTCATAAGTATGTGCACTGGAGTCACCTTACAGAAGGTGTTACATTGCTGCTTTGCTCCTCTTAGAGTTTGTGTAGAATTTGAAGCACTAGTCTTGACTCTGTTGCAATCCCTTTTAGTCCTCAGTCTTTCTCTAGACCTGAACTACCCATTGTGAACAAGAAAAATGCTGCAATGTGACATGATAAGAGATTAGAGAAAGCAGATTGGCAGCTGGCCACTGTCCTGAAAACTCTCCAGGAGAATGACAGAAGGCAGAAAGCTGAAATGCTAAAAAGAATCATGGGAGAAGACAGAAAATGCAGCTTAATAGAGATGCTGTAGAAATTAAAACAGGAAACAATATGAATTGGATAAATTTGATGACCACTGGAGAAATGGTCACTTAAAACTGCACTCAAAGGCCAGACCTAATAGATTCATCTCGAATCAGAAAACAGTATTTGTCTGGTAAGGAAATGGGAAGAGACTGTGAACCAGATCTAGTTCTCTGTGTTTGGATGATGGAAAACTGGCAGATACGCAGTTAAATAAGGAGAAAAAGAGTTAAAAAGTAAAGCAAATTTTGCTTAAGAGGAGCACATTAATTATCTTCTAGAGAGAATTAAGTCCCTGCTGTCTTAAAATACTTTGAACACAGTTGCACTGAGATAAGGTCAGAGAAGCAGCTGCTTTGTTCTCAGTTAAAACATAAAATAAAATAAAATAACACAAACAAAATAAAACCTTCACAAAACAAACAAACAAAATAAACAAAGAAACACCCCTGGAAATCATGTATTTTCTAAATGGTCTGCTGTATTTTAGAAAAAAATTAGATATAAAAATTAAAATGCAATTAAAATACAAATTTTTTGTATTTTAATATATAATACTCCTTCATATATCTGTGAAGTACTGGTCAACTCAACAATTAGATTTATTACCACAATCTAAATTTTCTTCTTTGCTAAGGAACATGTCTGCAGAAAAAGATGACTTTCAAAGAATTTGCTGGAGGTGTCCCAGGGAGTTAAAACTTCCTAATAAAAAGTATTTTCTGTGATGATTTTAAATAAGACACAGGTCTTATTCTTGGAGCTCATGACACAGCATTTTATGCAGGTTTTACAACCTCCTCTACTTCTTACCTTAAGACCATTACCTAAGAAAGATTTCACTGCATGTAAATGTGCTAAGACACAGATCAAAGTTTAATTAATCAGATTCGTGTTTTTCAGTGACATCCTTACAGGGGCAGTCTATATAATTATTTATAGAATTTTAAAATTATGTTTCAAATAGTGCAGCAGGAATATAATTCTTTCTAAGAAGTTATTTTATTCTTAATCTTAAGGTGACACTATTCAATCCTATCCAGCTGAGAAGCCTTGAAAGGTTTTGACTTGCATTAAAAAAAAATAAAATTCTGTGTTTGAATTAAGTCCACTTTTTGTGAAAACATTTATATCTTGGTGTAAAATCTTTGCAGCTGTAGAATTTATCAAGATCCTTGGCAAATATTTAACAATTGATTGCCTTCACTTAAAAATGTACTTATGGTCTGAATTTATATAAATTCAACTTCTGCCCAGACAGCCAACAGAACAGTTGAGGTCTGCAGGAACATCTGGAGATCACCCAAAGCAGGTGTAACAAAGCAGGTTGCCCAGGATTGTATCCCATCACATTTTGAATACTGCCAAGGATAGTGATTTAACAACCTTTCTTGGCAGCCTGTGTCAGTGTCCAACCCCCATCATGAAAAAAAATTATGTTTTCCTTCATTTAAATGGAATTTCCCATGTTTCAGTTTGTGCCAGTTGACTTGAGTCACTGATCACCACAGTGAGGATCCTGTCTTCATATCTTATTATCTCCCATTAGGGTTGTTTCATTAGGGATGTGAACACATTGATAAGATCCCTCCGAGCCCTTTTCTCTCCAGGTTAATCCCAGAACTGGACACAGTATTCCAGCTGTAGTCTCACCAGTGTATTGCCATAGTGCATAAATATGTGTTTATATGCCAAACCAACAAGCTCAGCACTGTTTTATCTGGGGTATTCACAGAGGTTCACCCTAAGCTCTCTTCTGCATTTATGTAATGCAGTTACAAGAGTTTTTGTCTCTGCTCTCTCAACTACTCAGCTGAGCTGAAAAAAATGTTGTTTGTTGCTTTTAGATGGCACATTTAGATCTCCATTTCTTCTCTAAGACCCTTTTTTTATATCTTTGAGAGATGAACTTCTATTATGCATGAATTCTGCTTTGATGACTGGCTTCAAGAGCTGTACTCCCTGACATGAGATTTTTAGCCCTGGATGGGCACAGATGTTGTCTCTACTGTTCTGGCAAAAAACATAAGCACTAACAGGTGCTCCATTTGTTTGGCCTTAAAAACAAGAGCCAAAGGGGATCAGCATCTCTAGGATTTTAAAATTCCCAAATCTTCTAGCTCTTTGGTAATCTGCAGCTCTCGTATGCCCAAAGTCTCAACCCTGCCACTCTTCCGAAAAAGAAAAGAGACTGGAAAAAAATCCACATGCTTCCAAGGGCAGTCTCTGCTTTGCAAACCCATCCTCATCACTGCATTTGTACAAAGGACTGAGCATTCAGGAGCTGTCCCTCAGGCTGCCTCTGATTTGGTGCCATGGATCTACAGGAACAGCCATGACCCAACTCTGTCCTGATTATGGGAGGCTTGTACTCAGTACTCAGATCTCTGCAGCCAATTATTGCCTCACCTAAACTGTTCTGTCAGCTTGAAATGCAGCTGGTTTTCAGCAGTAGAAACCAACACACTCAGAATTCCCTTCTCCAGGGAAATGAAAGAAAAGAGCCTGACATTTGAGATCTGTAATTCAAATTTTTATTATATACTGTCACACACCTGTGTCTGAGTGACCTGGATATCACCGTGAGCAAATTCTCAAGAGGAAAATAAAGTAAGCTTTGGAATTTTCTTTCTTGATATTATCAAAGTAGTAGGAGTAAAGGTAGAACTATATCTACTTATTCATTGATACACTTTGCAATTCCTATAAGTCCACAGAAGGTGTTCTATGAAACAACATACAACATTCATGTCTCATGTAGGTCCATTCCTCTTTCCAGTTTTTATTTTTCTGAATCACTGAATGCAGAATTATGTGCACACAAATGAAATGTGAGAGTAAATCCTCCCTAGTATTGCCATGATTTGGGTACTTGAGTGCCACAGAAAGTTCTGGAAACATTTCTAATTAAAAGCAAAACCTTCACTCTAAGTATTTTCAATTCTCACAGCAATAAAACCATATCATTTAATGAGCACTTATTCACATAAACTGTTAGTTCATCATATAATCAATTGATTTCATTTAATTTCAGATTACTACAGGTTGTATAAAAATCTCTTAGTTTTCTAACATCTTTCTATTCTCATCAGCTCATCTTTCTAACGAAGTCACTTAGGATTTCTTTGTATAAGTTTTAAATTAAGAAAATCAACTTTTCTACCTTCTCAGTATATAAAGGAGTGTTAAAGTGAGAGCTAAGAACTCACTGAATGTTAGTGAAACTTTTAATAATCTACTGTGCTATCTTTTAACAAGAGAAAAATATGACCTTTAGATTAATACAACCCTTAGATTGTTTTATTTTAAATTGCCATGAATGCGTATATTAATTTGCTGAAAAAGTAGTTCTGAACATTGAAAAGTAATTTACTGAGAAAGATCTGAGTTGTTTGGAGGTAAAAAACATACAATATAAGAGTACATGTGAAAAGATCTAGTTTAACAGATCTATAACCTCATTTTTCCCAAGTACATGAGAAAGAATTCAGCAAAAAACAAATGTCAGAAATAATTTTAATGGACACTGACTAAGCTTAATAGAGATTGCTCTAATTGCTTTGAGATGGGGCTAAGTTATAACACTGCATGAGTCCCTATCTTGGGGAAACAAAATAGCTTCATAGCAAAACAATGTATCTAAATAATCATCACTGTTTTCAGAAGGAAGGGATTGGATTTTGAGCCCAAATACATTGAAATCAGTGCAGAAAGCTGGCCATTTACTAAATACTGTATTACCAGCTTACAAATACATCTGCTGTCTCAGATAGAACAGGTGGTAATGACAAACCCATCTGTCATCACACACTGCAGGTAAAATTCACTTACTTGTGAGTCTGGGAATTATTACAATCAATAGAAACATTTTCAAATACTTTTTTTTCTCCTTAACAGAATATTTAATTTAGGAAACATAACCTTTCATGAGACCCAAAGAGAGGTCAAGTGAACAATAAAACTCTTTGAGGCTGGAAGATGATGAGTGGACCACAGAAATCATCCAACCACAACCTTTCCAGTGCCCAGCTGAGCAGAGACAGGGTCCTGCCAGGAGCAGCTTGGTGGCAGCTCCATTTCATTCTTGAGGTGTCATAGACAGCTGAGGTGAGATGAATCCTTTCTGATTCAGTCATCACAAGTTGTCTGTCTTTCACTACAAACCCACAACTGTGATCCCACTTAATATTTGCTTTTATTTTTACTCCTGAAAAAGAGGTAGCAATGCATAATGCAAGGCAATTTCAACACTGTTTTTAGTCACTGTTATTTAAACTGTACAGAGGTTTGTGGGTTTGACAATGAAATAATGTATCTACAATATTATAAGCACAAAATATAAAAATTGCTTTTAAAGACTTTACTTCACCTTCACGGTTTCATACAGAGGTATGGACATTTTGTATAATTTTTCAAATAAAAATTTATATTTCTTTTCTCTGATTCAGTCCCCTTGAGATATGCAATGTCTGAAGACTTACTACAGAAAGCTGCTAATGTTGTATGAAATTAAAAATTCCTATTCAGTGCGTAGAGACACTACTTTGTGCATTCACTATGTCAATATTTGTTCTTAAACTCAAATATAGTGAAAAAAAATGTGTAAGAAGTTTCTCTATGCTCTTGTTAAATTAAAGGAATCAGATAAGGGGAAGAGGTCATAAAATAGGGAAAGCATATCAAAAATCAGATTCCATCTATTTCCTGGATTTCTTATTTTCAAGTGCAGCCACTGACCCAGCAACATAATGTTAACTTATGTGGAAATGTAACAAAATTTAAAAATAAAGGAAAAAATCATATTTTACTGTTGTCCCTTTGACTATTGCAGGTATCTACTAAATAAGGTCCTATGTAACAGAAGGTTGATTTTGTAACATGATGCAGACAGGCTCTCTGGCACCACTTCAGCAGCTTTCTCTGTCTTGCTGTGCAAGTTGCAATACTGAGAATCAAAGATTTGTAAGATTCCTCATGCAATGGTTATGTGTTGATATATGTAACAAAACAAAATGAAAAAACCCAAACCCCAAAAGAACAAAAAGCTCCAAACACAAAAGCCCTAATCCTTGCTCATATCATGCTCTCCCACCAGATTTTTGATGCCCAAGTACTCTATTTACAAAAGTATTTTTCAAATTTTCTTCCTTCTTAGAAAAATTCCATGCCTAAATATTACGCTTTTAAATATCGAGAGAATGGTTGTCATCTTTAACTGTTCAAATCTAGATATCACCCATAAAAGTCAAGTATTCAGTTTAATTTCCTCCTAGTAATTCTGAGAGAAATATTTGAGTTATTTAAACTCAATAAGCTGCTGACAGACCAAGTCAAGATCTTCCCATTGTTTTAGCATCTGTTTACTCTCAGCTGCTATTAAGATCCTTTTTTGTTTCTGATTTCCTCTCCAATAATTCTTTGTACAATATCTGTCTCTTCCATGAAAGACAACTCAGCAAAGCAGCTTACTGAAGGAAGTACTGATATCAACCAAAGAAACATAACATAAAAATGCAAAAACTTTCTTTATTATCTGTGGGGTTTTAGGGACCCTTCCATTTAGTTGAAATTTGGTTGATACACAAAGAAAACTGAATGAATCTCTAAATACATGTGAAGACAAGAAAATAACACATTAACGGAAGGTAAGGAATTATTATTGTATTCTTAAAAAACTAATAGCATTCATCAGGTTCATTTCAGTCCTCTGAAGAACCACTGCTATGAGTAGTAGAGAAAAATGCAGTTGATAAAGGAAATGAAAAGAATCTTTTGGAAATAACAACAGTCTTTCAGGGCTTTGCATTTTGAACACAGGTAGATGAAAATGAGGTGCCTGACCCTAAATGTAACACTTTGCTTTATAGATTGGGTTATTTGTGTTAGACTTGTCAATCAAATATGGCACAAATATATTCCAGCAGCTGTGAAATTTGATTAAAACTTATTGCAGTTTTGCTTTTCCCTTAAGTCTGAATACATGTAGATAGTCTGCTACCTCTGAAACTGATTTTGCTTGTTAATTATTCATTATTTTTATTGTTAGGGAAACCTATTCTTGCTTTGCTTTTAACTAAAAAGCACTTAAAATCAACCCTTTCATATCAACACTTCCATATCTTGAGGCAATTTTTAAGGTACCTTATACAGTAAGAATCCTGACTACACGGACTGATAAACTTTATGCTTAATACTAAAAAAAAAAAATTAAATCTTAAAATACTTGTACTATAAGAAACTAATTACAAGGTTTCAAGTAATGAATGCTTTGGAACTTTGAAAATCCAGTTCTGCTCAGCTGGAGTTCTTCCTCACACAGCTTGAAAAATTGGGATGTCTATCAAAAAGTGGAAGACAGGTGACTGCATTTGGTAGACCTTTATCATCCTTATGGACAAAATAATTCAGTCCATCAGGACAGTTTCTCATTATTATTACTTTCCAATTGAAAATTATGCACCACTGTGAAAACACTTATTGAGCAAGCACCCTTTAAATATGAGGTAAATTGGCTAAGTATCAGAAAGATGTGAGTTTTATTCACTTCCAATAGCTTAGGAAATATAAGTTATCACTAAGATAATTCTACCTCTTTGTAGCAATGAGAAGGCTCTGGGGTTTTCAGTTCTGATTTTCAGCCTTCCTCCAATCTCCAAAAGAAACCGTTTCAAAGGTGCAAACGGCAGGGAAAGTGTTTTATGATTCTGATCTCAGATAGATAGGTCAGTTAATTGTGTCCATGTTTCAGATGCAGTATTTTTGTGATTAAATGACATCAACTGCATTCATTATCTGCAGCTCCAAAGTAGGAAAACTGGATTTAAAACTCTTTTGCTACTTATACCTCTTTAAAGTAATTTCAATAATTGTAATATTCTTTTTATCATAGTCTTCAAGGTGTAAAGAAAAAAGATATCCAATCATTCTTTCATAGGAGATTTTTAATAGCAGCATGTAACTATTTTAGTGCATTTCTAGAGTGAAATGTTATGAGTTGGCTAAAAGAAATACAATATATGGTGTGTACAGTAGGTGATATTCATGTATCATCTCCACATGTGTAACCAAATCCATTTGAAGCTGCATGACCAGTTTTCTCTCCCTCTTGAGTCAGCAGTTTGAACTAAACAAAATCATTGAAATGATAATTTTAATTCCAATATTCTCACCTAAATTAGAGATAATTTGGTTGTTTTTTAAGGTTTTCAGTACAATGTGCAGCCTACCTCCTAATCTATAGATAAATTTTGTGTCTGCAATAGTCTTGAAAATCTAAGGTAAATTTTCTGTCTTTATCACTTTTAAGATGGTACAGCATTTTTAGGAATATTACTCACAAGGCCATGTAACTTCCCAGAACCAGAGCTGAAGATGAACTTTCCCTCTAAGGAAGCAATCTTCTGTGCTTGTTGAAAAACAACGGGGATATATCCCCACAACTTCATTTTAGAGTTAGTTGTATCCCTTCTTCTGTCCTTTCAGAAGATGACAAGTGTTTTTAAAGTCAGGTATTTGGCCAATATTGGAATACAGAGAGAAGGTTTAGACTACCGTGCAATTTTATCACTGATAATTTCCCCTGTAGTGGGATTTCTGCATAAACACTGTTATAAATAATTCTGGCCTCTGATTTCAGCATTTTGTGTCTCACTGAATATGACAGGTTACACTGTTTTTTCTTCAAGGTTAAATAGAGACCTGTTCCTGTACAAAGTCTTGTTTACAATTGCTCACAGCATCATCAAATCTCAGTGCTGCAGACCAGCTCTCTCCAGGCACAAGGATGCTTTGGGAGATGCATGGACAACAAGGCCAAAACAATGGGAAAGCCTCCCCTGTTGTCACAATTCCCACCGAAATATTAAATACAGTCACTCTGAAGCCTAAACTGGCAAAAAGGGAAAAAAAGAAAAGGAACCTTAAAAGAAACAAACTCCACCTTTACAACCTTTAAAGTCAGGGATTTACAGGGTTATGCCTACAGGCAGATAACTGCAGTTTCAAGGCCTTAGCAGGTAAATAACAGCATATCCAATAATGTGTAGGTCAAAAGGGAGAGCTTTAATAGGCTCACTGTTCATACACACTCCTGTGGTGTTTGTTACCTGTAGGTCAGATGGTGTTATCCAAGCATTTGCTATGCTCCTGTTCCAAGTTATATTTTTAAAGCAGAGTCAGACATGCCTTTATAAACACAGCAGTTATGCATATATATATATCTATCTATATAAAACCATGTTACAAGCATAAACCCACAAATATTAGTACCACTTTCGATAGAAATATCACCAACTCAGTAAACAATTTGTAAGAATAATAGCTAAGCTATTATACAGATCATAAACATCTTACTATTTTAGCACCTGACAGTGCATTTTAATAAATTCCATGTGCTCTCCCTTCCTCTTAATTGTTTGATGAAGGAACATCAAAGATTCTACCACCAAAAACTTTATGTTCTATTTTCATTATATTATAAGAGGCTGGATAATAACATATAAAAGATGGCAATATTTCTATCCATTAGTCATGACTTGATAGAAGAGTGAATATGTTACCACACTTAAAATAGAAAGATGGCTCAGGTTGTCAGCAGGAACTTGATTAGTTTGCAAAAGAAACTTGCCCAATTTGTATGTTTATGAGACACACTGTCAAAGTTCTGTGAGATTAAAGACAGATGCCCCACTGGAGTACACAGGCAAAGAAAATGTACACATAAACACACCATCAATGCAGATAGATTCACATTTCTCAAAGAGCACAATCGAATTCAGAAAGGTCTGAATACTCTTCTCCAAAGTATAGTAACTCAGTGGGAGTGCTGAGTATTATCCCCCAAGAGATTTCTCATAGGAATTTTAGATTAACTGACATCCTGAAATATTCTTTTTCACTATCTGAGCTGAAGCAAGGTAAACCTTTCTTATTCCGAATGTGATGAAAGGTACAGAGAAGTTGTTTTGCGTGAGGAAATCTTTGTTCCAGAGATTGGGAAACAAAATGAAACTGGAATGAAGTAAGCTCTTTCACATCCACATAGTGGCTCTCATTTGTTACAGCACTCTAAGACAGCCATAATCATAACTCAGGCAAGGCTTGTTATGAACAAACCTCCACTCTTCACTGTGACCTCTACAGAACCTGCTCGAGTCAAGGCTGTGGTGACTTATGGATCAGAAAATATACTTCTGATTGATTCATTCTGATTAAACCTGGGGACAAATGCAGAGGTAATGTGTATGGTGGTGGAAAGTTGCACCTCAGTGAATGCAAGGTCAGATATCTGGCAGTCTTAATCTGAGACAGCCATGCTGGTACAATATATGGACCAAGATGCTGGGAGAACGTGCTTTACTAGAAGTAGAAATATACAATATTAATATACATTTTAAGTCCTTCTTCTTCCTAAAGCAGGATGCCTTGGCATATAAATGAACACAAGTCCAGGCTTCTGATATATCTGTTAATTCAGAAGTGATCTGTACAAATCAATACACCCTGCATAAGCAAGTGAGAATAAGTCTAAGCAAGTCTAAGCTTGTCAAGTGGAAAGTGTTGAAGGAAAAGTGCAAGTTACAAACAATTTCTCTTGATTTGCCTTTGAAACTCAGCTTTAATATGCTGAACCGAATAAGGGCAGACAAGGTTCATAAAACACGGTAGGATTAACTACTCAATATGGAAAGTAAACACCTAGAAGTTTCTTTGCATATCTCAGTGAAATTTCTAAACAACTAGTTGGACTATGTGTGCTTGCAGCCAATTTACACACATTTCCAATTCAAAGAAGAGATGTTCTAGAACAAAACAAGTAAATCACAACCAATTACCTCCTTACTCCTGAAATGCATACCCATATCTAGAAACAATTACTCCAGTTTAATTACTAATAGTTTAGGTCCAATGTTATGCTTACACCAAACTCTTCTGTTATTTTACAGCAATAAACCCCCTCAATTATTTTAAACAATTTTGGGGAAGCTTCAAATTATTCATTACTAGAACAACTGTTTGGGCTGATTCTTCTGTGTATGAAGAAGTATTTAGTGGACTACTTATCATGGCCCACAAAAAGAGAATTGCTCTATTCCTTGCTCTCGTACGTAGAAATGGAATAATCTCATGATGTGAGATATGATAATCCCCCACAGCAATGCAAGAGATTCTAACTCGCTGTGCATGTGAAACACAAGCTGTGATTGTTGCTCTGCTTCCATGGTTTTTAAATTAGTCATTATGCTGAATAGGTATTGCTCATTAATAAAACTACTACTGAGATTCAGACAATACTGAATAGCCAAAAATTTCTGTCGTGGATGATAATGAGCTCAAAAGTGAGCATTGCTACCTATTTTGGCACCCAGAAACAGGTGGAACTGTCTTGTCAAGTCATGAGATATTAGAATATTGATACCCAAAAGCCTGTTAATAACATCTATTAATCTTATTACAAAGAACATGCATCTGTAATAAAGGAATTTCTAAATTAAATAGTCTCCATATCTTATGATTGTTGATTTCGAAGGCTGACAACTTAGTTTTTTCAGAGTAGGGGAAAAAAACCCCCAGCAACAAAGCACCCTCTCACCTGCCAGAGATTTAAGAGTCTTAACGGATCAAACAACTGTCCTTTTCTCAGGATACAAACCTTAAACTTCTGCGTATATGATACCAAATATAAATATATCTACAAATGTCTTCTTAAGACTAGTGTTCAGACTTAAAGGTATTTGGACTCAGTTTAAGAGTTTTCTTACCAATTTCTCCATTTGCCTTTTGAAATTGTCTCTCAGCTGAGTTTTGCAGCTGTTACTAATGATGTGCATGTGTCTGAGAAGATAAATGGGCATGGTTAATTATGCAGTATCTGGTGAGATTAATGTTGTATCTGTATTATCCACATGTATCATCGAGAAAGACAATTTTATACATGAGAGTGGGCAATTGATTAAGATGAATCATCAGATCACTGAAGCTCATTTTACCAGTCATTTCAATGGTCTCTGTCTGACAATTTCAGCACTTTAGGTTAACATGAACCTCTTTCCTCAAGCTGTTTTGAGGGGGTAGAAGAGCAGAAAGAGCAGGAAAGCTCAATCTTTACTGTCAAACGGACGATGTTAGAGGGGAAAATTATCATTATAAACTACCTCCAGTGTATAAGGGTTATCTTTCATTTTACAACATTTCTTTTGGTACAAAGCAATTAAATTTCTCCTCACTAAAGCAGGTGAGGCTATTTCACCTCCTGGCTAAATACAGTCCTACAGTTAAATTAATCTAGATTCATCAATATCATGAAAAAGACCTGGCAAACTTGTACTGTTATATTTACTACATCTGAGCTATTGCAGTGACTTTCATTCTAAATGAATGGTTTGATTGTATTGTCTCCAACACTGTCAACAAGCCCTACAAATCTCTCCAAAATCTCAAAAGCATTCAGTGGTATTCACACTGGAAGCTACAAATCCGGGACAGGTGAATTTTTGTCACTGCTCTAATACTTCTGTGTTGTTGACTATTCCGTATTGACACCAATGTTTGCCAACAGCAATGAAGAAACAGACATTTTAAATTTGTTTTAAGAGAACACCACAAATTGACAGTAGCAGTGACTGCACTTATTACATCTGATATATTTTAAAAAATGGTCCCAACTGGGTCCTGCACATCTGCCACAAATATAGCAGGCAAAACTTAATAGCTTCTTTATGGCCCACAAGGTAAAATGTTTGGATCAGATTTTTATTTTTATTTCTAGATTGAAATTAATCTGCACACATTGGAGACTGAGTTTGCATTAGGAAAAAAAAGCAAGATTGAAGAAGCATGTCTTGCATCTGGAGTGGAAGCTTTGTAATGACCCTCAGATCTTATGGGAATTTGTCCCACAGTCTGGCACTATTCCCTGGAAGATCTGTTTGCTGAATAAAAGGGTTTAACTCTTTCTGGAGAACATCCCACGTGCTTCATCCTAGAAATCACTATCACCGAGGTGCTACTGGAATATGGTGAATGCCAAAAAAGAGCCTGAGAGTTTAAACTTGGTTAAATATCATTGGCACAACAGAGAGAAGGATGTTAAGGGACCTGCTGATGTAACTTGCCAGACCTAGATGTAATAGGTATTTTTGAACTCCTTTCTTTTCATGTACAATGAAACAATACTCTAAAATACTGATAGTCTAAAATAGGGTAAGCATGTCAAAAAGTTTAGCACTGGCTTATAGTCATCTGCTACTGAGATAACATGATTCAGAATTATATAAATCTAGTGACTGTGAAGAGATAGAGAGATAGCCCTCTAATCCTACACTGAGAAAACCCAACCAAAACAATATTATTGACATTAACAAGATCAGAAGCAAATTCATTTGTTGGTCATGATTTGAACATTTGAAGACCAGACTTGTGATAGCCCAGAGAAATCAATGACTTCCTTTCATTTTACTCTGACAACATTTCCTATTGAATCACATAATTTCCTGTATTGCTTCATGTTACAAGAAACAGTGGTCACCTAAGCCTGATAATGCTTCCTCACCCCTACAGAGGGGATACAGGATTGACACATCTCAAAAAGGAAAATATGAGAACATAAAAATGCTTTTTGAATTATATCCTTTCCTTTTCCATAAATAAATTCCTTTGACTGCACATATCCTACAACATAAAATACATTTATAGAATCCAAAGTAGCATGCAGTATGATATTTTTGAACAGTAAAATAAAGGATAAAAGTGGAACACTACTTATCAACTCTTTTGAATTTTCAGACATCACCAAAGACGGAAACATTTTTTTCCACTCATTCTTCAAAGTATCAGACTATGCTTTTATTCTTTTCTTATATGGCTGATAAAATGCTAAGTGCTGCACCTCATATATCTCCCTGAATACAGTTACAGAACAGCTGTCAAGGGCTCCAAGCACCTCTGAAAAGGTGATGAAACTCCACTTTTCCAAATGACCATTTGTTGCAAAAGACACTTCAATGTTTTCTATCTTTTCCTCTGTATGAAAGTCCTTGTTGAGATACCAGCTATAAATAGACTTTGCTTTGTACCCTAGGTGCTTTTCCCTCATCCTTTCTTCCTCCCTGTGATTCCGCCCACTGAATAAGCACTTTGCTGAAGCAATTCAGAAGTGCAGTGAAATCAAACCTTCTCCTCTCTCTCTACTTCTTTTAAAAGTAATGAGGCCTGGCTAAAATTTTTAATATGTTTCCATCTACTGCGATAAGCCAGCAATTTTTTTTTTAATATTCTCCTATGTTACAGCTGACTGTCTTCATTTACAAGGTTTCAAGTGTGAGTTTGTGGATTGGGATTGCTTAATTATTCTTTTATTCCTCTAAAAGTTTGTTAATGTTAAAATTACATTTTTTATTTAAAAACAAAACAAAACCAAACCCCCAAAACATTAGACATCCTGATAGTGAAAAATGTCTTCCAAATAGGTCAGGCCCTGTTTGAATGGTTTTTCAGTCCAGTAAAAATACTCATAATCTCCTGAATTCACATTTGCCCCTAGTGATTTTTTCACTCCTTCACAAGAAGAAAAAAATAGTCATCATTCAGCAGACAAGATAGTGTCAAAACATAGAGAAAAGAGCTATCTCACGTCACAATAGTATAGGTAAACAAAAGGTGAAGTCTTCCACTCACCCTGAAAACAGTAGAAATCAAAGTAAGTCAGGGATATCTGCTGCTGCACTAACCTTCCAGCAAAGAGGACTGAAGACAACAAATAACCCCTCACACCCACAGTTATGTCCTCTAAAATTTTAAAATCTTGAGCTAAATATTGAGTGACCATCAGTTTAGAATATTCATGGTTCTGATAATGATATTTAAAGAGTTTCCCCCATTCCAAGACATAACATATGAGAGCTCCTGATACATTGATGGCTGTAAAACAACTTTCATTACAATCTTTAGGATATTTCTCACATAATGTGTCTTTGGAAAGTTGATGGACATCCAAATCTACTACACATCTACATCATTGAATATTTAATGCTAAAAACAAGGAGAGTCAAATCTTAGGTAACAAAACTGATATGACATTAAATAAACACTGTTAGACAATAAATTAATTTTATACCTGAAAGAGTGATTTTAAGGAGATCTATTGTTAGAGACATTAAATGTGTATCACTACATCATCAACATATAAGTTTAAGATCAGAGTAAACACAGGAGATTTTTTTCCTAATAGTAATTGTATCTTAGAAATACATTTTCTCTTATTTCTGTACCTACTAGGAGATTAGATGTTCTTGCCTTCAGTGGTTGAGATTTCCCCACCTCCACAAGCAGAAATCAGCAACTGACAGCCACTCTGTTGCTTGTTTTTACCCAATTATATGTACAAGCTATGTTTTATACATATTAAAACCATACAAAGAGGTCTCTTGTGGCCATACACTCTATTCCTAAGGGCTGTCCTAGATATCTGCCTACTGGATCCTTTTCAAGCTGGGCTATTTGGGAAAAGAGGTGTAGCATCTAAATGCATTTATATGACAATGTCTCCGCCTCTGTAAATTACTTTTCCCAATACATATATTTGCTAGCTGCACCCTTTTCATATTCCTCATTTCCTGTCACAGGATACTGATCAAAACACTGAAAGAGCAACTCTTGAGTCTCTCAGCCGTGTTCAAAGTTGTTCAGCATAAATTTCTGGGACTAGGATCAATGTTTTAAACAGGTAACACTGCTAACAGGATTGTGAAAAAAGTTCAAAACATTACATTTTGGGTTTGAAAGTACACTTTTTTACACTGATGACACATATTGTGGTATATTTACATATTACTTTCTTGGGTGATTCGGAGATCTCAAAGCAAATTGTATATTTTCTAGAGATTTTATTAAAGTGAAATCAAAATTGAGTGATGTGGGTAACACAGTGTTACATCTCAGTTGCTGAAATCAGAAGCTAAGGTGCTCATGTTTAGATGCTCAGCTCAACACAGAAGAATATGCTTCACATTAAAAAAACCCCAAAGCATTAGATATTTATATAGGCAAACTCTCAATAAAAGAATGTATTTTAAACAGAAAATCTGACCTATCCTGCATTATACTTATACAATTTAAACTAAAAAGCCAAAAAAGCAGATAATTCATTCCAGGATATCCACACTTCACAAGTGAATCTCTTATTTTTCAGGAATAATTGAGCTTGCTTTCTTCTTCCCCCTTCACCCCATTCAACTATGTCTCCTATGACCACTCAATTTGAAAGGGCTACATTCTGGTATGTTATCTGAGGAACAAAAATACTTTATCTGGGCTTACTGCTTTTATTCAACACCCAGAACAATCTATGTCTATTCCTTTAAGCTCCTTTGGATGTGAAAAAATATGGTTACATAAATCTTTGTAATCCTGAGGGGAGCATAGCACATAAAGAGTTTACTGGCATTAGGATTAAGTCTAGTGTATTACAGTGCAATCTTTAATCTCCTAAAATCTACCTCACCATTCCAAGCTGTTTTGTGCTAGTAGATGAAGCTTTGGAAATAGGACACAGCTGGCAACAGTGATAGAAAGAAACACTTTAAAAAAAGAAAAGAAAAAAAAAAAGACAGAAAAAGAAACAATTGGGGAGACTGCTAATGGGTTGATTTAACACAGTGACATGCACAACAGTGTTTTTAATAATTTAGAAATGACAGAGGTTGGACAAAGTTCTTGTAACATGAATTAGGAGAAAACAAAATCACCAAAGTCTGAAACCAAGGAAGTTACAATTGTGGACCAAACCCCATCTAAAACCACTGTATAAGATGCCAAAGTTTTACTTGGTTATGAGGTTCAGTGATCCAAATGAATATAACAAATGTTTCTTGGGTAACCAAAGAGGAAAAGGAGAAAGGAAAAGGGAAGGAAAGAGGAAGAGGGAAAGGGGAAAGGGAAAGGAAACCACTTCATGCTGAAATAGACTTTTTGCTCCCTTTTGATCAAAATATATGGAATGAAAACACTGCTGGAGCCACTTATTACTTGAGATGAAAATGCAGAGAAAGGTTATTATTTGGCATATTTCTGAAGAATGCTACAGTTCTACTGTTTGGATTTGTGATTTCCAAGTTGAACAAATTCCTGTTGAGGTACCCATGGCCTCTGCTGAGTTTAAAGGTTCAAAAGCCAAGAGCAGTGAAGCTCAGCACATACTGCACAGATCTGACTGGGAGAGATACCAAAACACTGACCCCCAGCTCTGCAGCCTTGGCTGAAACATTTCACCTGCAGAAATCTCAGTTTCCTTTGGCTCTGCTGTGTTCACAAAAGTATATATACTTCTACTTACAACAAAGTGTAAACATTTGTTTAAGGGTTATTGTGACCAATGGTATTTAAATATGTGATTAAATGATAACTAAATTAGGCCTTAGATAGTAAATACAGATTACATGCTCATGCTACATTTGGAAAAGACAAGTTCCCTTGCTCCTCTTCTGCAGCCACAATCCCCAAGCACAGGAGCATCATATACTGAAAAAAAAAAAAATAATGAAGCCATTTTTTGCCCTTCTGTTCTGAAGTGATACTTAAATTTTGAACCCGAAGTCAGTATTTTGAAGAGTTTGAAGTCTGAGTGCAACAAATCATTAGAAACCAGCACACAAACCTCTGTATCTACCTGGGACACTGCCAGCATGGTTTATTTTTTTTGTTCCACACCCTCCTTTTCCTTTTAAATGGAGACACATAATTTTCTGTATCTCAGATTGTTCCACCTGCCTTTGTCAAGCTTTAAATATACTAGTGTTATGGTTAAAGATGAGCCATAATGCACAGAAGTATGTTTATCTGATAAAGCTATGCAAATAATTCTACATGTTACTGATATTTATTAGCATTTCAACTGTTAAGTAAGTTAAGTTTTACGCCTTTCCAGCATTGAAGAGAAATATTAGCAAAAAGTAATCGTGGCACTGCAGAACCTAGAAGATGGTACAATAATAACACTTCTTTCTTATTTAGTAGTTTGTATTTCCAAAGCACCACACAATCATGAACAAATTAATCTAAGGCTTACACTGAATTTTACTGATAAGGACATTAAAAGCCTTTAGCAAATGTTTAATTGAAATAACTGCTGCACATTAATTCCAAGAAACTTGTTTTAGTATCCCAGAGATTTAGCAAACACCTAATGAGAATGAACTCAATATGCACCAGTGCACAGAATTCTGTGTGTGCTATTCTTGAGTCTCAGCTAGCAAGAAAATGCTTTGAAATGATATCTTAGAAGCAAAGGAAGGACACATTAATAGAAAGAATCTAATGATACACTATCTCACGGAGCATGAGCAGAAACCACAGTTTTTAAGGCTGTCTTTTAGCATAGTTTTCCATTGAGAGAGAAAAAAAATCACTTCATCTTTTCAGTAGTTCTGAATTTGACTCCCAAATCCAAAGCTTTACCCTCTCTAAAGCAAAAGTAACTGTCACCTATTTTTCCCCTCCAAACTAGTGACTGAATTCTAATAACTCAGTAAAACCTGGCAGAGGATGCACTGTAATGAACCCAAAGGTTTTCTTAGCAAATTATGTTTCAAGGAAAAGCATCTCTGCTTCCTCCTCTGCATTCTGCTCCCACTGGGAATCTGAATCCTTTGGATTCCCTACTAAACACCACTGTCACAAATGCAATTTTTGTTCAGAAACAATAAAAGTAGTGTACCAAGAAGAGAAACAAAAAGTGAAACTGCTTAGACCGTAAGTAAAATAAAAATGATACCTAACATAACAGCAGAACTTACTAAGCAGATATGAAGTGGATTCATTTCTCTCAATGGATATACAAACACAAATGTTTGCCTTAGTTCTAGAAACACGAACACTTAAGTTACACTCCCTTGTATTGTGTTAATTATTTCTACCCTAAATGATGTCAGAGAAAGTATTTATTATCAACTCCAATGGAACTCCAATTTCTCTAATAAATTTGGCATATATAAAATTGACTGATTCCACTAAACAAAGTTTTTAAATCCATGAGTAATTCTATTTTCAACATTTTTATGAAAGGAGGAAAAGAAAAAAACCTCATAATATATCTGCACATTCACAAAACTACAGCACAGGAGAATTAAAATGGAATAAATCGTGAACAAATGTTGAATTGTGGGGTGGGGTTAAAGCAACTTCACATTAGTGAAATATCCTATGATGCCTTTCATTATTGATTCTCTGTCAGCATCAGGTTAGTTCTTTTCAAATTAGTTCTGTGGCTTGAACTTGAAAAGATTGTGATGCAGAGTCCACAGGTTCATTCTAATTGCTGTTTTTCCTGGTGGACTTAACCATGCCAACCTGCCACTCATCAGGACCATTTGTCTGTGAACAGACTTAATTAAACACCTCAAATCCAATTTCTTTGATCCTTTCCACTATTAAAAAACCACATGCACTCCACAAGCTATGAAGAGTTTTCTAAAGGAAAAACTCTTTAACATACCCATTGGCATTATTCTCTACTGTTGAAGAAATGGAGAACAAAAAACCCAAAAAGATTAATTAGGAAGGGAAAATAAAATAGTTTTAGAGACAGCAAAGAATTTGTTAGCACTTACACAACTCTTCCCTCCCCCCTCCCTTCTTCAAATAAGATCTTCAATATCCTGCACAGTCTTGACTTGAATATGAATTTTAATTTCTCTTCCTTCAGATTTAAACGGGTAACTGCATTATTTTTTGTGAAAGAGGTAAGCATTTTCAGCATTCTTTTTCATGACCTAAATATCCAGCATATTGGTTCAAATGGTGAAAGTGAACACACCTCAAATATAAATGTGCAGTTTCATTAGAATGATTCACAAGGTGCTTTAACTTTCTATTCTTAACAAACTTTATATATTAAATTGTTTCCAAACTACATTTAGCCACTTCTAGTCTTATAATTGCATCTCCAAAGCCTTTTACATTTTAAAAAAGAATAAATCTCATAGCTTTGTAGCAGTTTATTCTGCATTTGATAGATATTCACTGCACCATCAAGTACAATGTAGATTGCTGAGTTATAATTTAAAAGCATTTCTTAAAAATTAATTTCTTAATAATTAATATATCTTAAATTGGGAAATAACTTATTTGTATTTCCGAAAATGCTATCTCTGTAAGTGTTTTCACAAAAGAAAAATTATTGGCTATTGGTGATTTTATTGTTCGTAAGTCTTTAATGGTTGGTGTGGTAATTCTCTCTTCTTGCTCTTAGTTACATATTTTCCAGAATTTTATGCCTACACAAAGGAGACCTGCTCTCTGCAGCCATGACTGAAGAGGATTTGCTGCATAACAGATACTTCACTGGTTAAGTGTTTTACAACTCTAATTAAGGCTACACTAGCATGCACTAAATAAATATTCAGCCCAACCTCTAAATTTGAACAATACTGTGAAAGCATCTGTGAATTCATACCCTTCCCAAGTGCAGCAATAGCCTTTTATTTTATTGCTTTATCAATCTGAAGTTTGCGAATAAAAAGTTTATGTCGTAAAGACATTTAAAGAAGAAAAGCACTGAGATTTCAGATTTACTTTGAGCTTCTAAATCTGTGTTCAAACATTGCCTCAATGGGTTCTGTCATTAGAATTTAGATCTGTCGTGCTGTAAAAACCTAGAGGTTTATTTTCATGTTTGATGCAGCAAATTATGTGAGCTGCCTTGAAATACAATAGTAATCAATCTAGGAAAGACACACATATCCAAAACAGTGCATACATCCAATCTGTGTAATGCCATGCTTGATATTTCTCTTCCATTGAGTTTGCATCACCTCCAAGAAATATAAAGTAACACGACAGTGTCAAATAAAACAAACTAATGTAACATGATTGATCTCTGGTGTCAGGAGAGCCAGACTCATCCCTCTGTCATTTCTAGGGCCAGACAAGAGACATTTCCTTTAACACTCAATAACATATTGTATCTCTAAAGCTGCTATAACATCTGCCTCATACAAATGCATACATTAGCTTTTTATAATACTGGTAAATCTTCCTCCATACAAAATTTTTATTAACCCTACATGTCACTGGGATTAAGGGAAGGAAAATAAAAGTGCTGGTTTTTCTCAATACAATCTTTAATATGAATGAAAACCACTCCCTGAAACAGGGGAGCAAAAGTGACTGACTTAGCTAAGATTCAAAGTACTACTGTAGATGATGGTTTGCAGCAGCTTCTGCTGCACACATGTAATGCAGTTTATTTGAGACTGAGAAAGATTGAACATTCACATATTTCAGATATAGTCTTCTGGTAGAAAGACAAATTTCTGAATTTGAAGACTAAAAATATCTATGCTGAAAGTGTCAGCCCATTCTCTCTTGTGGTGACTATCAGTCTTCCTATTCATTTCTTCCATTCTTTAAATTCTATTTTACATCACACCAATGTACATCTGAGCAGCATCACTGATATAAATGAAGTTAATCAGTATTCAGCACAATATGCTTGGCAACAGTACTTTATTTTTCTAACTGTTCTGGTTTATTAGGCTTTGAAACATCAGTTCTCATTTGGAGGGAAGCATAATAATGAGAAAGCAGAATCTTAAAAATTGTATCTGCTTGATAAGACTGTAACTTACAAACCAAGTATATATGAGGATAATGCTGCCATCCTGCACCATAATATTAAAAAAAAAAAAAAAAAGAAATGCCTTGAGTCAGCCCAGTTGTCCTTGCAGCTGCTGTGCTGCATCCGACATGTTCCATGAGTGAAGCCATCCAGAGGCAGCACAGAGGCCTGGCTGCTTTCTGTGGTCCACTCTCCCTGTTCTTCCCCAGAATCCACAACTGCAGGTCTAGAGATGTTAGTGGGTACAACCTGTCTCAGTGCTTTCAGTACTTCCAGGGATAAAAAAAACCCAGACATGTAACACCAGCCAAACAGCCAGACAGTGTATTCATCTATTATTTGTGCCCATTGTAACTCTTGTTCTGCCAGTGTTAGTGCTTTACAGACATTCAGAGACATCCTGTCTTGCAAACTGAGAACTCTTCCACATCCCAATCCAAACAGTGCTATCACAACATGATTGAACATTTCCAAACTCCAAAGAGGGTGATTGGTAACAAGGATGTGGGTGACAACCCACCTGCAAACACTGAAAAGACCCAGGTAATCAGCGCGTCCTGAACTCCAGTGGTGCCTGGCAGCACAAATGGCAGCTATGCTTTCAGGAGAAGATTTACTCATGTGATATTTTTTGTTCTCACACATTGCTGCCACAGATGGTGCTCAGCAATTACCACCTTCACCTTATACTTTCATGCCTTTTAAATCCATCCTGACTCAGAAGATTCATCGCTCCTGTTTCAGACTTGGCATTAATAATGAAAAAAGCAGTATAATTTTTTAACGTATCAAATCAGCGAATATAGGAGGGAAAAATCAATTTATAGATAAATTACAATCAATTCAGTAAGTGGGAGGTCTCAAACCTGCCAAATCAGTAATAAGTTCCAGTTAAGGATCTTTTGTTCTGTAATTGCACTTGGAAACTTTTTTCTGATTACTCAAGTAGAGATAAGCACAACTTAAACACCATAGTTTATGGTTTTAACAGGAGCAGTAAGTCCCACAGTTCAGCCCTTTTGTCCCTCAGAATAAGGGTTGAGAGGTCAAGTTTTTTAAATTGCCAGGTTTTTTCTATGGTACCCTGTGGGAAAATTCAGAGTTGGCTCTTTCTGTTATGCTAAAGATGATTAAAAGTAGATCAACTTTGCACGTACATTTGTATATAAAATATATACTTTCTCTTGAATTTGAGTCTAATCTAATCGAAGCAGAAAACTCTTTAGAATATATTATACTTTTTTTACTAAGTTTTTAGGTTTCTTTAGACAATGAAAATTTCATGTGGAAACATAATAATTTCATACGGTCTTTTTAGAAGCATTTTTTTTTCTGTGCACAATTAAAAAAATAAAATTTATTTGAGGGTTTGCTTTTCCTAAAGTCCTAGTGCTTATGACAGAGATGTTTAGATTAGAAAATAGCACAGGGTTGATTTTTTTACCATTCCAGACTCGATAAAGAACACAAGGTATATTTGAAAGTTTGAAGAATTGTAGGATAAAATTTATCGTGATCAAAGCTGAAAAGTGGCATTACATTTGATTCAATAAACTGGCATTAAAAGAAGGTAGAAAGAGGCCTGAGCAGTATAGTGAACTTCATGTAGTCTCAAAACATTCTTATTTCAGATTGCAATAACACTCATCTGTGTTGTCACTTGTTATAAGAGCTACACAAACATAGCACAGCCAGACATTGCTGTATTTTCTTCTGAGCCTTGCCAAATTACCAAGACAGATTATTCTATGTAAGAATTCAGCAGCAAAGTGCATATATTCTTTTTCAAAATACCAGGATTTTAGTCCTTTTTGCTTAAAATAAATATGAGGAGAAGAATCTTATGTTTGTTAGGTGTCTTATCAGTAAGTCTCCATGTTTTTCCAAGGCATAATGACACACAGAGTTTCAGAAGACAGGACTTTCGTGTGACACATATTTCCAACACTAGAAAGCGAAGTGCAGCAACTTCTACTACTTCACAAGTTTTCAGAAAAAAAATGTGGCAAATTCTGTTGCACTACTAACTATAGCTTTGTCTTGAAAACACTTCTAAAAGATTGTATATACCTTTTTCTTTGTATGCTGAAGTGGCACGCTTACGCGGTTAAACTACTATTTATAAAATGTCACACTGTTCTTAATCCCCAAATCTTCAAAGTATTAGAATTTGATCTATACTGCAAATAGTACAGGTCAATTTTTTCTTCAGAATACGGCTACAAACAGTTTGAGGTTATGTCCTAAGACGCAAAATGTACATTTTTCCCTATTTCCAAACAGTGTGAATTGACATGATTCTACTGGATACCAAGGCATCAGTACTGAAGAGTTACAAGAGTCAAATGGGTCTGAATTCAGAAAAGACTCTTATCTACCATCTCTCATTACCCCAGCAAGTCCTAAATATGGTGTGTTGTTAGAAGGTACTTACTGGAAAAATATCAAGCACAGGTAGCATGTCTCCTGAATCAGAATTTCTTGTAGAGAAAGTAAATAATTTTTTTCAAGGGAAACTAAACAAATTTGAAGTTAAACAGTCTGTTGGTCTGCCCTCTTTGTCAATCAGTGACAGTACTTAAAAACAGAATTAACATGACTTTTTCTTTTCTTTTTCTTAACAGTCTTACCCCACAATCCACTAGAATTTTCTGAGAAAAATCACTGAAAATAAATTAAATATGCTGAGTGAGTACAGGGGAGAGGTGGTTTAACACAGCCTGCTCTGATTTCCATGAAGTATTCAACTAGGTCCAATCACCAAAGGGTCTTAAATTAAGCTGACATAAGATAAGAGGGAAGGTCCTCACAGGGATAACTAACTAAAAGAGTAGAAAGAAAAGCTACAATAAACAGTCAATTTTCTTGGTGAAGGGAAGTTACAAGTGGAATCCCACAGGGATCTTTGCTAGGGCGTCAGCTGCTCAACACATTCAGGAATGATCAGGAAAAAAGAATGGAGAGGAGATTGAGTTTGCTACTAATGGTAAATTTTTCAGGGGAAGAAAAACAAAAGTTGACTCCAAAAATAGAGTGGCACTGAGTGATTGAGGATAAAATGGCAGATGACATTCAAACCAGACAAATGTAAAGTAATGAACTTGGCAAAAAAAACCCCAAACATTTCTTATTTTGTGCATGCAGGGATTGATTCTGAGCCAGCTACTGCCAGAAGCAACAGAGATCTTAGGTTAAAATAGCAGCCTTATGAACATATCAGTTCAGTAGCTCCAGAATTACTTTTAAACAGAGGAAAACCTCAGAAAATATAATGCTACTGGGTAAAGTCTGTATTGTGCCAATATTGTGATTGTTATGTGGAATTCTGCTCCTTTCATCTGAGAAAAAGCATATAGTAAAAATTGACAAAAATTATCAAAGATTACCAAGTATCTTGCACAAAAAGAAGATATTTACAGGCTAGGACTCCCAAACTAGAAAAGCATCAAACAAGAGTCAGGTAAAAATCATGACAAGCATGGAAAAGGTGAAAGAAAAATCAGTTAGCTGCCTCTTCCATTACAATAGAAAGAAAGCCTTAAATAGAAATTCACAGGGGGAGATTCACATTAAAATCAGGCAGGCACTTCTTCACTTAATGCAGAGATGAACTGTGGAACCCCTTGAGATAAGACATACTGAATGCCATAAACACGCATGGATTCACAAATTTTGAAGAATATCAACAAAAGAAAAATCTTACATGCCATTAAAATCAAAAATCCCATCCTGGATTCAAGTATTCCTTTTTCCTCAGAAGTCATGAAAGCATTCATCTGACTTACCACAAAGTGTCAACTTCTCATATGCTTTTATTTTTACCCAAATCTGAGCTGGGATACCAATCTAGATGGAGCATTAGTCTAACCTGTTATGAATATTTTGTGGACTTTACAGACAGGATGCCATTAGCCAGAACAGTCAGCATGATCACAAAGCATTGCAGTGCCAGAATCCCAAGGGTACTAATTTCTGACTGTGCAATGTTAACCAGGCAGTCTGTCTACCTTCAGCAGTTCTCCTTAGCTTTGATTTTTAAAAGACACTTCTAGAAAAAAACATGTTTGTTTTAGAGGACAGATTTCCATTCTGGTGGCAAAAATAATTTTAAATGAGAAGCAAATAATAATACACATATTAATAATCTCACAGTTATCAGCAGGTTCAAAAGTCCTTTATAAGGGAAAGGAAGAGTAATAATCTGTTCTGCAGAGAGGAATAAGTGGCAGAACGAGCTGTACATAAACCAGGCCTCATATACTGGTTCAGTGTTCTGTAAATTGAGCAATGCAGTCTCCTTGAACACACAGGAAAACTTCAGTGAGAGTTAGAACAGGGATTTTATTCCGCACATTATAATAAAAGGGGTTCTTTTCCTCCATTCAAATTGATTTATCCTCCAGTCTTACAGCCAGTCTGAACTGCAAGAAACGTGCCATAAAAGTCTGAAACATGTCGTAAAAAAAGAGGAAAAAAGGAAAGTTGCATCTCCCCTATGCTACTAACTATACTGAATGCAGGGGGGTTTAATTATAATTTCTAGTAAATTTGAAGTTCCTGTTTACAAAAATGCAGTGGGATTTTTTTTTACTCCATGAACTGTATTTAAAATATTTGCGTGTCTTCCAATTCTAGGAAGAGAAAGCAAAGGCTACCATCTTATAAAATAGAGGTGTATTTCAACTTGAATGTTGATATACTACACATTCTGTATACAGGTTTTAAAATCATGACAAATACATTTTGTTTTTAGGAGTCCTTCTTTGAACTACTATGCATGAGCTATGACTAAAATCTGTAAAACAGTTAAGAGAGTGGGGCTTTTTTGGGTGGTTGTTTTGTTGGGTTTTTTTTAAATTCAAGACAAAATCACAGTTGCACTTAATGGGTTTAGGTTTCTTATCCTAATGTTGAGAATTTGATGTTCTATCAAACTGTATCTTAAGCAGCCTGTTCTCTTTACTGAAAAAGGTCAACTGCTATGATAAACAGAAATACAGGACGACTTTGGTCATCCATCTCTATGCTGATCAGCTAAGACAGCTTCAGAGCATTAGCAACTGTTGGTTGTGAGCCTACAAAAATAACAACTGAAGTTAAACATTTTGAGCAATGGGTGAATGTACTTCAGCAAATACTGAGTGATATATATTTCTCCTCTTCTCCCATTGCAGGATATTAAAAAAAAAAGAATTAAAAAAAATCCATACCCTCTGAAAAATTATATGCAGCGTTTAGGTGCTATGACTGGCTAAAAAGGGCTGATAATGTTATTCTCCATCTTTAGTTTAATGCTGTTTTTTAAAGAGCCCAAAACAGTTCAGCATAATTCAGAACAGGAAGAAAATTCCCCATAACAGTCTGTGAACCCATTCTGTTCAGCATATCATTAAACATTCAGATTCTTTGTTTTAGGCTCCAGGCAAAGCTATTTGATTGTTTGTAGTAACATTTCTAACTTTGGCTCCACTGATTTTACAACACCATATTCAACTAGTATACTAAAAGTCCTGAACAAAAGCATCACAAATTTTGCATCAAAGTCATGTTAGGGACACCACTAAAGTAACAGAATATATAATGAGAAATTATCTGAAATTCAAATATTTATCACTCAAACGCCTCTGGCTACCCAATACACACCCCAGTGCAACAAGCTTGTAAGAATAGTAGGATAATAGGCAAGGAAATTGTAATGTTTAGAGACCAGTATCTTCAAAGCAGTAGCAAAAACTAACTTTGGGAGCTAAGCACAACCAAGAATAACCCGAGATGCCATAACAATTCCTTAACTTTGTAAGCAGTACAAAAGGAGAGGATCAGGTAATCCCAACAAGTAGGCTCATTACCATGCAGACTGTGCAGAGATCAGTCAAACCTCCCTAAGCCTTGCTCACTGATCATCTCTGAGTTGTGATGATTCACTTTAAAGATCAAAGTGAGCAGCTGCTTGAAGGAGCTCCAACTAAGTCCATTAACATTCCTCCTCCTGAGAACGTCTTTTTGTACAAGGCTTCAAATGCAGCCAAAACCATCACACTCTGGGAGGATCAACAGGTTAGAAACATATATGGCACTGAGATAACTGTTCAGGGGCTACAAGGACAGGTAAGGAAGGAAATGTGTCCTGCTGTCATATCAATGCATTCAGCATTAGAGAAGGATTCCAAATGGAATTGTGCAGTGTAAGAAGAATTTATTGCAATGCTAACAGGAGTTTAAATTTTAAATGCAAATCCTCGTGAAAATTGATTTACAAATGTACTCTTCCCTTCTGTTGCCGTGTTGCCTTCACCAGCAGTAATTTGTGTTTCCCCCTGATATCCGAGACTAAAAACTGACTGCAGGTAAAAGATTAGAGGGGATAGAATTAGCATTCCTTTACTGGCATTAACCATGCTCTCATTTATTTATGGATGAAGCTCTGTGATGTAACAAACACAGGCACTAGCAGGTTAATGAGTAGAGGTACACTGTTATTTACTGCACAAAATTCAAATCGTGAGCTGAAGATGTCATAATTATTTTCTTATGGGTTGTTGTAAATTATTCTCCAAAAGCAATTTAATAAACTTCACAACACTCCTTAAGGACAATTAGGGCCAAAAGTCTCAATGCAGTGAGTATTATAGTATGACACAGCCATAAGGATACGTAAAATATGAGCTTCTGATTTTTCTTTTTTAATTATTTTTTTTTTATCTCTGTATTCTATATTGGGGGTGGGGGATATTTTTTAGGGAAATGGAAATTTTAGATTCACTTCATGATCATCTGCCTTTTGGTTACACAGTTAAGTGAGAGAAGGATTGTCTTTTTAAAAATTCCCTAGTAAAATTGGCAATAATTTTGACTGTGAACTATTTTACTTTCCAAAGAAGGGAACATGGCACTTCTTTTAAAAGAATATGATATTAATGATAGTACTTTGACTTATGAAAGTAAAAATCTGTGGGATTTAAATAATGTAGCCAGCTGATTCGAGAGACCATCCAACATCTGAATTAATATTGGTGATAAATTATTTCTCAGTAAAATTATTCATCCTCAGTAGGAAATTAAATTGTCATAATATGATACTGTTAAAGAAACGGTATCTCTTATCTATGCCTACATATGTTGTGTGTAATCACTGAACAGTCATTTTTCGTGGTGTCATCTATAACATATTCTACTTTATACGTGGAATGAAGTCATGTTGTTTATTTACTACAAGTCACTGAATTCATTAAGTTTATGTTAAAGTCCTACCCCCCTCAATAAGTGATCAGTGAAGGAGTTCTAGAACAGCTGCTCAGTGATAGCATTATTACAGAACACTCTTAAAGTAACTCTCAACAAAGATTTAATTTTACAAATGTACAGATGAATTCCTTTAAGTGATTGTATAGTACACAAAGTATTTCTTGTAAGCTAAGTGCATTTTCTCCATTTAGTCTCCTCTTTCTGGTTCAGTCAGGGGTTTGGGACCATATTATATACAAATAATGTTGGCCAGGAAGATCACCTTGAGGAGTTACACCTTAACTCAAGAGGAAATGGCAACATCAAATATAAATACAACAAAAAATGAGAGATAGGTGAGGTTTTTATCTGGGCTTGGTGTGATGTTGTATAAATAATGGGGACTGCACACAAGTGAACCACAGTGGAGATGTCTCAGGTGTTTAGATGTGTTGGTCCAGATGTTCATATACAACAGTTGTAGATAATTGTTTACCACCTGAAGCATTTTCTTGTTGTTAGGAAGAAGGAGGTATTTCAAATATTTGCAGAAAAAAATGGTTGATAAATATGCCTTCTGGTGATTATTACAATAACTGTTCAGTAACTCATTCTTCCTGACAAAATCACAAAGACTTTGAGATCCAGTAAACTCACTAAAGTACACTTAATTTAGTTACTAAAGTTCTTCAAGTCTCAGCATGAAGCATGAGCATAAATTGGGTATTTCACAAACAGGTCCATCACCACAAACAGACAGTCCAACTCTTCCAGGGTGACAGGAAACCTAAGCAGGTCTGAGAGACTTTTCATCAGCATTAAGATACAGAAACAGATAGTCAAGGACATTAAATGAGACACGTTAAATTTGGCCAAAATTAATTACCTGTCCCCCAAATTATCACAACTTGAACTTTCATAAAAAATTAATTGTTTTACCTTAGAAATAAGTATATAAATTTGAGAAAATGTGAGCAATATCAGAATATTTTCTGCTCAACTTCAGGGAGACATGATTCCAAAGAACTGGTAAGATAGAGTCCAGCATTCACAAATTCACAGGAAAAATAATGTCATATTCTGTCTCATGTAAGTCTGTATAACCTAATTAAAAAATCTTTTCTGTGTACTTGAAGTTAATGAACTTTCTCTGTACAAAATTTCTCTCGTTATTACATAACTTTTTCTTAAGTATAATTTTGCTAAAGAAACAACTTCATTGAAAGGCAAAATTCACAAAGTACTGAAGACAATGATGCAGGAGTTCTTGTGTTTATAGCTCAGGTGTTTGGTTAAATAACATTTTCATCCTGAAGAAATAAGTTGAATTAAATTGGACTTTAGAAGAGGTGTGGAATATAATTTTGTTTTAAAGACCTCTTTTCCAGTCCTTGATATAACAATTTAACATGGTCCTAATCTTGTTATTTTCTTCTTAATAACTAAAGCACTCAATGAAAATGTGAAAGAGCATGAAGGACTTTTAGCTTAAGGTATCTGTTAGCCAATCAGTTTTGCTTTACTAGGTAAAACATAGTCTTAATTTAAAAAAAAAGAAAGATTTATTTCTATGTTATAAACAGCTCTTGAGAGAGCAAAGTCATCACTATGATTACATTTGACCTTCACTGCTTGAGCTGCAGGAAAAATAATCACAATTCAGAGAGTTAATTAAAAATACACAATGCTGAACAAAATTGAAAACTGTTTGAAAATAAAGAGAGAAATTTTTAGTTGGTAACTAAAGCTTCAGGTACAGCTGTTTCTCAGAAAAAAAGGACATTTTTTAAAACATCTTTACTGTTATAATTAAAGTAATAGTTATTATTCTGCAATTTCCCAAATTTACCAATCTCTTGAATACTACGGTATAATCCTGCTGTTAAAATTACATCTCTTGATAAAACAGACCTTCCATAGATTGGCCTGAAGTACAAATTGGTATTTTGCAAATCTGACAGTTTTTTCCTGATATTAAAATCAGTGTACTTACACACATAAAAACATATAGTTTGTATATGTCCACCTTGAAACATAACCATTAGGTCTAATGTAGACCCCAATGCAACACTAAAGTAGCTGATTCTACTTCTTTTAACAGATTTAAAACATATTAATAGATTTATCCATTTGCTCATTTGGGGAGGCTTCTGATACATACTGCTTATGATAAAGAGACAGAAGAGCTACAGCCAAAGGGCTTAGTCAGAATTGGGATCTCAGTAATACCATTCACTGAATAAACCAGAGCTGGTGCCTGTCAAGGAAATGGATACCTGCACATCATGTGTGCTATATCACAGCCCAGTGTGCTCAGAGCATTCTACTGAGAAAGTAAACAACACTGAGGGTCAGATCAGAGGGCTACAATGTTCTGCTCTCTATAGGGAAAATAAGGGTTGAGTTAAATTCTCTATAGGTAGCACAGACACAGGTGGGGAAGTATTTTACTCTTTAGATAAATAAGCTGTTTGGAAAAACCATTTCCCAGCTTATTGTCACAGAGATCTTCCATTGTTCACACTGTGATCAATCCTTCTTGTCTGTAGTATTTCAAATATGCTTATAAGCTAAAAGTCAAGATACAGTTTATATGGAAGTTCATGGAGTAGCATGCTTGAGCCTAGGTTACTAAACATATAAAGTTTTATAAAACAGAGTCCAACTTCCTTATATCTACTGCTTTTACTGCAAAGGATCAGCAGACTACTTAAATAGCACTGCACATAAAAATATTGCTTGATAAACCTATCAATATATGAACTTCTCCATTGAATCACACTGATTTTATATAATTTTCCACCCTGGACTTAGTAGTATAGCAGCTGTCATATTTATCACCTCAGTGTTCAATGCTGCCTTCTGTTATTTCAAGTTTTACCTCCTTTTCTATCAGGCTGTGTTCCAGGTCCTATATTTCTCCTTGCCCTTGATCCTCATGGTAACAACTGGGAGGCCTTTATTCCTCTTAAGAATTTAACCCAGGAAAATCTTATCTGTTCTAAACCAACATTAACTGAACCTCAACCACCGTGATGATTTGTTTTTCACAAATCAGACTTGGAAAGGACCCCAAGTATTCTTTTTACCCAGTGGTAAACTCATGCTTGTACCATAAACTTGGTTCTGAAAAAAAGTCATTCCTTTGGTGTAAAAAAACTTCCTTGTTGACCTACAAGACCAATCCAGTTATCTCACAACACATTTTGAGCAGATAGTCTTTGCTCACAATGACTTGTATGCACACACATAATCTGCACACTAAATATTATTCAGAAGTAACTTTTAAAAATGTGAGTTCTGTACAAATCAGTCTACAAGAAATAAAACATTGATTAAATACTCAGCTCTAATAATTCACAGGGATTTTTTGTTAGTCATTAGCTATGTTTTTTGCAGACTTTAACCTGACACCATACCTGAGACCAGGGGATCACAGTAAAGTGTTACTGCAGTTGCTTCTTCTAAACTCACCTAATTGTTAGTTCGAAACTTCTTCCCTTCCTGAAGCTCAATGAAACCTCTCCATCTCCTGCAAGTCGAGGACTGTGACAGAGCTGTGTTGCTGTAAAGAAGATGACAGATGAAGACAATTTTATAAAGATCTGAAAAACTTAGTTGGATTTGCATCAGAGCTCCAACACACAACAGGTGTGTCCAAAGCACTCATTTTAAAGTAAATACAAGTCACTGTTCTAATATAACGACTTCAACATTAAATGGTATTGCTTAATCAAAGTATGAATGATATTTGTGACCCTCCAGATTCTGCAGTAGCTTCCACTTCTTGATAGTACTTCCTGCTAAAAATATTTGCTTTTAATAAGGTCATTCACTTAAGAGTTGGACTCTATGATCCTTGTGAGTCCCTTCCAAGTCAGAATATGAAATGAGTGTGCTACGCAAATTTTGAGGGCAAAGATATTGTCTGAAAAGGGATTGTTTTACATTAATGTATTTATACAACACAGATTAACTATGTTGCAAGACATCAAAAAATGAATAAAGATAGTTATTAACACATACTGCTTGTCAGGAAACTGTGAATCAGGCTACTTTGCAATTCCCTTCTACACAGGAAAAAAGATGAAGCTTTGTTTCCATTTGCACCATTGTATAATTTTTTTTTTAATTTCATATGCATTGGAGTATTTTTCATTCTGTGAAAAATAAATTTATTCAGAACAGCTGCAAAACAATGCAAAGAATTATTGTCTTAAAGCTGGCACTGATTTCAAAGAGATAGAACATTCATTATTCTATCAAACAACTAGCATACTAAGGATCAACCAGATAAACATTCCAAATGCATCACTTTATTCCAGCACCCCATTTTGGTGAAAAAGTAGAATATTCATCTACGCCAGAAAGCATATCTAGTGCTATATAGGGAAAACAAATTCATTGAGTAGAATGTGGGAAGTGTCTATTTTGGTCATCATGACTTAGATAAGCTTATTTGGTACCTAAAAAAATTATGAAGCTTTCAGTAAGATGTCAAGTTGTAGCATATTCTTTGTTAGCAGTAACAAGAAAACATCAGGTGCATGGATTGGATTTTCCTCTCCTTCATTTCAGTCAGGCAAATCACAATTTTTTTAACATTAATAATGGCTTATTTAAAAAAGAAACTAAGTTATTCAAAATCCATTCTGTTTAGTACTACTAGATCTATTTCCAGAAAAAAACCACAAACCATATTTTCATTAAAACAAAACAACAAAACAATCAACCTGAAATTCCAATGGCTGACAGATTTTTGGAAAACATGAAAAGCAGTTATGTTCTGTAGGAAATAGTTATTTTCACATTAAAGGGTTTTTTTATCCAAAGTTAAAGTATCTTTCAAAACGCAACAATTATAATCTGGCCAGCACTATTGAGGATGCTTTTTTGTAGACACAAATGAAGGTTCACTGCAGTGAGAGAAAAAACGAGCCCTATGTCCACAAGTAACTCAAAGGAGGACTTCTCAGTAACTTCTGATTCAGGACACATCCAGTGTATTCTCACAGGCTTTGTCAGTTCATAGGATAGAAAACTATCCAGACTGAAATGTAAACAATTCCCCTTTTAACTTCCTAGTTTTAAACTACTAATTCTTCATTTATAACTCAGACAGTTTACTAGGAAAGGTGTCCTTTTTTTAGATTACTTTTCATGATTTTCCTATATATACAGTAAAGCAGCTTGATTAATGTTTTCCTGGGGGGAAATCTGAACTTGAAGCTTTATTGTTCTGGAAATCTTGAGATTTCTTGGAGAAGCACAATATTTCTACCATATGTTTTGCTTCCTTTGCTGCAAGTAGGGACCAGGTTGCTGTGGCAACCGAGTTACAGGATGACTAGAGAGCTGTGCTTGCTGACACTATGCAGCAGGATTCCAGTCCTCCTTGAAGGAAGAATGTCATATGCTACATTTCAATTGTTTAAAATAGGGTTGATTGTGATGTCTTCTTGTTGCTTATACTTACATCATCTTAAAGGTCTGAAAGAGTCTCAGGAGCCAGTTGTCATGATAACACTGAATTCCTCAAACAGAGCAAGTGTCAGGTCAACCTAACTGTTTAATCATAAATGTGGTTTGAAAAAAAACACACAAAAATACGAGAACTAAACTTAAAAAGAAAGATGGAAAATAGCCTCCAATTTAGGCTGATTATTCAACTTTCCTGTGATATGTCAGGAAAGGAAGTTCACTTTTCGTTCTGTTTTCAGGTTTCTTTCAAACAGTTGTCAGAGTCCTTCCTTCATCATACTACCTTGATTTTATATATACTGCCCAACAACTTATCATTTATTAAAATGAAGCTTCAGGGCAAATTCCTCACCTCTCTAAAGGTAATAAATGGTTTATCACTCAGCTTCCTAGGGCCACAATTTAATTGCTGGAAAAGGTAAGACCAGCCTACAGAACATTCAGGTGTCACCACTGTAACTAACATACTCTCTAAGGTAAACAAAATCCTGAAAATAACTTATTATTAATCTAACATTCCTTTAGCTCAAAATAGGGCTTGTCTTCATTAGAATTGCATCCAAATATCACTTATCAAATTGGCAGATCTCATTATTTAGATTTTGGCTTTAAAATCTAATCAGTGTCTTAGTCCCAAATCATTTTTATGCTCCTTCCTCATTACAAAAAATGCTATTTTCAACTTAATCAGTTTCACTACATAGTTATATTTCATTAGACACTAAAAAGCTGTGAGATTGGGGTAGTCTATTAAAGGAAAGCATTAAACCTAGAGCTTGGTTTCTGAGAAATAAAGTGCTCTACAGGATTCCTAAGAGAAGAGATCGGTGGAAACATCATCTTAACAGAAATTTAGGAACTATACCTTGCAATATATCATTAGACTTAAAATGCATTCTGTTTAAAAGAACTCTCAATCACATTCAGATGGAATTACTGCCATTTTACAACTAGAGTGACACCTATTTTTCCTGGGTAGGAAACTCCTAAATCAACAAGAGTAGCATTAAAACCTCAGGTGAGCTTTGACACCAAAGGCCAATCATGTGTCAGCTTTGCTGGGGTGGGGGAGGTGGGGATGAGGAAGGAGCAAACCACAACCCCCCAGAATTTCAAGTTTTCTTTGGAGGTGGCAGCCATGTCAGACAGCAGTGAACAAAACCCCATCGTTCTCATGGTTGGTTGATTGAAGGTTATGAGCTTGCTGAGACAAGTTGGAATATCCATGAAAATCCAATGAAATGAATTTTTTGGGACCTTATAGAAGATATATGTAACTGCACTACAAAGCAGATATCTATTACTATGTTTTGGTTTTGAACACAGCAGCAGTTCAGAACATTTGCCCTGCCCAGGCCCGATCTAAACTCTAAATCAGGAATAGACCTGCAAGTTTATATCAACAAGACTGCTAATGTTTCATTTTTGGCAACTGCCTTGTCCAACCAAATCTTTTATTTTCTAGGAAACAATACATTTCTCTCAATGTCACTGTACAGAAACATGGAAAACATAAGCATTAAAATATTGCTTCCTAAGGGTAAAACAAACTAGGCCACAGCACTGCTTGAATATGGGTGAAAACATACACAAAATAATATTTAGATATGTAAGAGATACTGTTGACGTGTCTGCTGCTCAGAGAAAATTTACAGCACAAATGTAAGAGTCAGTGTGATGGCTGCTGTCAGCTACAAATATCATCTGCATATTACACACCTACCACATGCAAAATACTCCTGCAATCTCCTTATTAAGGAGGCTGTGCAATACATCAAAATAACGTTATACCAGCCTGTAGGTACTAAAATATGGCCTTCCTCCTTATTTTGTACACAGTGAAAAATGACACGCTTGTGGGTAAACTTGATCATTAATCCTAACAGATAATTGAGAGTACATGCTTGATACCACAACTTTAGATGTCTGAAAGCCACAGAAATATAAATGTTCTACATTTTAGTGAAAAAGAAAGGAAGGAGAGGAACTGAGATGACAATTATTTGAGCTACACAGAATTTTAGATGGGTAATAATTAACTTGGTGGTGAGCAACTGAGATGAGAGGTAGAGAAAATCTCACAAGCTTTCTTGAGCAGTACCAAAAAATATCTAGGGCTGGAACAGAAGAGAAACTTTTTCAACCATTACCTCTGATTTTCATTCTTCTATTCTTTGTTGGGAAAATAACGTCTCTTATTTACTTTAATATCTAAAAAGCAAAAGAAATTCCGCACATAAGCATTAAAGAACTGTGGACTGACTTGTACTCCTTAGAACAGCTTTGTGCCTAGAGCTGAGCCTGCTCCTCAGGAGGAGGATTAGTAGTTACTGAGGAATCCTCAAGTGGATTCCTCTCCTCCACTTTTCCTTTGCTGTATAAAAGCAATATGCATAATCCACTCTGTTCCCTATTTTCCAGGCAGCACCCACCACATCGTTCATTCAAAGGTCAGGCCAACACATATGGCATGCAATTGAGAACAGCAAACATGAAAACATTTGTCATTAATCATTATAACCCCTAAGTGTAAACATAAATAGATACCTACAAAGGATATTTCATTTCCTATGAAAGGAGGTGGCAGTGGATGCTCACCAGCAATGAGTTGCAGCCAGTACAATAATTTGAAAATTTATACACAGTCAGTGCTCCAGCCAGCAAATAATGCAAGCAATTATTGCTACTGTTAATGTGCCTGCATGCCTAATTTTGGGAGCAGCATGCAGAGTGCTTTCCCCTTAAGGTGGCTTGAGCAACTGGTCTGTGTTTTAATGGAGAGAACCATATGTAATGAAAGCAGAACTTCCAGGAGACAAGTCACAATTTCAACTTGTTCTTGTTGCCAGAGCAGTAATTACAGTGAAATGGAAAAAAACAAGTACACACCTACTATAAACAGATGGCTAATAAAAATTTGGGGAGCTCTTTCAGCACAGAAATTGAGTATTCTGAAACGACACCTACATAACAAATGCTTGGACATGTTGTCTCCTTTTACAGGCTACTTAAAGTTGTGCCCTCTAGCTCAGGAGCTGAACTGCTTTTTCCCTTTTTAACAATTATATGCAGAAGTTTCAGAATACATGTATATTAAATATTAACCTTTATAATAGAATGTACTGAATGTTTTTGTGCAATACAGCCAGTAGGTATTAACTACTAATGTGACATACTCAAACATAGTCATGAATTTTTGTGTTATAGATCACAGCTTTCTGGTCTACCATCTTTAGATAAAGAATAGTCTTGATGAAATTTGGAGGCTACAATATATGTTGTAACCTTGGTCCACCTCGGTTTAGTCATGCCTGCAAACATCTGCTCTGTTTTGTACTTCCATTTCAAGACAAGAACAAATCTTTCCATTTTCTCAAAAATGATGACAGGTGAATCAGTGTTTCAATGTTCAAGTAGGTCAGCCCATGTTGCATTATTCAGTGTAGCAACATGACAGTTCTCAACAATAAAATATGGTCTAATACAAATTTGAAGTGATACAAGCATATATCTGTTTTTCTGCAGGAGAAGAGCTGCTTTAATTTGAAATTGTTCCTCCTCCATCTGCAAGAAAAATGCAAAATATTACAAATTAATTATTTTTGCCTGCCTATCTTTGTACTAGTTGAGAGCAGGGCAAACACATGAAATAAGGAGAAGCACATGTCTGTTCCCAGGCAGCACAAGCTACACCAGATTTAAAGGGACTTTATCAGCTTCAAATATAGTCAAGTAAAAGCAAAAAGAATAAAAAAAGCTTTTTCAGGTACTACAAACATCCTGGAGTCTCCCCTACCAATTTGGGGAGGCACAACCAAGCATCTTCTGTATTTTCAGAATGTTTTCTATCCTCTATTTGTGTTCGAAAAGTAATACCCCTGAGGGAAACGCAGTCTCAATGTTCTACATTATCTGTACACAGAAACACTTGTCAGTGGAAAAAGTAAACAAAGTAAAGTTGGCAACTCTCTCTCGCCTCATTTGCAACAATTCTATGTAGCACTTTTAGGAAGAGGAAGGTGGATATTCTCAGGAATAAGTACTTGCCTCTGAAAATAATAAAGAGAAAACAAAAGTGCATTTCTACAAGAAATGAATAATGTGATTTACACCAAAACTGAGCTTGGGCATCCTGTCTTCCGATACAATACTCCTGACAAATACTTATCTACATGAAGTCACCAAAACATTTTAAGTCTGATCACATTTAAGATTAGTCACACCGAGATTATTCTTTTAAACTTTCTGATTAGCTACATCTTAAGAGATTTAACATATGAACAGGTTTCATTGCTCTATTTGTTCTAGTCACTGTATTTATCAAAAGAGTTGATCTTATTAAGTTTTTAAGCAGTCTCTTATTTCTCCCTTTCCTTAAGGTTAGTTATCACAGTAATTTAGAGAGTCGAAATGCTGTATATGGCCATCACCTTGTCACACAGCACCAGACTGGGAGCATTTAAAACCCCTCTGACAGCCCTCACTTCCATCCAGGTGATTCTAATTATGTTGCCCAGGCAAATTTCTTCAGTACTGTCATCAAAAAGCACAGATGAACAGGTTCAGCAGCAGTTTTTCCAAGCAGGAGTTGGAAGTCCCTGCACTGGAAAAGAACAATAGCATTTGTTTGAGTTTTATTGCTTAGGTTTTGCTAATCTTTTCCCCCACCCCGTTTCCTTCACTAACGACAGTGGAACGGATGGCACAGAACAGTCACCTCCTTGCTGAAAGAAAACTCGTGATAAGGTGATGCATCAGCTACTAATTTTAATTTGTTTGTTTTTATTATGTCTTGAGAACACCAAAAAAAGACTGGTTTTCCTAATAAAGTGTGATTCTCCATAGAAAACTGACTAAACAGTGACACCATGGGGTGTCTTGCTTATTCATGCTAATTAATTTTCACCTAAAATTACATAGCATGTTAAGCATTTCAACTGCTACCTCTGTGTAATCAATCAGAAAAAAAAAAGACCTTTTTTCGCCTGCCTAAACCTGACTAAACACTAAAGTTTATTAAATAATTAGAATATAATTGTGTTGTCAGTCAAACAGCACTGCCCATTTGCTCTTCCACTGGTGTACTGGACTGTCGTGGGCAGGACCATAAACACCAATCTGCGGTGATCTGGATCCCAGGGTTTATCTAAGAACTCAAGATATTAGAGCTGTAACCCTGGGTTAGAGAGATGAGAATCAGAAATACTCAGACTGGTGCATCACGTGCTCAAATTGTAGCTTATTTTAAGTAGAGGTGCTTCACCTTCTGTTAAAAATTATTCAAATACTTCCCTGATTGTGGCCCTTACTGCAGCCTCTCTGTGCGGCACAAGCAGGATCTTAAATTGCCTTCCAGGGCTGTTTTCAGCAGATGATAGGTATCCAGACTGGCACCTCCTTTGCTACCCTGATTTAGGAGATACAGCTACGAGATCAGGAACCCTCACCTGGCCATTTGCCAGGCACTGTGACAGACCAACACCTCTCAGGTTACTGTTGCTCAATACAAATTACATGTTCTCCCCTATCTGCAAACTGGTCTTCACATAAGCTTTGTAACTCCCCTATTTTTCACCATTGTTTTGAGATACCAACTCCTAGTTAGGAACTTTTCCTTCAGGAGTTCAGCTGAGTTCTCAGAGCTGTAACCCTTGACAGTGCCATGACTGTCCAGGTGCAAGGTTAAAGTGTTCAAGCACAGCTGAAATGAAGACTGAAAATCCTGTGGCAGAAAGTCTGGCTCCCCAGGCCCCAGCTGAAAGCTGGCCCTGCTTTAGGCACTCGTGCAGCAAACCAGTACCTCTGAAGGCATCAGCTTGGACAAACTCGATTTCAGATTGCCAATACTACAAATGGGACAGCCCTCCTTTAGAAAGATTAAACAGAAGCATATATTGTACACACCAAGCAATTACAGCTTTATAATGACTTAGTATTTTTGTGAAGGTATCAATGGAGTTGCTGAGCAACTCCATGCTCACATTCTTTCGTTTTCCACAGACATTGTATAAAAACTGTTCTATTGCTTTCTCAGTCAATACTTCCCAAAACAGCAAAATAATGCTGAATGCAAATTAAGCTGAGGAAGCTGAAATGGATCTAAGTTTAGAGATGGCAAGGTTGTAAAGTGATCATTAAAATGCTAGTGGCAGAGAGAGGTAGACAAATACATTTGTTTTCCTGTATATTTTCTTTCTTTTTCCTATTTTAAAGCACAAATTATTTGCCTTCATTTTTTCACTTTTAGAGAAAAAAAACACCAAATCAGGTTAGAGGTGCTGTTTTAAGAACAGACCTTAAAAGATAATTTTGGACATGGAGATAGAAGTACAGATTAAGTTCTACATTTTTAAAACAGTTTTGATAGCTACATTTATATCCAACACATTAATTTAAATGTCTCTTGTAATTAGAGCTTGATGATGTCTCCAGTAGAATTTATGAGTCCAGAATCCCATTAATACTTATTACTTTGATTTTAGTCATATGGATGAATCCCAAATCAAGATGTAGGGCTACCTTTTTTTTTTCCTTTATATAGACAGATGTTTCTCTCTTTGTTACTGATCAATATCTTTTCTATTTCAGTGGAATTTTCAGTTCTCACTTGCTTAGTGAGGTAGCTTTTCACAGGCTCAGCATCCTTCAGAGAAACTTTAAGAGGTATATCTTATCCAATTGTCACTTCAACAAGCTGAACAACTTCAAACAACTTCAAGTCCAGTCAGTCCCAGAAGCGAGATCCACATGTCTGAGCTTGCCCTGCTGAAGCGAACGGGAAGCTTGGGACTGACTTTGGTGGACCTCAGGTTTCATATGCTGTTCTAGAGGTCAGGAAAGCTAAAGCTGAACTTTGGATCAATAAATTCAAACAAACTTGGGAAATGACCAGGTCCAGTTGAGCACCTCCAGCCTGGAATCTGCCTCTAATGATCGAAAACATTATCCCTGCTCTAACAACACATGAAGAAGTAGGAATACAGGCTTTGTTTGCACCTGAGCCATTGCAGCTGAACAGTAAAGCATGTTCAAAGTGCCATCAATGAACACATCCACCATGGGAAAAAATCCACCACATTGATACTACACAGTATCTTCCAGAGGTAAAATACACTTCCTTGTGGTGAGTTGCTTGAGCAATCTCACCTTTGGAGAGCCAAACATGAGATATCTCAGATCAGTTCACTGAAACCGGATGCATTGAGGAGGTCACAAGTTGTGTATCCCAAAAAAAAAGGCACTCAAAATGACTTTTTGACATGGATATCAGCATGTTTTAGATGAGGAACAGAAAAAGAAATTATTATTGCAGAAAGTTGTGTTAACTCATTTATAAATAAAGTTCACTCAAGTGGGCTAAAACACCCCTTATATTCCCCACAGAAGTGAATTTAGCACACTGGTCTTGTTCTGTCCAGAAGAACCTACTTGTTTTGGGTGCAAGTCCATAGACACAATACCATGGGTTATTATCTGTTTTCTAAAACAACCCTTAACTGTGCCTTTCTGAAATCTGTGTCTCTTTATATTTCTCAGGGTGATACAATATACTGTGAGAGACATCGTGTCTGATTACATCAGTCAGACTGCATTAAGCTGTGTCAGTAATGACTGCCAATGTGACTGATGTAACTGGATGTGACACACTATCACTCTGTTTTCTCGTCTGTGAAATATGAGATGGATTTGGGGGCAAGAGGAAAAAGAAAAATCACAAAAATTTCACACCAATAGAAAATGAATTTAAAGAAACCTGTTCCTGTGCTCCCTTTCATAACTAAAATTGATTGAAAATCTTTCGTTATGTTAGGGACTAAAATAACAGGACTGAGGCATAAGATATCTCTGCAGTCAGCTGTGGAGACATCTCTGTTGTACTGAGCACATTTTTTTAAAGGAAAAACATGAAAACTGCAGGGTGGAACTCAAAAAGTCTTGCATGTAAGGACGTACTGCTTGTTTGAAAGACTTCATGGCCACTTCATTGAGACTTCTAGAAGATGATCTCTTCTTTAATAATTCAATATATGTGAACACAGCAGGTAAAACAAAGCAGTCTATCACTTGAAAACTTCCGGAAAACTGTAAAAATTTGGTGGGCTGAAACATAAAGGCTTTATGATTAAGTACTTTAATATTATTAACATACCAGTCACTAATAAATTTCTAAGAACTCTTTTTGTGGCCATCTGATTCTTTTGGCACTGGTTCAGGATCTTCAAAAGTGTTTCCTTCCCTTGATGACTGACAGGGGATTAGGATCTGAGTGTGCCCAGGGCCAGGAAAGTGCCTGCGGTACCAGACCTTCGAAAGGCCTCGGTCTCTCATTGCTAATGTAGGTTCGCAAACAAGATTTAAGCTATCTCCAGCAATGCCAATACTACAGAAGCCAGCACTTTATTTACCACGGATGCATCCTCCCTAACCCTCAAAAAACCAGGCAGTCGTGAGAATCCAAAACAAATCAAAGCCTGGAAAGCAGCTAGAACAGTAAGACTTTCATATGGTACACAGCAGAAAAAAATCAGCCCCTTTCAAAGCAGATCACTTTCTAAAATCCCACGCCAAACTAAGGCACAAAAATTGTGAGTAGTAACAAGCAAGTAGTAATAAGAGACATTTATCCTTTTAACTTCCCACTATATATTTCTTTTCCCTGGTCAGTTGGAGAATTCTCACAGTGAAATCCTCAGAAAAGTTAGCTCTATGAGCTACCACACCACTGTTTCCAGCGTAAAACACTCAGCTTGAACTGGTAGTCACATCTTGAGTAACAAGATGAATCAGTGGCTCTTCATCTCCATCTTTGCCTCTGCTGAAATTACATGAGGTGTGTTAAAGTCCTTTGTGCCACCAACGTTGGAAACTGGAAAAATTTGTATAGGCTGACACCCACCTAATCATACGAATTAACTGGTGTCTTACTTTTGTAGCAAAAGAAATCACACATAATCAAAGAGCTATGCTAAATGCAGCTTTCTAGTAGAAAGGGTTCAGAGGAAGAGAGCAACCAGCAGTAGCTGGCATATTTATGTGTATGATAATATGTAATACTTATATACTTATTAAGGGCAGTTTGTTGGGGGTTTTTTTTGCAGTAATAAGACCCAGTAAGGTACCTCTTGGTGTCTGGGTTTGGTACTACATAGTGCATACAGAGTACAGCACTGCCAGGTAAATTAATCTCTATTAATTAAAACCATTATAAGCAGCAGGAATTGCATCCCATCTAATTCTGGGGAAATATAGTCTTCTTTTTCTTTTTTTTCAATTTCCTCAACAGTTCAGAACATCATGACCTAACAAAACAATTTAGAGCCAGGAAGTGGGGTAGAGAAAATATGCTTTGCAGGGGCAGGAGGAGGACAAAGTCACGCTACAGCAAACACACCCACCCAGAGAAATGCATGACATGTTCAAAGCCAGCACAGTGATCCCTGGTACCCAACCTCACAGTGTACTCTCTGCTCTGCCCTGTATCCCCAGCTGGAGGGCTGGATTTGCCTGTAAACCCATAAGCTCATACGGCCCCATGATTTGCAGGGAGGGGGAGAGGATTGTTTGAGTTAAACAGATCTTTGCTCTGTTTACAGCAAAGCAGAGGACAAGATTTTTGCCCTGTCTACAAATGACTGTGTGCAGGTCCTTAAGCCAGCTTTGTGCTTCTCTGGGAACTCAACCATATATAAGCAATGGATAAAAATAATCCTTTGAGTTCGTTTGCTGCAGAAATAAAATAGACTGAAATATGGTTTTATATGGGCAAAAAAAATGAATGCTTAAAAAAAAAGAAGCATTCACATTTTAAAATAGTTTTCACATTTAGACACTCAAAAATATCTCTTTCAGACTACACATGCGAGGCATTTAAGTACCTTGCTCACTCTGAGCTTTCACTTCAAAGAGTAGTATATGACAAGCAGAAGAAAAATAATTGTCCAGGTAATGTTTAGAGTCACACAGGTACATTTGAAGGTCCATTCCTGTTCTTAAACTCCATTTCTAAATGCATCCAAGTGTTCTGATAAAAATCAGCCTCAATGTGAAATAGGAAGAGAAGGCATTTTTGCTTCATTTCAGCCTTATCTCCGAAGGTCATCTCTCCCCTCAACACATTTTGCTTACTGCAGAAAAGAGACTATATTTTCCATGATGTTGCTTCAGTAAATTGCATGAGTCAAAATAATTTGTATGTCCATTTTCCACAAAAAGTTTTCTCAAGCCTAGAGCTCTATAACAAGAGACTATGCATAAATTAATTGTCTTCAGAAAGAAATCATGCGAATACTTTAACTGGGAACTCTGTATGCAAACTTCAGCATTAAAGAGCTGAACAGAATGCAGAGCATAACCTACAGGTGGAAATATGATTTCCTACAAATGTCTTTATATCTCATGCAGAAAAGTTGCATTTACCACTTCTCCAACTTACAGTTCTTTGAATAGAAATGGAGTCACAAGATATTGCTCACTGGACTTGCGGTAGGGAAGAAATCAGTGATATTTCTAACTTCAACTGATCAAACTTGAATTGCAATTTCTAATTCTAATTCTGCTTTCCAATTTTACAACCATCCTTGGAGAGACAGAGTTTTTAGGTTTGTTTGAATATCTAGTTCTAGTGACACTCAAATGTGTCACTTCTAGGACATAGGAATCCTTGCTTCTTTCAAGAGTTTTTTCCTGCCCAGAACAGTCACAAGGCTGCACAAAAGATTGCCTTGTACCAACACACACATTAGACAGCAGTAAGGTCACAAAGTCAAGAATTTATTGGCTACAACTTCTTATCCAGTGTCATTCAGGAATCAGTCCATATTAGCCATGTTATATTTCAAAATACTTGTGCAGAATTTTAAAATAAATAACAAAGCTACAAGGGAGTAAAGAAAAAAAAATAATAATGTCCTGCAGTTAAATGCAATAGGATCTTGTTCTTTTCCAGAGCAAACTCACAGCTAATTTAGTATTCTTTGCTAACCCTAATCCTAACCCAAAGGCAGCTTGCCTGGTTTCACACAGAGGCTGCTATGTCAGAGAGCACATACACATCCTAACAAACATAAACCTACAGCAACGCTTGGAGCAGCAGAAGGAAGACACAAGACTGTGATTCACAGTCTCCTTTCTGGTGATGTATAAGCTGAGCCAGCCATGGTTGGTTCCAGGTACTCTCAGTTTCCAAACACTGAATTAGATTTGAAAAACTTCCAACAGCAGTCAGGCAAAATACACCGATGAGATGTTTCTATGAGCATCCTTAATTTGCTACAGACCTAGAGTGTTCTTGACCACATGCAGAGCACAAAAGAAGCTATCAACCCTGTCCAGAACACGTGGGGATCTAAGGACAGTTTTAAACATATTGAACAGTAGACCAGGATGTACTCCCTAGAACGACACATACTAGAAAGCTAATTCTTTGACACATATGAGTGCACTGTAAATGAAATTGTGAAAAGTTAACCAGCCCAATGACACCTTGTTGTCCAAATACAAACAATGAACACTGACACAGCTGAGATGTCTGCCTGGAAGCTATCTTCTAACCCAGATGACAGCAATAGAAAAAATACATTCAAGAGCTTGGCATCTGAGTCTTGCAGCTGTCAGAGTTCAGAGTGGCCACAGGTGCTACTCTCAACCATGAAATCCACTGGGGAGGGAGAAGGCAAAAAATGAGAGTACAAATGCTACCAGCAAAACAGGGAGTAAAGGGCAGACATAAAACCCCCTTCAACTGCCAACACAGTGGCACAGATGCCTTCTGACTGTATTTACATGGTGACATATTAACAGCAATCAAATTGGTAATCTTAACATGTTGAGCATGTCCCTTTAATGTAGACAAATCAGCATCTGCCAGAGAGTCTCAAAACTAAGAGCAGAGGGTAGGAGTGCAAAAATTAAAATATATATATATATATTTAGTTGGACCACTAAATGGCTGAGGGGGGAACACAAAGCAGTTTGTGCCTTTCTTCAATGACTGCTCAGTAGTGTGGAGCTGTACCCATTTCTACCCATTTATCCTTTTGCTCTGTTTAGGCCTTCTCCTTTCATCTCTTTGGTCAGCTGTCATTTCTCATTATATGAGCCATCCATGCAAGATGCTACTTTTGAGTGTCAGCCTTACAACTGTACTCATGTCCTCTACAGCCCTACATAAATAGCTCAGTGAAAATTAGTAGTATTGGAGGTGACTCTGTGAAGTGGCCAAGGAACACCTGTAAACTTTCTGTAGTTACAGAACTAGGATAATGATGGACCATTCACAGCATTCATAACAGAAGAAAGGTCACTCCCAGTGAACCCAAGTAAAGTCATTCCCTCCCTTTTCCTTTCTTCCCTCCAAATTACACCTATGCATAAAGTGGAAAGTTTCAGCAGCAGAATATTGGAAAAGTCATTACAATGATGCAGTTCTGCAACACACAGAAATAAATCAGACAAACTCGGTATTGCAGCCAAAGGAAGATGAAGGTCTCAGCCACCCTCCTATAAGCTGCTTACTCACTGCAGGAATGGAATCCACCATTATCTCATCTCTATACATATTTTAATTCCTCTCTTTTAAAAATAGAACTTAATATGAGAGCAGTAAAGGACAATATTCCTCATGAAAAATACCTTAATAGAAATTATTACATCCATCTCATGGAATTTCAATTTTTAAAAAGTTCTTTAATTTTACCATAAAATAGTAAATATATATTATTTTTAAAGTATCAAATCTAAATGTTTTGACAGCCATTTTCCTAATTTTCTGTTTTTAACCTTTATTTATAAATACTTCTATAACAACCAAGTATATACACAAAACTAACAGACTTGATTCCTTAATCCACACAAATTCTGAAGAATTAGCTAAATCCCTTCCTGTTATTTCCTATCCAGATAAAAAAGAAGAAAGTACACAGTTGTTCCAGACTAAACAGCTGGACATAAATTCTTTCATGTAGTCTTTTGAAAATGCAATTTATTTTAAAATCCATTTATTTTAATGGATGCTGCACAAGCCAGCCACTCCTGAAGTGTATCTCTTCCTAAAAAATGTCAGTTGTATTTCCTAACAAAAATAACCTCAAGTAGCAAAGTTAATTTCTTTGATGACCTACACTCAGTTAAAATCTATGTTGTTAGATAGGATGGGTAACTATTTATAATATTAAAAAAAGTTATTAAGCCACTTTACAGTGGAACTAACAACACCTGTGTAATTTTTCCATATTGTAGAATTTGATTAAATGCCAATTTTGGTCAGATACTGAATTTATTGAATTGGATTGGTGCTTTGTTGCTTGGATTCAGAAGCTCAGGACAACACCTTGAATGCTATTTAAATCTTAAAGGCAAAATGGTCTGTTCATTTAAAAGGCCATTTACTGCTGTGATCAAGATTTTTAGGAATCTGAAAATTTATTTTGAACCTTTAGAGGAGCTTCTTCTCACATCAAGCTTGGGTAGCTATTTTAGACTTTGTATATGTCTGCTGTATTTGCTGAAGATAAACTCTCAAGTCAGACTTAGTATTAATGAGCCGTGACTAAACGCGGTGCTCTGTTTCAATTTAGAATCACAGAACGGTTTGGGTTATAAGGCACCTTCAAGATCATCTTGTTCCAAACTCCCTGCCATCTAATCTAACCCTACCCTCAGTTTAGAGCCATTCCCCCTTGTCCTGTCACTTCTTAACCTTGCCAACAGTCCCTACTCAACAGCCCCTTTAGGCACTGGAAGGGGCTCTGAGGTCTCCCCAGAATCTTCTCTTCTCCAGGCCAAACAAGCACAACTCTTTCAGCCTGTGTTTGTAGCTCCAGCCTTCTGAGTAACTTCATGGCCCTCCTTTAACCAGATGAAGGCCCTAAACACACATTTTTCAAACTAGGTTTTACCTTGTTAACATTTTCATTTACATTCTGGTGTGAGTAAAATTCATCAACTAAAAGACCTCTAAACTACACAAGTCCAGGTCATATGGTCTGGAGGCAAAAAAAAGATTATCACTAGACAAAAGCACGTGTTAGCTACCATATAGTTTTCAGGAGAGCATTCAGGTGCTCTCTGTGTTACAGGACCTGCAGGGATGCAGTGAGACTTCAGCATGACACAGTACAGTCAGACTGCAAAAGCCATTCCATGTTATTGTTAGAAACTGAGACCACTGAAACTCTTAAGATTTAGACCAAAAGCTAAAGGTTTGCTAGATGACAGATTAAACATCAGTTTCCAGCCTGCAAATCAAGACTATTTCCCTAGGTGAAATCCAATTGGATCAGGGCTGGTCTCGTTTGCTAACTCCAAATGCCCATAGATTTCATTACAAAACTTTCAATTAACTAAAGCTAAATTCATGATTGTTCTTTTTTGTTTGCTTGTTTGTCTTCAACTATAAGCAACAGAGTATTTGATTTGGAACAACACAAGCCTGTAATGTTTCAGTTTCACCTCGTAAGGACAAAGGGAAAAATATTTACATTTGATAGAAAATGTCCCCTTGATCAAATGTAAAATATAAGTACAGCTTTGAATGGAATCATTTGGATAAAGGAAACTGTCATACACAACAACATAGAAGTGTGTAATTTCTGATAATTTCTCCTGTCTAAATGCCTGCTAAACTCTCAACAACATGACAAGCATCTTATTTGCTACATACAAACAATGTTTCCAAGCAACTTTTTGGTTTCTCTGAAGAGAAATCTTGAAATAGCTCAATAAGGCCCAGATTATGCGCATTCACCTTAGGCAGGAGTAATTACCAGGAAACCTATAGCTAATTGCTATCCACCCCTGACCTCGCAGGCATCACAGTCATGAGTTGGGCTACAGGATGATTTCAAAGCTACTGAAGGTAAAAAAAAGTTTAATTTTGTATCCACTTTTTCCAAACTAAAACTTTCTCCACATTAATCATTGCCTCAAATCCACCACAACCTAATGAACTCTTAATACACTGTGAGTACACTGACACACAGAGTCCAAACACTTTTAAATAATTGCTAACTTCACGGATGTCAAAATCACTTCACATGCAGTGCAAAAGGCAGTGGAAAGGCAGGTATTTTGAGGTAAGATCCAGCAACAAAGCTGTATAGGAAAACTATTTAAAAGAATCAAACATTTTTCCAGTCATGGGAAAGTTCCCGTAAGTTTTTTCTGACTCAATCTAAAAGCATTACCTCTGTACCTTTCCTTTATGATCTCTCCTGAGCTCCACACTGCTTTCCCTCCCAAGTGCTCTGCTGCCTTCCCTCTCCCATCCTCTGTCTTTACTCCCAAGTGTCAGTGCTATATTACTTCTCCATCCTTACTCAATTTCTTATTTCTCATCTGTTATCATTTCTACAGAAGTTTTCCCTTCACCAGACAAGCTTTCCAATATGTACTTCTATAAACTATGCTTCTCCAGAACCTCTTCAGGTAAAACTTGCCTAAATTAAATACAGAGAAATGGAAAATTTGTGTAATCTGCAATGACAGATATTATAACATTATGTCTACTGTTTGCTTCTTATAACATAGTTCTGCCAGAGCAAACCCAGAGAACAGGAATGAAGTAAGATCTTCCTATAAATTAGAGACTAAAAATGGAAGAAATATCCCTGTCGGAATCAACCAGGACAGTGGTTTTGTTCTGCTAAGATATTCCCACAAAGACTCCCACAACTTTCCATTCAGCATTCATCACAAGCACTAAGGAGAGAGGGTGCTGGACTATGTGCAGGACCAGAGCCAAACTCCATTAAGTGATTAAAGTTTTGCAATACAGAAAACACCCGCATGAAGAACTGAAATCCTCAGGACCTAGAAAATTAACACGTACTTTTAATTTTAACATAGACATCTGTATATCTTCTGAAGTTGTATTTGTTCCTTTTTGTTATTAAGGAGAGACAATATTTGATCATTTACATGTGGAGGATTCTTTAAGTATAGTATCTCCTATGTGCAAATTTGTTTACCACGAGGAGCTCATTCATTTCAGGGCAGAATTGTTGATAGCTTCCAAAAACAAATAGAATTTCTGACTTAATAACGAAGTTATGTATCTATCAGATTTATGAAGCTATAGAAAATATTAAACCCATGAGAACTTAACTTCCAGTGGTTCATAAGTGTTATTTCCAACTGCTAAGTTAATGTCTTATGGTATCATTATGGAACTTTTCAATCCCATTGGAGAATTTCATCTATTCTCACTTCCTGAATAAATAGCCTGAAACAATGTACACCCAAACTGTTCTGGCTGAAAATCCTATGACACCCTGTTGAGAATCATAGTTAGATTATTATTTCTTGCAAATACAAATATTTGCCTCTCAAAATATCCGAGGAAGCTGCATTACTGAACATTTACTTCTTATTCATCTTTCAGCTATCTTATTAAACCTTTCAGAACTTATTTTCAGGTGTTGAATAACAGAAAATGAATACCAGCCACCTTGTTGTCAGACTTAAGCTTTATGAAGAGCACAGGGGTGATCAGTTGGTCTGTATTTAGAATGTGACTGACAGTTTGTCAGTATTTGTGTCATGTCACAGTGAGTGACTGCAACCAGGGGTTCCACACAGAGGAGGTGCCCTCCCATGGCAGTGCCACTTCACATTTACATTGGCTTCGGACATGGAGACCACTGAATGTAGAGTGAGCAAAAGGACACTGAGAAAGACTTAGAAAAAGATGAATAACAAATCAGAACCATTTGCAAAGGTGTTGGTTTGGCAATATTTGACTCTTTTGTATTCTAAATGGTGAGATTTTTAAATTAGACTTGGTTTCCTTATGGTATTGTATTGCATCCAACCAGACTATGCTGTCACTACCCCTACAGTCTTTGGCTATTTTTAGGGTGTAAATAAATTGAAGTTAAACACTGAACTTAATAAGTCCATGTTAGAGAAAATTTTTTTCTGTTTTGGCATTCAGTCACTCCTGTTAAATGCACATACTGTGTTTCCTCTCACAGCAAACTTCCCCCACTAGGCAACACAAAGGCATCCACAGAGCACCACTTGTTCATCCAAATCTGACAAAAAGCTCATTTGGTTCACTAACCTGTGGAGTAACGAAATGTCTATTGTATATGGCAAATTAATTTTTAGACTATTAATTCAATGAGAATTTGGAGCTGACTTCTGATGAAGAAAATTTTCCTCCAGTACCTTATCCATTACCGCTTTCTGAGAAAGTTGTCTGTGGTTCTGAAGCATCTCCCTGCAAGAAAACTACGTGCTCAGTTCCAGTTGGGACAAAGATTACAAACTCCCAAGAAACTTGTAATTGAAGTTAACTTTTTTCTTCTAATTGATGAAGCAAATGTCTCTTGAAAACCAAATACTTTGAAAGAAAATCATTGTGTTGGGTTTATACCTGGAATATTCATGTTTTAATGTAAGAGCAATTTAATATCTAAAAATATGCCCTTGTCAATCTGTTGTCCTTGAAGGCTTTTGTGCATTTTATCCAAGACAAAAATTTTCACTGAGAAAACATGATGCATTAACTTGTCACTAGGAAAACTTTCCCACTATTTCAGCTTTCTACATGAATATTTAAAGGCAAATGCTTCTACTTTTTTCTGGTAAACTTCTCATACTGTGTAACATTTTACAAAAGAAGCTCAGAACACCTCTCTGGTTCAAGCTAGACAGAAAACTAATGCAGTGGAACCTCCCTTTAACCTTCTTTTTTTAAAAATTGCACTATATTAGAGCTTTATATGTAGTCTATATTGTTGAGAAAAACATTTTTCCAAACAACAGTTTATTTTGATAAAGATGCAGTCTAGATTAAACAGGTAACAGACAAATGAAAATATATGATAGCACAAAATTGGTTTCTAACTACTTTATCATTATCTGAATCAATGTTTAGCACAAAATGCTATGAAGCACAGAAGAGTAAACTACCATTGAAAAATGTTTGTTCTCTCTGACAGAGAAGTGAAAGCCAGCAGTGTGACACAACAGTGTTCATGTAGATGTGAACAAAACTGCATCATTGGTCCATGTGCTGCTGACAGTAACTCTCATCTCTTTTTAATAGCATGAAGCAAATCCTAAAACACAAAAACATGCTACTTCCTTTGGACCACCTTGTTACATTTAGTGTAATATTTTCAAAAGCAACACAGACATTTTTTTAAAGCTTATCATATACCATAAGCTTGAACTGAAGTTCCTTATTTTTGTTAAGCACTTCTCTTCCCCTCCAGAATCTCCTTTTCTTTTTTCTGCACAGGAAAATCGTACTAAAGGAGGAGGAATTTTGACCATGTAACTAATAAATATGAGAGCACTGTGGCACATAAAGATGCAAACACACAGTAGCAGAAATTATTTTTCACCTGAGTAATAATAAATCATTGTTAGACTATTTACATAAACATAAGCAAAAAAATAAGCAAAATATCTGAGCTTTGTTGGTTCTTTAAAGTACTGTGATATAGATTTCCTCCCATCTAGTTATCTGTGAAACAGGGCAAATGCTCTAGAGAAAGACAGGCCTGAACATGGATCACTTGAAACGAGCACAATAACCATTGAAGGGGTTTGAAACTAAATGAAGATGTGGAAGATTCCTGCTTCTCCCTTCCACTCCAGACACACACGGTCTGCTGGGCAGAAAACACTTCAACAACACTTTTGCATGATGTTTAATCCAAAAAGATTTTAAATAACATTCTTTAAAAAAAAACCAAAAGAGTCAACAGGTATAAGCAAATCCTAATGAGGTCTATCCCACAGATAACAACTGTTGCAACAGTTTACTATGAAATCGAAACCACAACATATTCCCCTGAAGTGCAACGTCCAGTCCTGCTATGACTGAAGTAAAGGGGGTCTAGGTCATGGTTTTCAATGAAAACAACTTTCGTTCTCTTATACAGTCAATCTGAGTGATACTAACAAGAAGAATTGGATTTTTCTTGCAACAGCTAGTAAAAAAATATACAAAATCAGATACATTCTGCCTTTGTGGTTGTTTTTCTTTTCACCAAAAAATATGTTATTCAAGAGGTGGGTGGTTGGTTGTTAAGGGTTTTTTGTTTACATTCCCTGGAACAAAGTGTCAATATATATAATCTGCAAAGTTCATTCCTGCTAAAATTGATCTAGTCATTATTTCTTAGTTATACCATGAAAAGCCTCCATTGCAGATGACTTTCAGGAATACAATAATTTCCTCTCTGAAGCTAACAAGGTTACAGTCACTGTTACTTCAGGATGATATAAATCATAATAGTCCTCATTTTTTTCCAAATTATTTAGTATTTAAAAGTTTCCTAATAATTCTTCCCAGCATGGAAAAGTTACTGCTGGGAAACAGATTTTTCCATGCCAGTTTTTTTTTCATCTCTGTCCACATGCCCGATTCTACTTTGAAGATACATAATTATATTTCTAAATTAACTTTGTGTTTTAGCTAATTGATTGTATTCTGCATGCAGGCAATGCAGTTTATGAACTGTTTACATTTTAAAACTGTTGCTCCTCCGTGTTTAAAAAGAAGGCATCAAATTTCTTATCTGTCATAGTCCTTGACATTGGCTTTGTCATCTATCTGTACACTAAGTAAACAAATGCATCATCTTTAAGCTTTTTACATCATTTCAGCATTGTGCAAAGATATTGTATTTTAAATAGTGGCCACATATTCCACCACCTTCAGTTTTGATTTATACTGTTACTTTACTTTAAAAGACTTTGAGTTTGTAAAACTTGGTGCCAAACTCTGAAATATTATGCTGGTGAAAACAAATGATCAAATGAAAGAATCAAGATTAAAATGGAGAATTGGCAGACACTGAGACAGATTGAGGGAAAAATAAAAGAATATGTACTATGCTGAAAAAACAGAGATTACAGCTCTGGGTACAAGTGGAACAAAACAGGTGCATGTGAGAAGTTGAAGAAAAAAAAACAAACAAACAAAAAAACAACTAAATAAAACAGAAATTCACATAACTTGGTCTACTAAAGGTCCAGTCAATGAGAAACAGTCTCACTCCAGGACCATACTTACTATGTTATTTTTACTGAAAACTCAGTAACCGACTTTCTTTAGAACAAACATGTTACCCTTCATTCACTTCTGATCATAAAGCTGAAAAAAATATGAAAATACCTGGAAAACGTATGTGACTGAGTACAGATTCAAAAACTTTCAGGAAGGTGCACCAGTGCAGTAAACAGCAAGCTGACCACTTGCAGCCATGCAGCTGACTGTTGCCACAGTGCTTTTTTTGACAAAACACGTGCTTGTCAGCAGTCAACGTTAGGAGTGGATATTCTGTTTGCCTGTAATGCAGAAATTCATGGCTAACACAGGGCACTGGACTATGGATACAGAGGAAAAGGTACCAACACACATCTACTGGAGAGAAAGAAAATAAAACAATATGGCATTCATCGATCCCCACTTGGCAGCAGAGGGTCAGACAGTCAAATATTTTGTTTTATGAACTGATTACAGCACTTGTGCTTTTAATTTTTTGGCATTAAAGTTTCATAAGGACTTTAATGTTGACTTACTGCACACTTACAATGGCCACACGGATCCAATCGACCATGATGACTCTAAAAGCCTTTTAACAAACTGTATGGACTATAAACTAGCCTTGACAAAGGAGCCTTTAGAGACTTCCCAATGTAGCATTGTACACTTCAGTAGGGTCTGTTGATAATTCTTTACAATACTCTGAAATTCCATCAGGTGTTTCTTTTTGCTAAACTTCAGGATTAAAAGCTGTGTGAACAGGGAAAGGTGTGACCTTCTGTGGGCAGCTTTGAAACTTCTCACAGTTGTTTTAGCTCATATCACCTCAGTTCCAGTTTCATCATCTTTCAGGAGATACAATTAGAAGCCAGAAAACAATTAAATGCTCTAATCACATTCCTCAATAACTATGCATAATTATTTTTTTCAACTTTTGCCTCAATCCATAAGCAAAAAATTCATGAACAACCAATTCATGAGCTGCTTCTGATTCTTGAGAGTATTCATATCTCATCTTACTTCACAGCTAATAAACTAAAAATTTCTTGCAATTAAGTTAACTACCTAAAATTCGTAGTAAGATAATTCATTCTAATTGGAAATGCAGCTCACATGGTATTATTTCTCCCCTGAATTACTGTAACTCTTGAATTCAATATGCGAATACCTATATTTTACACAGGCAATTTCCACTTTTTTAATATTTACCTAAAATTTGCTTTAATTTATTTTTCTTGAAATTTTTTATTCACTTTTCACATCTGTGGTATTACATAGAGGAAAAAGTCTTTCTTTTTTTTCTTGTTTTACAATGTAAAAAATATACACATAAAAACTAGTGGAAATAATAACAGTCTTACCTCATTTCTGTAACTTACACTTTGGCAAACAGATTTTTTAAAAAGATGCCACAGACAAAGAATTATATGTATCAGATTTTATTATTTATATGGAGTAGTGCAGGCAATCCTCAAGGAAATTAAAAGGGAAGACTGAAAAAAGGAAACTATATTCTAAAGTACCCTTAATACTAAATGTCCAATCTCTTAACAAGGAAGTCAACACATTAATAAACAGCTCAAAACTGCTCTGTGTTAACACGTGGTCTAATAAAAATTGGTCAGTTCCACCACCTCATTTAGAGCATAGAGGTTTCATCATAATTCTCTACATGACCCTTGAATTCCCCAATCCACTTCACTCTGTCCACACCACCTTCATCAGCCTGAAGGTTACAGCTGTTAACAGGAAAAATGCCCACAGTAAACTACTGTCAGACAACTGGTTTCACCCAGAATATTCATACCAGGAATTAATGCAAAATGGTACCTCAGTGAAACCTTTCCTTGGCAAAATAAATAATGGAACAGAAACAAGGAGTAACCCTCTTTGCATTTCCTGCCACTTTACAGAAAATTACAATTCACACGGAATTCCTGCATGTAGATATTATTTTAATATTACCATATTATATGTATATAGTATAATAAATAAGGTAGTGTACTTTAGCTTGCAGAAAAAAATAGTGTCCTAGTTTTCTCTAAAGTTGACAAAGATGATGCTACCCCTCATATTATACTCATTCACTTCATCCATACACTTTTCTCTTTTTAGAACTATATTTTTCATTAACTCTCCCACTACATAATAAATATAGTAGCAATATTACAAGTAAAAAATTTGTCTCTAAGTGGGATTGGGAAAGGCAACTCAAAGACAAGTGGAAAGGTGAAGAGTTGAAAAATCTGCTGGAGTCTTGTTTGTTTAGATTAGCAACTGATTACCACTTGCCCACATCAATTGCAATCAACTGTATTTATATTTATCCTTGGCATTTCCTTCTGAGCTATCAATCAAAACATTTCTTTCTGGTTTTCATTCTAACACATACTTCTATTCTCCAATATATGTGCATTTAGGCTTGCACTTTAAGTGTGTGTAAGCCACTTACATTTAAAAACACATTACTAAAAACAAGAAACAGTGAAATATTTTAGTGAATATAGGTGAAAGTCAATTCTTTTCTTTAGGGCTTAACTGAATTGAAGCTTTATGAAGGTCGAAATTACTCCAAACATTGAAAATTTACTTTTACAGTCAAAGGACTACTATTAAAATTCTATTATTTTGTATATAGCAGTATACTATCAAATAAACCCTCAGTTCTTTCATTTCCTTAACATAACTTTTTAACTTAAAAAGCTTGAGCTCTAGATCCATCAGCTCTTCATGCCAAGGTAAAAATGGTTCAGCTTTATGACTATACTTTAAAAGTGATAAAAACTAACAGAGATTATTAGTTTCCATATGATATAAAGATTTAAAATACACGCTCAACACTTGATTGGTTTCTATTTTCTGGAAGAATTCAGGTTTTGGCTGTCTGGTTTACTTTTTAAAGTATACTACTCTATTTCTCTGTGTGCTTGCAGCTGTTCAGAACTCGAGCTGCTCCTTTTACGTAAGGTCCATGGCATGATCTATAGCAAGGTTTCCTTGTAAAAATTCCTCATTATAAATTGTTCTTTCTACCTTTAAACCCAGATATTTACAGAAAATATGGAGCTCTAGCGGATATTAAGTCTAAGCAATATAAAGATATGCACACAATATGGATTCTTTTGCACATTTACTTCACGTCTCTGGGTACACAGGGATTACCACCTACTTTACCAGTTCTTCCAAGAGAGGTGGAACATGCAAAGCAGTTACCTTCTGGTATTGTCAGAATTGTCCTAGAGCTCCTAATTTGTATGATATTCAGCTCCCAATAATGCACTGGATTACTTTTTTAAATACAAGTGTACAGAACTTTCAAACTGATAGAACCTTATGAATTACTTTTGAAAACTTAAAAGCCAGGCAAAGACTTTGCATTTAAATTGATTTTTGAAGGGTTTCCTGAGAAGGCCTATTTTCATGACCATACTTAGTGATATCTAGCAGGATACCATAAAGCATGGGTAGCCTAGAATAGAATGACAGTCATTTACATACAAATGAGCTCATTACTATTGTGCTTTTTACCAGCTGTTGATTCAAAACTTGAAAGATGTTTTATGAATCTACATAAAATATTAAGCAAGGGCCATTCTATTATCAGTGTCCCTTATTAATTCTTTGTACTGGTTTTCATCTGCCTTTTAGTAACTGTCATTCCATATGTTGATTTTAATCAAAACCATCACACGCTCGAATTTTAATCTTTGTTAGGAACTACTTCTGACTGTAAAGCACACTGCATTTCCTAGTCATGAGTTTAAGCTATGACATGACAAGCTAACAAAATGTACACTCATTTTTAATGGAACCAATATGCTACATTTCCTTTCCTGGAAATATGTATTCTACCCATCGCTTAAAGCAACATCAAATTTATGGGCAATCTCTGCAAAAACTTCCTTGAATAAACATTCACTTCAAAAGGATTAACATACATCTTTTCAGAAGTCAGCTCTTAATCAATATTCTGGTTGTCTTGCTTTGAAGCAGCAGGAACTCTTATTCTTCATCTATTGTATAGCAGGTAATATCCTAGACCTCCTTCCAGAACCCTCATCTGGGTAACTCCAGGGAATCTTGAATTCAGACACACACAAATCTTCACTTAGTCATTAAGGACCACTTATTTACAGAATGACTTTGACTAGATTCATGTTATTTTTCATGCACAGCATCACACTGTAAGAGCACAGGGAGACCTAAGGAACATAGTAGATCTTTGAAAAAGATCTACTAAGCAGTGTCTACCAGGAGGCAACTGCTCACCTTCAGTGGTGCTGGCAACACTTCCCTCTGCAGGTAAGGAACAGTAGTTTTTATTGATCATTTAATATGAAAAACTGAAAAATTATCCAGAAACAAAAATATTCTCTCTTAACGCAGAAGCATAAATTCTGGATCATATGCAATAAGCAAACATAGTGTGGAAAACTATCCCAAAAGAAGGAAGATCCTGCCAAGCAGAGGTGGTGTTACTGCACAAGGGCTGCGATGCCCCAAACAGCAAAAAGATGATGCCAGGAATGTAACAGGAGTTAACAGGAGAAATTCCTGTCACTGCTACCAAATGAGTGCCCTTAATCAGAAGCACCCAGTAATGACCAGAAGCTCTTCATGTCACTGAGTTTTTTATGTCACAGAGGTACCAGATTATGTTGCCTTACCATCTCAGAAAATCCAGCTCCTCTTCTTGCCACACTTAGATCTATCCCTCCCCTTGCTCACTACCACTTTCAACCTTCACAAAAAGACTGAGTGCAACCTTTCATTGGAGAGGCACAATTTGTTTAAGCAGCAATTAGGCACCCACAGAATCAAGAGATGAACAATGCAGGACAAAAGAAAACAAAAAAGGCTTGGAGCCTGCCAAATGATGACTAAAAAATAGCCCAGTTTGAGGGCCTGACCACAGAATTTCAGAGGAATTTCAAGTGGTGGTTTAGACAGACACCACTCTTGTATGCGAGATTTTGATTCTCAAAACTGCAGCAGTGCATTGTCCTTTGGATTAGAAACTTCCCCATCACTGAGCATGAATTAATAACTTCTAAAATGGTGGATTTTAGTTTAAATATTGCAGCACACTCCTGTTAACACTACAGCCTCTGCAAGTGCAGATTCTGTACTATTGTTCATGAGTTTCCTTCCTGCAGAGTTTTCGGAGGAAACAAGCATTCATGAACAAAGCTTTGCTAATTAGCTCGGAGCCTGCCTGTCTGAAGAGGCCATCAGTAATGAAAGATGAAAAGCAGAGAGAGACTTCAAAACACAAGAAATTGGCAAGAGCACAGCACACCAAAACATAATTGTATTCTAAGTATTGCATCAGGTCCGAAATTAAAAACAAAAAAATATAGGAAGATTCTTAACAGATATTGTAAGCATAATTGGAAGGTATATAGACCTTATTAGCACATTCAGAAAAAACACTTTTATATTTTGAATACATTATTCTTCTCATATCTTGATGGGTATGTATCTGGCTTTTATTTTAACACTTTTCATGAGGAGCCAAGCTAGAAAACCACTGAGTATCAGCAAAAACTCAATAGAAATTCCATCTTATGCACCTAAAACACAGGTTATGCCAACTCTGTTTGTCATTGAGAAGATCACTTGACACATGCATCAAAATATAACATCACACCAATAGAGGCTGGTGCAGGTTTACATGGAACATTTCAGAGGAGATGCAAAAAAAATTCACCCCTGAAATGCCACCACACAAACACACAATAAAATATGTCATCCCCACTTCACATTGCAATACTGATGCATCTTCACCCCAACAGAAATCCAAACTGACAAATTAAGAAAGGTATATCCAAAATCCCACTGTATAATATGATTATGCTTAATAATGACATAAAATAGGAGAACCTGCTCTATTTCAGGAATTGATCCATGAAGTGATTACAAACTTGTAGGAGTGTGGAAGCAAAACATGTAACAGTGATCCAGCGTGTCATAAGACCCTAATATACAGGCAATCACTCAGCTACATCCTGAATTGTTTCTGAGAAACTGTTCATATTCATAGAAAATACTAGGGTTATTCAGACACCTTTTAGATCTACAGATTTTTTGTGTGTGTGTTTTCTGCTATGGGTTCTCTTCTGTGCTAAGTTTCTCAGTAAAATTCAAAAGCCAGACAGAAGTATCTCTGTCAGAAGAGATTGCTTATTTTATGCTCAAACTATTCCCATAAGAGAAAAGTGTTGTCAGAGGTTCAGCAGTGGAAATTAAAATATTTCCACTACATTTAGCTTTCCAGAAACATTCTATTTGAGCCAGGATTGTTGTCCCTGATGAATAGCTAAGAATTGGACTGGGCTCTGGGAGAAGACACTGTTTCACTGTATCTTACACATCAGTAGTGCCTGCCCTCATTCCATGTAAATGGGCTGCATATAACCAGACATCCAAAATACTAAAAGAAATAATTGCTTAAAATTTTGAAGTTCTAAGAAGAGAGAAAATAGATGTTAATTAAAATCTCAGATTTGGATTCTTCGGAGAAGTCACATGCAGATATTTTTATAGTGTTTATTCAAAGTTTAACTGAGTCTTTAAACCTGTAACTAATTGTTTGTGAGATTGCTAATAATCTTCTAGAAGGTATTAAGGTCTATTGCATAAACTTCTTCATGGAGTGGAAAAATCCATATTATCAGCATGATAGAACATTAAATCTTTGAAATATAGATGATTTGGGAATAGACAGAACAGGAAATATTTACTACAATCCATACACCTACTTAACACAGAAAATAGCCAATAATATCAAAACTACTGTGAGAATGGAAGGATGTCCCCCACCTCCCTATTCTGATCCAAAATTATACGGAAGTAAGGAAATTCAGAGAAAAATGTGTACTCTAAAGTTTATGTGCTACCTGCTTTTTCATGTTCCCAGCTATCTGTCATCTTTTATTTCAGAGTCATTGTGTCAGTTCTCCTGAAGGGCACAAGTATTACCTTGCCCTTCCCATATTGCTTGCACAAAACAACAGTCCTCAGGCTCCAGGAATTATTTTCCAAAATATCACAAAATAATATTTATGCACACATATACACAAATGGAGATGTGCATCATGTATAAGCACCTCAGATAACGGGTCATTAAGTCGGAGGGAAGTGACAGAAACCAAAGAGAGAAATAAAGTACATTCTGCAGTCCTGTATTTTTTGCTTTATGTAATAGTAAAATACTACAAATCACTTCTGTAACAGTGAAAATCACAAAAGCCAGAATACTGAAACCTTTACAGAGTTCAGTGGTTTACTCATGTGAATAACCAGCTAAAATAACAGTAATTTTTAAGAAGGCCAGTCAGAAACAGCACATATTCATCTGTAAAAACTACTTTTTCTTTTTTAAAAGTAATGTTTAATAATCAGGCAGACATCCATGTAACCCAAATTGCAGCATTCTATTCCAATTTTTACAATTTGGATACCAACAGAAATACAGCTTTACTGTTTAAAAAATAAATAACAATAAACAACATTCACAATTATACTTTCAACTGAAAGGCATAAAAAGCTTTTAAAATATTTTTCTGGAATGCAAGAAAGTGTGGTTTTGCAGAAATCTGTCCAAGTAAGGATTAAGGAACAGCTATTATTAAATAATTATGCACAGTCTAATCTATGTACTGTTTGCCTTTACAAAATATTTCACTAGTCAAAATACATATTTTCCACAAAAAAAATACTCTGTATAATTGTAGGTGAATGAAAGTGCAACGTAAACACCAAACTTCAATAAGACAACTTCATATATATTCATGTATATATTTTTTTATAGACTACCTTACCATGTCAGAGACAACATACTCATTTAACAGACTGCTGCTCTATTTCACTGTAGAAATTCAAGGGTTTGTAAAGGCTCTTTATTCCAATTGTTAAAGCAGAAACCTTTACTGTTGTCCCACAGGGCTCAAAATAACCTTGAATATTTTTATCAGATATTAGGATATAAACAACTTCTACCTTTTATGAAAAATTATGTTGTTCATACTGGTATCAGTAGGACACTTTCAATTTGAATTTTTTTTTTTTCTGAATGAGAAAGAAGATTCATTTTTATTTATCATTGAAAGAACTTACACAATTGCAAAGGATACATGTGGAAAATAATGATGGAAACTTTTCTGACAATAACATTTTTACTAATTGCTTCAATCCACAGGACAAAGAAAAATATCCAAAAGCTGTTGGCTTTAATCCTCATCTCACAACACCTTTTTGATAATTAGCTATTAAGTATCTCCTAATACATTGTGCCTGCATGATCCTCTGATATTCTGGCTGTAATATACAGCTCCATTTCTTTCCTGTTGATAGACTTCCCTCAGTGCATAGGGATAACAAACTGGTAAATTTTTGAATACTTGTCATTGAGCTGTACTAGGTGGAAGGGCCCAACACAAGAGGGGAAGGTATCACTTCAAACTGTGCATGAAATGCATGGCACAATTTCCAACTAGTGATGGAAAAAGTGATTAAATAATTACACAAGCTTAGCAAAGTCCAACATGGCTCTTAATAGGTTCAAAGGGGGTTTAGTAAAAAAAACTTTCGCCTGATCAATTCTGAGCAATGAAAGTTCCATTTTTTAGACTAACATTCCAGAAGTTATTGAATAAGGAACTAAATGCTGTAAATATGAGCAAACACCACTGCACAGGGCCAGGTAACTTCTCTGCAGCAGTACAAGCGAGTTTCTCCCTGCTATCACCAGAGAGTACTAATTTGTAGAGAATTGACTGTTCTGCATAAAGAAATAGCTCTCAGATACAAATCCATGAGAAGATATGGTTTTAGGAAAGCTTTCCTGAAAGAAACATCCCTTTCATTCAAATACACACAACGCTACTTTCAGGAAAAAGTGCAAGACTTGTTAGGCCCTAATGATTTCTAAAATGTTAATAGCTCAATTATATGAGACGAGAGAACTGGATACAAGGAAAGGGACCCATATTTTCTGGTTGCATGACTGAGACATCCAGTACAACTTACATCAGTCTTTTCTCATGTGCTTAAAGGTTACTGTAACCATTGTGTAATAAAACTGCTCAGTTACTGGGACACCAAGTCCCAGTGTGGTGATTCCTCTCACCAGCCCTGTTAGCAGCTCCAAACACTCCAAACCATAACAATGCATTTGATGATATGAGAAGAAAAAAGACTTTCATAACATCTTTCACCTTCAAAGAATATCCTCATGAATATTCTAGAAATTGCTGTGGAAAAATACCTTTTCCTTTAAAAACACCCACCGTCATCAGTGTGCAGTTACAGACGCCAGAGAAGCATTTTTTACCCCTTCCAAAACATTGAGTTTATTCAAATTCAAGCCCTGTTTAGCGAGTTTCTTAATTCTGTCTTGGGTTTCTGCTACCAAGTGACCCTAACACACAGATAGCATCACACATCTGCTTTTGAAAGGTTTAAAACATCAGAACATTGTTCTACTCTACAAATATAATCTAGCATTTGCCAAATTTTGCAAGTAAAATGTTTTTTTCAAAACTTCTAACTTTTAAGCATATGATACTATCTTGCTGTTCATCTTTGGTTGCACAAAATCAAATCTCAGGGAGACATTCGAGGCACTGTAACTGTTGACACCAACCACGGCACCGTCCTTGCTGCTGACACCACGTACTGAGCACAAATCCGAAATAAGGCTCACGGAGGCCACACATACCATCCCCTTTTGAGCAGATGGAAGCAAGAAAATAGGACTTGGTCAAACAGAACAAGCATACAAACTTAATTATCTTAAAATGTTTGTCATTGAATTTCAAATAACTCAAAACTGCTGATGGTTTGTCTTATTAAAACTGTATTATCATCTAAATGAAACGGACTTTTAGATACACAAGAGTACTACCAGGTTTGTTTTTTTTATTTAAAGTATTGTCTCTCTTGAATAATATATATCTTATGCTTAGTCTAACTTGAATTAAAGCCTAAGCAACAGGTCTGCAACAAGTATTTCTTTCGGAAGAAGCCAGAGAAACAGTGCCAAAAAAGAGAACTATTCAAAGTATGTGCCTTACTAACACTACCAGTGGCCCCTCCTCAGCTCAGGTTTCATGGGTTAGTGGGTGGCTATTACATTGCAAACACTGATCAAAGCCCTGGTGTGGTGAGGACATTGACAATACTTGGTGGGATTTATTTAAACACCATGTGATTTATTTAAAATATTTTAAATAAGAGGCATTTAACACTGCCCATTTCCCTGACTGCTCCTTGCTGGATCAAAACCAAAACCAAACCAAACCAAGGTATCAAAGTTCCCAAAAGTAAAACTAAAGATACATTTTTCCCCACATTTTTTCAATGAAGAGTAAATCAGATTATTTTTTGATGCCTCTTATTTTCCTTTTTCTCTGGATTTATATATATACCTACCATGAAAAACAGGAACTTATGCTCCCCAAAACTTTTGTTGAGTTATTAAAATGCTCAATTTCAAAGGAAAATTAACTTTAAATAGTTAAATGTATATGCTATATATACACTGCATAATTATTTTTATATCGATCATTTTTATTGCTGCATTTTACACTTTACCTTATTATTTATTGGATACTGTAATGAAATTCCACTGCCTTATTGCATTATTTAATAAACAAAGTAGCAAAATACAGAAGTACAGCAATAAAATTAAGGTGACTTAGCAAAAAGGCTGATTTTTAATTAGATTATGAGAAGATGGTTTTGAAGACACTAAAGCAAGATAGTTTACTCAACAAAGGCAGAAAAGGCTGTTCTTTCCTGAAAGACAGAAATTAGGAAAGCATTCTAGTAATTTCTTCATCTAACACAAAAAAGAGGAAGGAAGAAGGGAAAGAAAAAGCCAGTAGTACTTTTCCTTGACAGAATGAATATGGATTCATCATCATCATGGCTAGGCTTACTGCATATTATAAGGTAGTTCTGGGAAGAAAATGAAAATTAACATTACAGCAGATTCCCTTGCCTTCAGCACTTCTTCAAGCCTTTATTCTCCAAGAGAGACATTCATAAAACCCACAAGTGATGATGACAATGATGAAAAAACCCTGAAATCTAATACATAACCCCCATATGGTCTACAAGTATTAATGCATGCATAACATTTATACAGCTTTCCATTTATGTACAGGTGACCAAATTTTTCAGCTTCACATTCCCTTTTATAATGTGCTTCCTATCTGTAATATGAAACATGGATTTTATAAAACAGCTTTCCCGGATTTCCTATTACTTGGACAAACAACACTACCACAGTGTTCTGAGTTATAATGATTTTTTCTGAGCTTGTGCACTTCACACTGACTTAGCTCCAATTTCACTGGCCTCTTGTTTCTTCACTACACACTGTTCTTGTGCTTTCACCTTAGAACTTACATTTCCAGCTCTAGAACAGGGTCATTGTTTGGACACACATTCGCTTTCTGAAACTCCCGAAGAAGTCAGGAGATGTTCCCTGGAAAACTCTTTCAGTAATCTACCTAATTAATAAACTCATTTCTTCTCTTTAATTAAGACTTCAGCAATTTGCTTTTCCTGCAACATATGTTGTTAGGTTTGGTTCTTTAAGGAATCTCTGAGCAAGCTGGAGAACAGACCAGCAGACCAGGTTCCTTCACCATAAGTAAAAGTATAGTCAAATCCCAGAAGAGCAGCCCATGACAATCTGAGGTATTCATACAAGTTACACTGGTACAGAGCCAGGTGTCACTGTGCAAGCAGCATGGAAGTGTCTGCAATATACTACTCTTACTCCTGGCTAGATATAGATCTGGTATTCAGCTGACATATGCTCAAAAAATTCAAGTTTTGACAGGTATTAGCTAAGTTCTGACTAAAAAATTAACTATTTCGACCAATGTCTGGGTGTCTCCATTCTAAAGCAGTGCCCACTGATACAGCAAATTCTATGAAAACCAACAATGTTATAGAGAGCTGTTTTTGATACATATTTATATTTTATACACACACACACACACACACATACTTCTTACATCAGCGATGTTTTGTGCTCTTTCCAGCCCCCTCTATTATTCAAACAGATATTCCAGTTTATTTCAGCTGCGGAATAACACCCTGGTTTTTCTGAACGCAATTTACCTTCTTGCTAGATAATGGAAGCATGAGATTATTTTAGTTGTTAGTGTCACTCTTTAACTTTCTGAAGGCAGAAGTAGAAATTTATATCTGAGGTTTCAGAAAGGTTATTCTGACTACACCAAAATAACCCAATCAAACATGAAGACCGAAGGCTTTTTCTTGCTAATGCAATGACATTGTGTAACTTTTATTCTCTTAAGAAAGAAACATAAAGGAAGTAGAAATACAGCATATTCCATGGTCTAAGATAAAACAGATACTTTTCTTTCCTAAAAAGTATGCATCATGTGCAATAGAGGGTACATAGAATAGATGTAATGAGACATGAGTCTTTCTCCCTTGGAACCAGTCTTCAGGTATGTTAACCTACATAGTTAATAGATTTACATGTGAAATAAAGGACACAGAAGTAGCAACACTGTGAGCCAATATAACACAAACTGAAATGACAAAGTGACAGTGCTAACTGGGATGACAAATGACAACATTCATATTAATAAGTGCCAGATGACATTCAATCACTGTCCAGTCCTGGCTACAGTGAAAGACAATACAAAGTATAGGCATAGCAGCAGAAAAGAGATTACTTTTTTTTTAAACATCTGCCACAACTTAAACAGTCAGCAGGAAAGGGACAAGGTTACATACATCTGTAAAGAGCTCTTGTGGAGTTCAGCAATACAGAAATTACTCAGAAAATGTATATGCAGTATTTTTTCATTGACCTAGTTAGCTGTGTTTTCTTTTTTGAATCCATAAATTGGAAATTCTCCTTTCACATACCAAAAGGATGAAAGAGAAATTAATTCTTACCCTGAAATGAAGGCAAGAGAAATCTCCAGGCATCCTACACCGTTCTTTCAAAAGACTTTTTGCTGATTTGGGCCGTATACTCCATGAACCAAATTGCTGAGCTTATCCCACTCTGGCTGCAGACTGGGTTGCACAACAGGAACATCCAAATACCCTTCTGTTCCCTGCTATCTCCACCACCCTTGGTCCTTCCTCCAGGGAGCTACAGCATCTATTTCAGTCTCTTGGCCAAAAACACTGCAACAAAATATTACCCCTTCTTCAAAGCATGTTGCCTTTCCCACTCATCCAGCTGGGAATAGACTCACACAACCCCTTGAACCACAACCTTGTACAACGCTCCTTGTCTCCTTTGAGCAGACCAACACTGCACCCAGGGAATGTACCACCACAGATGAGCCCTTCCCAGTGCCATTCCTGCCTGGTGACTCGTTGTCCCAAGCTCAGGAGGTGTTCAAACGCTCTGACCAAACAATTACAATTGTGGCAGCAGCACAGCTCTGCGTGTCCATATGAAACACAGTTATGTCCCCCTGACACACTGACCTCGAGGCACAAGCTGGGGATTTTATTTTCAGGGAGAAAACCACAATGTTTCCAATGAAAGGCACCATAGAAGTGTAAAACTAGATGAAAACTCAACAATAAATACATAGTTAATAACATTTAAGGATCTGAAATTTGCCACAGACATCAATAAAATCAAACACCACACAGCTGTTCCAGCCAGTTTCCACCGACATTGCATACAAACAGACACACACACAGTTTTTTTCTCAGCTATTATAAAATTTGTTATTTTCTGGTACTGTAGAAATTATCATCAAGCAATTTTACATATGGCCACAGAAGCCAGAGAGTTACTGTTACTTGCCTTAGCAAAAGGTGTGTTACAATATAGCACCTTTTATGTATGGAAAAATATTATATATAAATTAGCTGGGAAATATCAAGAAGCAGAGTGCCATGTTTTTGTAAAGTAGAAAGGAAACATATGAAAGCAGCTTGTATTAACAAAGCAGTAGGAGCTGTACATTTTTGCAGTAACAGCCAGAAAGTACTTGGCAGTGACAGACCTGCCATTGTAGAATACAGAAAATCAAAATGACTAAAAGCACAAACTGCAATGTTCTGTTTGTTACTGCTGATGTTATTTACTCAGGCAAATTATAATTTAGGAATTCTGAGGCACATGCACCCAAAAATATTAAAGCAGTATATATTTTTGGCACATGTAGCACTGTGTTTTATCCTGTTTTTCTACAGAATTGCTCATAGGACATCAATAGAAAAGGCAGACACTTTCAGAAAAATACTAGAAAAAAAGAGAAAGTTACAACTCCTTTTAAAAGCCTGTAAATAATGAGGCATCTGAAGAAAAGAGTTTAGCCTAAAAGACATAGTTATGTATGTTTTGTCTCCTTTCTTCCCCTAGTAAACCTTCCCGCTCACTCCCTTTTTATTTAGGGGCCAAACTGACATTGGGATTGGAAGGACAACAGGGCCCTGGCTAAACAAGCTGTTTTCCCCCTGCTTCAATGAGGTACAGAACACTCTGTACAGGCAGCCTGGGCAGCTGCTACACAAGATGGCAGGTTTGAGTCTTGGGAAATGCTTTTGCCCCACCTTTGAATTTGCCATGGTCTCTCCATACCTGGAATTTTGCAACAGGGATAAATCCCACTAGCGCCTGAGTGAAACATAGGACACTTGGCAGTATAGGTAGAAGATTCTCATATAATGCAGCAATAAAATGGTTCACCAAGACTGACAAAAAGAGCATCCAATTGTCTATTTTTGGCCAGAGGGTCAATATGCTCAGATGCTGCACTGCACACAAGAGCTTTACAGATGCCCCTGTGACAGCCACTGCACTGTTGGGCAAGGGTAACTCTCACTACTGTGGGAGGATTCTCCTCTGAACTGCATTTGGACCTTCTATTATAATACATAGGTTTTACAGAAGAAGGCAAATCAATGACACATGTTGTTTTTACTTAAAGCTTTTTTGAAAGATCCAGTATAATGCTACCTAATTCCTTGCTGGCAGCAGAAAGTCATCTAGAAGTCCTCTAAGTACTTCAAGAGCTATTCTAAAACAACAAAAACGTGTATGTATCTATGAAAAATTGATGAATCAAGTCCTGTCATGTCTAAGTAAACACATAATTTAGATTTAGTGCAATGTTTTCTGAATATTCAACAATCTGTTGATTGTGGAAAGCATTTGGAGTTTAATAGCCATATTAAAGTAAAATATACATGCCAGAAAATTATTTAAAAAAAAAAAGAAAAAAGAAGTCTCATGATATATTAGCAAGTATAAGGATGAGGATGTGATGTGGTTTGTCTTTTAAGACTGTATTTGAGTTCCCTTCTGTAAGACATGAATCATCTGTCCTTCAGTGCAGCTCTTCTCTCTATTTTCTTTTATACTCTATCAAAGCGTGTTCATAGAGTCATAGGATAGTTTGGGTTGGAAGGAACCCTGAAGATCATCTTGTTCCAACCCCCTTGCCATCAGCAGGGATACCTTCTACTAGAAGGTGTGCTCAGAGGCCCATCCAACCTGGCCTTGAACACCTCTAGGGTTGGGAGGTGTTCAAGTTATATGTTCATGCTATATGAGTAAAGACAAGAACAGCAGACTCGTGAAATCATCCAAACTGCATCTGAATTTAACGTAAATGCTGAGACCTAAATTTGACATTGTTTTACCGTTTCGCTGCCTTACAGTTTCAAACTTTCTCTTCCCAACCAAAAAAAAGCTTCACTACAGGGATATATCAGCACTTCCCGTGTTCTTTGCCAGACTTCACAGCTCTTTCAGTAGCCATGAGCCTTGCTGGCTTAAAGGGGTTTCCTTTAAGATCACTGCTTTTCCTATGATGGAAATCATTCCTTTCTGTTGCCGCTCTCCTGTGCAGCGTTTCTCCAGTGCTTATTCCAACCTGTATCCCTGTCCCTCTCCACCTACTGCTCCCATTTTGCTCAGGCTGCCATCTCCCAGAGCAGCTGATTGCTAAGGGCTAAAGTAATGGGGTACTTCAGTGTCACCTTCCAGACTGTTACTTGGATGGGATTATATCCCATTGTATATTTATTTTCATTAGGCAGTATTTTTCATGGATTTTCCATTTTGATTCTGCTAAGATGACTCCTCCCAAGCCAGAGTAAAAGATTCAGAATCTACCACATTCAGTGGGGCTGTACACCAAGGTCCAATAAAATAAATGAAGCACTTCCCACAGAATAAAAGTATCCTCACAGCTGAGAGAATTTTTAAGCCTTGAGAAACACACGTTAAAATAGAGACATGAAAAGATACAGGTTTTTACTCTACAGGATGTAGGTCAGTGCAGCAAAAGCAGGAGACAGTTCCAGATGAGCGCATAATCAGTGTGAGTCCACACAGTTATGAACACTTTCCTCGAGGCTGCCAGCTCAGCTGCTCTTCAGCCAAGCTCCAGCTACCTCCCCAAGCTTATCCACAGGCACTATCCACCTCTTCAAAAAGGGAAATCAAAAGAAAATGCTCTTCCTTACAAGAGGATAACAAAATAAATATATTTATCCTAAATTTTCTAACCCGCTAGAGTTCAGCTTAGCTTTCAGACACTGTTCTACACATTCCTGAAACTATATTATTCCAGAAAGCTTTGTTCCCATGAAAATGTTCTTGCAAAACAATGTTAACTGTATGTGCTGTCCATATATTGGAGATGAAGTGAGTTATCCATCATCTACCAAACCTTTCAATCTCTTTATGGCATGAAAGCTATGAGACTTTGTTCTAGGCAGCTGGTATTATTGAAGGGGTGAGGGTGTGTCTAGACACAGATAAAACAAACAATCCTCCTGCCTTGTATCAAAAATATGCTAAAACTGTTTTTATGAAACATATAGAAAATCCCCTGGAAGTTGGGTGCAGAGATGCTCTGTAGTCAGAGTACTAACACAATTTTAATCACTTCATAAAGAAAGCTGCCTGCCATAGGAAGAAACCAGGTGAATGTTAATCTACTGTTTGTGTGTTTGTGTATAACTGTTGCAGTTACAAGCTCCTTGTGAGGGGAAGAGGAGGGGCAGGCTGGATGTTAGAAAAAGGTTCTTCACCCAGAGGGTGGCTGGGCACTGAACAGGCTCCCCAGGGCAGTGGTCACAGCACCAAGCCTGACAGAGCTCAAGTGTTTGGATGATCCTCTCAGGCACATGATGTGACTCTTGGGGATGGTCCTGTGCAGGGCTGAGGGTTGGACTCGATGATCCTTATGGATGCCTTCCAACTCAGCATATTCTGTGATTCTGCATTATTTATACAATACTATTAGCAAGCATAATGCAATGAAATAAAGTATTCAGATTTAATCTGAAATATAAATTATTTGTACATTATGTTTTCATGTTTTACTATTACAAAATATGGGCCCAACACTCATTTCAACATACAGAGCAGAAATAACTACTCACCCCATATGCTCTGAATCTCCTTTTTTCAACACATTTGTGGGTGTTTGTATTTCCGACCAAGGGAAACAAAGCTTGTTTAGAATGGGAGTGCTTCAGCAACTAGTAACCATCATTAAAAATATTATACAGAAATTATTAAATTCTTTTACATTCCAAGTGACTCCAGGATTTTAATACCATGGAAGATATTCCAAGTTCTGGATGTAATCAGATTATCCTATTATGCTGAAACAGACAGTATAACACTTATTCTAGTAATTTAGTGTCCATATAGAGAAATTATGAATCAAGCAGACCACGGCCAGTTATTTTAGCTAAATCAATGAAATGGTAACTAAACCAACAGATTACTCTATGCACAGTTTAATATTATATGCATAGTTTCCAAGCAAAAGTAAAAAACAGAACTGACAAAGGAAATAGTGAACACTGACTACATTTACACGGACAGCTTAACCATTCCACTTGAAAAAATTCCTTCATCTATTTTTTATCAAAAAGTGTAATAGCACATTTCATTTAAAGAATTGATACTGAAACCTGACCACCAGTTACTGGGAATCTTAAAAGCCCCAACACACTACACAGTGACTATTAGATGCACAAAGAAGCCAAAACTTGAACCCTTAGCAAATCCAGCCCATCCTATGCTCAGTCACCTGAAAACTACTTTAGTGTAAATAATTTCATCCACTCTGCCTTGGGGGTAGACCATGATCTTTCCCACCTGCTTTGTCTGTGTAGGACTGCAGCGCAGGGGAATTCATAACCCAGAAGCTCAGTTTTATCCCAGAATATTTTAGAGATCTGCCCACTTGTCAGCCTCTTACCAGATTTACACCAGTCAACAATTCTTTAAAATTTTTCTGCCTACCAGTGAAGAATGCTAATGACCACCATGGCTGTGTTAATTTGTGTTACAGTGACATATAAACCACAGAGCAGATTGAAGCCTGTTGTCTTCATAAATTTCAGGAGTGCTACTCAAGCTGATTAGGCACAGTTTAGAACTTTACCAGGAAGCCCCCAGGAAATAGCAGAAAAAATAACGAAGAATGTATGAAAAAATAGACTTACATAAATATAGTCAAAACACAGCACGTCTAAGTGCTTGGAATGGTTAGGAAAGCTGCTGAGGCAAAACAGCCATGGAAACATTTTTTTCCTGTTTTTTGGCCAAAGCAGTACAGATAGGAATTTTATACCTAACTGATGAGTCCAGCACGGTACTAAATCCAGCCTGTTAGCACTAGAAAATAGCTTTTCATGGTGATGGGATGAATGTATGATGACCTGCATGGGATGGCTGCAAATTCAGCACGGCTTGAAAACTGAAAACTAGTTTGAGATGTACAGCACATCTGTCTAGACCCAGCCACAATCCTATGAGATACTCTGTGATGGGTAAGGATGAATACAAACCACATAAAGAAGACTGACTTTCTACAGCAAAGGATGCAATATGTCTTTTCATACTCCACTGAGCTGTGCAAGAAAAGTAGGCAAAGACTGTGTTGACACCTTATATTAAAGTTTTCCTTTGAAACACCACTAGTTTTCACTAAAAGCACAGTGTACAATATCCATTACCACTGAACCCACCCCCACCCCCTAAAAAAAAAAATAAAAATGCACTTATTTCCTTGCTTATTCTTTTTCATAATTATCAGGCCATTTACTCTTACAGTTTTCTTCGATTAACATCTGAAGTTCTATTATTAGGCTAACACCACACAAAAACTTTTATAAACAGTTTCTTCTCAAAACTGACTATGATCAACCAAGAAGGCAATTAATTGTAAGCACAGCTACTTAATTTGGGCATAAACACCTGATTGCAACAGTGCATCATGTATTTGCATGACTAAGTACTGTCACTTTTATCTTTAGCTGGTTCCATAGATAAAACTGTAGGTGCTATATTACAGTCTAGAAGTTAAACCTTAACAGCAACAGAATCCCAAACGAAGTTAAAAAAACCTGCGAGGGATTATCACTGTGAATGTACTACTGGCCTTTGCTGGAGTGATTCAAACACATGCTGTTTCTCACTCAAAAAAAGGAGTTGCAGTAGGTGGAACTAAGTGCTTCCAGCCATTGGAGCATTGCTATGGTTGGTTCTGATCTGTTAAGAACCCTGGGTCTTGGGGGTTCAGGCACACGAAGGGATAGTGTGGACAGAACAAGTGACACCAAAGTGCAATGCTGTGAGTGACCGATCCCTTAACATGCCAGAATTTTATCCAGATTACAACAGGACCCAGGAAAGCTCTAAAATCTAGAAATCTAACAGTTTTAAACTCATTATATGTTTGAGTAGAATGATCAGTTCCTTTCAGTCAAATGGAATGAGATGAGGGTTTGTGGAGGTAAGTGACATCCACCAGTCCCTTTGCACAAACCTCTTCTCAACACGAGCTTGCACGGCTGAAAAATATCTTCAGCAGTTTCTTCAGCTGTGTTGCAATGCACGTTCTGAACCACATGATGAAAAGAAGGACAGTCCTGAACACACACTGTGAAAGGATGTTCCTACAGGCTCTTTTATTCTGTTCTAGTCTCCCTTCCCACTCCACAATGGCTATCAATTTATTGAATGACATTTGATACAAAGAGGGGACTACAATGTGTCCCCTGTGTCAAAAATCCATACCTAATAAATCAAAAGTATGACTTATGAAGACCTTTAAATCCTTTTTATTTAAGTGACTTAATTCAATCTTTATCCATTTTTTTTTTTAGAGTTGGCAATCTCTTTTATGATAAGCAGTGAGCTATTTCTCCTAACTTTTTTCTACCAAAAGAACACATCTCAAACACTCACCTACCATTACAGCACAGACAAATCAGCTGAAGAAAACAGAAGTCGTTCCAAAACACCCCTCATTGTTCTTTTTAACTCTGTGACCCAAAACGTGTATTGTCAGTACTTTTTCCAGATAATGGGCTTATCTAGGTCCTAACTTCTACAAACATAATACATAAGACTAATCATTGAGGAAAAAACTCACCATTTAGCTAAATCTTAACGAAATAATATAATTATTTATGGGTAAACCAGATGTTAGAAATTCTAGTTGATCACAATACATCAGATTTTACTGATATAACATAATTTTACAGTAAATTACCTTTACCATTTTGTGGAAATGAAGTAGAAGGAACCCCAATCTCTATTGCAGCCTTACTTCTCATCTCAGTTTTGATCTGCTAGCTCAGCTCCCCTTAAGAAACCACCCCAACCCCCTGAACTTGCATAAACATGTAAAGACTGGTTAATGGGTGGTCACTGTAAGTGAAATGGGCTGTGGGATTCTCACATGATCATCTTCTCTTGAACACTTAGGCAGGGGGTTAACGATAAGCAACAGAACAAGAAGGCTCTATGTAGTAGTTTGGGTCCGTGTCTCATAGTCTTTTTAGAGTATTGAACAGCAGCTCGATAGGCACAGGCCAGGCCCTGGTACAGAGATACTATGATATTATGAATACTATGAAGATACTTGCTGATCAATTGTTTCATTCCTTCTGTTGTTTGTTTTCCACTAGCATTTGGCTGGAAAAAAATTTAAACAGTAGATGGAAACAGTGAGTGGATTATATTGAGTGCTAGACAATAATACTAAAGTAGCTGTTGAGTGATAGTTTAACAGCACCATTACTTTGAAGATAAGTTGTTGTATTTTTGTACTGTTCTACCTTTTTCAGATAATAATGCTGCTGTCCAAAATACAATAAGGTGCAGTAATTAATATTGTGTTCATCAAAATATGATTTACAGATAAGAAGAAAAAAAACCAAACTGGCAAAATGAACAAAAAAAAAACCTATGACGATACACAGCAAAGTTCTTTATGGTTTAGTAAATTATCTGATGGGCTAAGGCATACTGCTTCAATAAATCAGAAAGAAAAAGGAATAGGAAATATTACTACTTTGTGGCTACTTAGACATGCAAAAGAAGGGAGAAACAATGAAAATCCAAATAAAATTCATGGCTATCAAAAGTTAATGTTTCATTACCATTATCTCATAAAAAAGAGAAGTGTTTCTGTGGTTTTGTTTATACTGAAAGCATGAAATCCTACACTTCCTTCCAGTAAGCTGTAGAATTAGTTCTGCAGTTGCAAATCTCTGGTCCTGTAGTGGACACTGAGAGAACAAAAGCAAGCAAGACAGAAAGACAGACAGTTGTGTGCTTCTGTAAAAGGAAAAGTAGAGCGGAAAAATGTGAAACCCAAAGTGGGGAAGACACTTGCCAAAGGCTAATCTGTAGACCTTTGGGTGAGCCAGAAAGAGAGCCCAGCATCCTGAACTCCAGTTCAGTACTTCATCCTTTCAGTTACACTGCATCAGAGATTAATAATTTAGTGTCTTCAGCTCTTAAAGGTGACACATTAAAGAAATGGACCTTTACTTCTATTTTTTAAAAAGTCACTTTGTTGTACATCCGAACAACAACTAATGGAGCTGAGAAATAGGAACCCCATCATTTTTAAGACAGCACGTACATGAGAGGCCTTATCACTCAGTATTTACTGCAAGCAAACTGCCAGGCTCAGTTTGCCTGTATCTTGTGCTGCTTGAATCCCAGACATCATCCAAGCCCTCTATGTCTTGATTACTCATCAATAAATCACACAGTATATGCAAAGTATGTAGTTAGAAGACAACGCTCAGTTGAAAATAAGCATTTTTAGCTTCTAAAACCAAATATGTCCCAGGGTTCTCCTTTCTCTATTTACATAAATAAGCAAAAGAAACTGCTTTTGTTTTATATGGAAAATCTCTGGATGTTGCTTTCAGTAGAAGAGTTTAGGCAGTGCAATCACCAAACAGCTGCATCTGCTCACAACGATGGCTGCATCAAGGGCTGAATAAAAAGATCTTTTCTCTTTTCAATACGTTATAGTTTTCAAAAACTTTTTTCCTCAACTGATTGGAAAATCATTCCCAATTCCTTTCACAAAGCATTACAAGTTAAATATATTTAGTAATAGCTTGTTGGACACAGCTGAAAGAAAAATCACATATGAGGCTGAACAAACTATCATCTTATGAGTAGATATGGCTTTCCCTTGATGAGCTATATGCAAAGTAGTCATATGGGAATCCTCATTACACTGTTTTGGGATTAATGCTATTTCTCCAACATTTTAAAAATTACTCTACATGTGTTTGATATCATTTACAGTCAGTCTCCCTCAGCTGAGTATGATTCACAGCTGAATATGCCAGCAGTTATTATCCAATTACATGTAGTTCATGGTCACTTGTATATTCTTGTAAATGTTATTTATTCTTGCTGCACTTCTAATGTGACCTGCAGACCACGCTAATACATTGCTCCTAAATCACAGACTAATTTTTCAGAAGTGCTGAGCTTTAAAACTGCAGGAAAAAGATTCCACTGCTTAATATTAGACTGTCAGCCTTTTACACGACCATGTAGTTACTGCAAATGTACTTTCAACAGCTTAAACAGAGCAATAGACAAAGGCTCTAATTTAAACTAGAAGTTAAATATTAATTTAAAGTTAAATCAGCTAAAAAAGTTATATGCTGCTAAGCAGGTATAGGACTCTTCAGTCTTCAGCTGAGAGGTGAGCTCATGATTAAATACTCTGCTGAAGAATAGAGCCAGGCTTATATTATCACTATTACTATTATTGCTACAGACCCCTGTAAATGAGAACTTCATAGTTACTCCAGAGAGCTTTGTATTAAGACAACAGAAACAAGATTTTCTTTAATACACTCTGTTCTTTCAGTTATCATAAAGTATGTTTTTATCAATACAAAGCATAATAAATATTTTATCATTATGGTTTATTTTAGAGTAGCCACATTTTTCAATTTATTTCTATAAAGTAGCAAAATATATTTCTCTGGCAATAAAAAGGGTGTCATTGCAGTATGTTAGTTGATGAAATCTTAATTTAATAATATACACACAAATGTAAAATGAATAAATCTGAACTGGAGTACAAAATTTAATTGAAGCATTTATTAAAAACTTATAATAAATTGTGCGTTTACACAATTCCTCAAACATTAATTAAAATTAATTAAAATTACTAATATAGGCTGTGGTAACTCTTATTTTGAAATACTGCTTCACAGGGGTTCTTCTATGAAATGTTTTGTCTAACTCTACAATTTCTTTTTAACATCATGACTGAGTGGTAGGATTTCCTGAAGTAATACCTGCCAGAAAACTGTGACATCAGGTATTAATATAAAAAAGTTCAGAACACCAAACACAGGCTCTAAACAATTAACAATTATCAGATTTTGAAGTCCCAAAGCTGAAGGTTGTCAAATTATTACAAAAAGTAGTTAAGTTAGGATACAAACTTTAACAGTAAAAATAATTTGTTTACCTCTTTTATTAGTTTTGCTACTATAAAAAAAATCCAGTCTTTCAACTTCTGTTGAAAACAGCTTCGTTTGCTGAGTTAGCAGCACTGAATAAAGACTAGCAGGTCACTCAACAGTGATTTCAGTTTTCACGTTTGGAATTACCCAATAAAACTCAATTCAGCCACTGTAACATGCATCTCTTTGTGAGAGGTGTGTAATGGATACATCAAGAGTATTGTTAATTGAAAAAGGACAAAAAACAGAAATGAAAAATCAGTTCAGTTTCCCAGAACTTTCCATCTAAAGCTCTAAGGACTCGAATCTGCCTGTTTACCACATAAAATAGACACTTTCTTCCTTCTACTTTCCATTTCCAGTTTTCTATGAATGCTACTAGTTTTTTGGTTAGTGTAACTACTGTGGAATCATCTGCTAGAGTGGTAAGTATTAATTCACTGATGATTTTTGTATAGCTGGTAATTTATTACATTGGCTTTTTCTTTGCCTGGTTGACAAAGAATATGACTATTACAGGTCCTAAAGAAAAGCTTGGTTTTAACATATGAAAGTTTACACCTTTAACTTCATACACATATAGAAATTCAAGTTTTGGTGTCTTTTCTGTTAGATCAGGTGATGGCCATTTTATCTATACAATATGGTCTCTTACCTCACCCCGCTCTGCTGGATATTGCAGATGTATAACACTCTGCTTAGTTTTCCTGTCCCCAGAGTCCCAAATTCTAACCCAAGAGCTTGTCACATCCTGAACAAAACTGGGAATTTATAATTGATCTAAACCCAAGCCACTTACCCTTTTTCTTAACTGCATAAGACTTGTATGACTTAGTAATAAGCTTTCATCTTTGACCCTAACAATACAAAATCCTTCACCCCTAGGCAAGCCCAGAAAACCATACTTAGCCTGAATTTACCATAAACCTTCACTGTTAATAATATTCTTCCTCGCTGAAAACCAGTAAGCCTGTCTGAGCCATGAGATTACCTGAGATTTATTCTAAATCTAATCCTAGCCTGCTCTGAAACTACTGATAAACTCTTCTTCCCTGCTTGTATTTCACCCCAGCAAGGCTTGCAGAATCCCAAATAAAAATTTTGCATTTTTATAACCAAAATCTATTCAGCACCTACAATAGCTTACAGCCCCAGCAGGAGTCCAACAGCTAAATCAACTCAGGGCACCCTATAAAAGAATGAGGAGAGTTAATAAGCTAACAGCATCAGTTGCTCCTTCCACCTTCAAAACTTTCTGGTCAGACTCTGCAATGCTGGACAATCACACTGGATACATAACTAAGGCTTGATCACTTACTGAACTTGAACTCAGCCCATGGACATTTGGTTCTTTGCTCCCAGTCCCAACTCTAGGTTCACACCAAGGCAATGGATTCCAGCCATAGCCATTATCCCAGGCTTGTGGACTTTGAAGGATGAACTGATAAAACATTTGCTCTGTAATTCAAAGCCCTAACCCCAGAGATCCCTTTTGGTCACCAGAACTTGTCAAGAAACACTAGTCACCTCAGCAGTAGTTTTGATCTCAGTTCCAAGATCTGTCACCACTCTCCCAGTCCATCAACTTTTCTATTCCAACCCCTAATGTCACTGCAAACATAAAACAGGGCTTTCCTGCATGTCACCGAGTTACAAGGGTCTATTCATCTCTGCTGTAACCAGCTGTAAGCCCAACTGACACACACTACAAACATTAATCCTAAAACAAATCTGAAGAACCTTGAGGTTTATTTAACCTTAGGGATCTGTACCCAACCATGAACTGTAAGTTTTCCATCATTGTTATCACTAGATTTTATCTTATTTCTGTCCTAAATGTAAACCATAGCAGGGTTTACCTGATATTTCCTTTCAAAGGATTCCACAAGGTATTCTTAGGACTACAGATTTATCCAGGGCTCAGGAAAGAAACACAAGATCTTGATATATCCTTGATCTTGCAAGGCTGCAGGACTAACATGGACTGTGTGGCAGCAGTAAAAAATATGGTTTTGTTATTTCTCAGAAGACTGAGCAACGCTCATGGCTAGTGTGAAATAGGTTTGAATTCGCTAAGGAGGACAAACATTTATTGCTGTATCTCAAAAGGCAGTCAGAACCAGAATGGATGTGAGATGGGCCAGACAGTTTATGCTTAGCTTCAAGCAGAGATATATCCACTAGACTGTGGTTACATATAGAATTAGAAGTGATCTGGGAAATAGAGGTTGAGGATCTCAGTTTACTTGCATGCTTCTATACTTGTAAGTCTTCTGAAATCTTATCTGCTCGAGCACTGCTTTCTCTGCTTTCTCAAATGCCAGTCCCTATTTTGTCATTAACTCTAAACTAAACGCACTTTAAAAATGAATTTTCACTTTCTCACCCACCCTCTCTGCAGAAGCCTTTCGCCCCCACCTAAATCCTCTCCTTCACATTAAATCCTATAAGATCCAGAAACAATTGTTCCTATAGTCATTCTGTAGTCTCCAACACTGATTTTTAACACATCTCTAAACTTTAAGCTTAACATCATAGCAAAGATATTTCGCACACCCTGGAGCCAAGCCCAGAGTTTCCCAACAGGGTGAATTCAGTTATGCAGAGTTCTGCTCCTGCACTCCTCATCTGTGAGACACCTCTGAACCACACTACACTGAGGTGTGCAGAAAATCCCCTCCATACATAAGTGACTTTCAGAAAGATTTGGATACTGATGGTCAGGGGCCGTCATGACTTTTGAAAATATAATTCAAAATTTGTTAAAGCACTGAAGCACGTCAAGTGTTTTAAAACAAGGCCAGGCTCCCAGAAAGTCATTAGATGCACATAAAGAAAAAGCTTTTCCTTATCTGACAAAACCCTTTCTGACTTCTTTTGCCATTCTTAGAGCACATGTTTATTATTTTCACACAGTATGTTACTTCTCATTAACCAATGGTAGTATTTTGAAACCTCACAAGCCTAATTAAAAAGTGATTAACAGTTCTTTTGCATCTCACCTTTGGTAAACTTTGCATTCATTACTCCCTCAAACTTGGAATAATCAGCAGATTTGCTGCTTCATGTTTGTATTCCACTGCCTGAACCATTTATATAGGTTAGAGATAGGGATAACAAGTAGCTCCTAAGAGAACACAATTCTCTCTGCACTTAAACATACTGAATGAGTCTATTTGCAAGTACTCTGTTCCCTCTATTTTAAAATCCAATTTTTTATCCGTCTTCACAGTCACTCTGGCTTTAAAAAGTATGTACTGCATATGGAAACCTGCCATGTGGAACAAAGTTTTATATACACCCTAGTGGTGTGTGTGTTACACTGGCTACTCAAATCTAAGGTCAAATTCTGCTTCTCTTATTCGCAGGTAGTTCTGTACAAGGCAACAAGGAGGAGTGTGAAGCAAACCTGGTTTTCTCTGCAGTTTTGAAAAACAATGAGATGAATTCTGCTGCACAATGAATGCCAAAAGAGAACTGCAGCAAGTGCACATAAACCAGAGCATTTTGCAGAGAAAACTACAAATGAGATCCATGACATAGAGCAAATCAACAGCATATTGGAATTAAAAGGAACATTCTAGGATGATATAATTAGTGCTAAAAAATATCACTGGTCAGGAGAGCAAGAAGCAAGTGCTGAGACTTTTCAATGAGAAATGTGCTTCGGAATGAGGCACCAATACCTGCTCAAACAAGAGATTTTCATTGTACCATAAAATTTTTCATTTCTTGAAACACAATTCTCAGACTTCTTAAAGAGATGTTTTAGAATGACTTGCAGGAAGGACAATAAGAAAGTGACATCTGTGTAGATATATGCTTCAAATATCACAAGGTATAGACTCAGCAGTATAAAGCAGTCACATGAGGCAATAGTGAGATCAAATAAACCCATTCTCTGCTGCAATATATGTCAATGCTTACTGTGGGATGTTTCTCAGATCCATCTTTATTCAAGCTCTCAAGTTGGTAACTCAGCAACTTGCCCCTAAATCGCTTCTAAAAAAAGTACAAAGAGACATTTATTCAGTCCTTAATAGAGTAGGCTTTGAAGAGTATCCAGCACAGAGGACTACAAGCTGCTTCTCATCTGAACAAGCTTCTCAATACTGTGAGATATCAAGGCTAAAGTGATCCCAAAGCTTCCTTAGGTGTAGCATGTTTACACATGCAAAGCATCATCCTCATATTGGAGGATTAACTGAGACTGAAAGAACAGGAAAGAGAAAGAGATGATGATGTCACTCTAACGCAGCCACAGATACAGTTAACTCCAACCAGCATTAACTGCTCTTGATCTCTCTGTGAAGACAGAGCATGCTGGATGGGGCTTTAAGCAACCTGGTGTAGTGGAAGGTGTCCCTGCCCATGGCAGCAGGTTGGAACAAGATGGTCCCTCCCAGCCCAAACCATTCTGTGATTCTGTGGCTGCACTGTTTTCAGGCCTTGCCACACTCAAGTTAATGAGGGCCGGGCACCCTTTGCTGAGTGTCTTTTCTATGAGGTCTGAATGCATTAATAGCACATTTCTACCATAGAATTCATATGTGATGACCCCCACTTCAGAGTGTTTCTCTGAAGCTATTCTCAAAAGGAATGCTTCCTACTATAACAGCTTAGCTCATTCTGCAAAGTTGCCTTAAGGTAAGACCCAAGGACCACTGGGAAGTTGTAACAGAATACAATAATCTTAAAGTGATTTTGAATGCTGATACTTAATGTATGATTAAAACATGATAACTACAGAACACGTGATTTCAAATGCTGCCCACAATTAGGCTATATTGAATGAGATGCTTAAAATGGAAGCAATAACAGCGTTTAGAGACAATTTTCTGAACCAATAAAGTTTCAGTTCCAGAAACACAGAAGTGCGATGTTTGCAAGCACATTGGTAGACTGTGAAATTTAGCTAAAGGAACAGCTGAATGCCATATGATGCTACTTCTCAACCCCATCCATACTTTTCTCAGTTTGAAGAAATTTCAGTTCTTTTAATATTATTAGAATTCTTCAACTAGCTGTTAACTATTAATGCTTCCCATTGTTTTTTCCAGTCAGCAGCTCGCAGGAGAACAGTTGTATTTACCTTACTTTGTTCTTTTTAATCTGTGCCCATTACACAGTAAGTGCCCAACATTTTGCTCCTGTACTCCAGTATCCCAATCGTGTTCTTTTACTGCCTTCTGCCCTAAAAAATCATGTGGGATGGTTGTTCCTCTAACATAAAAATTGCATTACAAGGGAAGATACTATGAAGTCAGTCCCAACGTCGCAATGTACAAAAACATCCTCAGGGCACAAATGACTGACAAGGATGATCAGGTGGCATGAAAGGACAACATGTCTTTTGTAGTGGCAACACTTTCTATGTGGGCATCGAGGCTTAGGTCTCCTGAGGAACATGAGTACCATGTTGTAGCGATTCTCAGACACAGCAGATGCACACAGACGTACATATTTCTCATAACAAAATGCCTGTTGAAGACAAAGTATTCAAATAATCAGGCAGTTTCAGTTCCCTGCGGATTTTACTGAGCAAAGGACCAAAGCTACATCATCATCAGTACAACTCCCACTAGGATCTGCAAGGTAAAAAAGATGCCAGTGTCTGAGTTCTACCAAGGAATAGTCATGCTCTGTGTGTATTCATGGTTATTGACATTCCTGTTCAGGTACATGGAGGAAAAAAAGCTAGAAAGATTAATGAATCCTTAGATTTGTAGATCCTAAAATCAAAGAATCCTCTTCTTAATTGTAATCATATTCTAAACAGGTATTTCCATGAAAATCATTGCAAACATCTGCTGGGCTTGAAAGGAAACAGAAATGGGATAGGTTTAGGCTTAAATTTTATAAATAGAAGTAAAACTGATATAGTACCAGTGAGACGTTTGAGACAGGTAACATAAGAACCTGAGAGTACTCTTTTATATTTAAATGAACTAAATGAATGTTTTTGTTGTCACTGACAAAGCACACATGCACACAGATTTCCAGGCAGAATTTGGGCAGTGACATGGACTAATAAGAGCCTTGGAACACCTCTACTAATTTTCCTGTGTTCCCATGGAAGGGCTGGCCACAGTCTTCATCCTTGGGCTCTGCGAGGTCACAGTCATGTTCAAAGGCTCTGGAGAAGATACTGGCTCAACCTTTGTTCTTATCAAACAATATAGACAAATAACTGGTGTTAAAACTTGCATTATGGCTGGAGTACAAAACCAAAACCTACCTTCTCTCTAAATACACCTCACACATAGGCAAACTGGAATCGAGTCCTACTTTCAAAAGGAAAACAGGCAAGCCTAATTGTACACATACTCTTGCAAGGCCTGAAAGAAACACATATCCATGTAAACAATTTTGCTCCTCTGGAGCTCCTTATCCCTCTTACTAAATTATAGGAGTTCTCAAAGTTCACGATAGCTCAGAAAAATTGTAATTTTAAAAGTAACATGTGTCGTAAAAGCAAAAAAAGCAGATGAAGCTTTAACTACTGTATATGCTGACTGTAGCAGCTCTGAAGTCTGCACTTTATTGCTTTGACTGATCAAGTGCATGCAATCAGTGAGAATTATTACAAAAGAGTTAGGAAGTAATTTTCAAAATATGTCCAAAATGCAAAAATTTGAAAGTTAGATGAATTTGAGATGGCCTTATTGATTTTGAAAAGGTTTGTAAATTACACAGAAATATCACCCTGTTTCAAAGTGGATCTCAAATCTTTTAAAGCAAGATCTAATGTAATAAACTGTTTCCAGTGCTACATTTGCAGCTGTGAGCAGACCTATCTTAACCCTTACCCCGTCTATGTGATTACTGGCTTCTGAAAGTGAGAATGAGTCCCTTCCCTCTCATACCTTTATGTTGTACTAGAAGAGGAACAACATTGCAAAGAATAGCTGTGATTTTCCATTTCACCTCCAACAATTGTCTGAGTCTTCCAAGAATTTTTCTAACCTGTAGGAGTTATCAGATCACCAATTTCAGCCTATTTTCTGTACCTTTAAATTGACAATAAAGACTGACAATAAACTGACAATAAAGAATTGAGGTCGAGATCAGCAGTATAATACTTAACTATTTGTTGGCTCAGAGAATAAATTTGGTATGTTAGAAACATTTAAAATACCCTGAAGCTATAGAGGTAGAATAAACATAATTTTTCAAAAGGGTAAATATATCACTAACATATTATTTGAAATTTAATGCACAAATATTAAATTCTTTCCTTTTTTTCACTAAACAATCAGAGTGCAATTATCATGAAAAGGAATTAAATAATGATTACCAGAAATTATTAAAGGTAATTACAAAAGACATTAAGTGTAAAGAGGAACCCGTCTTCAAAAGAATAATATTTTTCCTATGCATTTAAACTATGCCTTTATTTCTATTAACGAGGTGCATAATAATGACTCTGGCCATTTGAAAAGCTAAAAGTCTGTAATTGAACAATTATTAGTGTCATGCTGCCTAAGGGCACTATTTGTCAAGAGGTTTATATTATGGCAATTATATCCACTCAGCCTTGAAGGATAGGTAACATTATCTTCTAATGGAAATAAATTGTCCTTTATGTTTAATTTTTTTTAAAATTTTAGAAGTTTAGATTCTCTGTTTTATTATTTGGGTCTTCCATGGTCTTTGAGAATACTTTTTTAACCCACTATAAAGCACTATCAGTTTCACTAGGATACAAGATGGAAAAGTGGTCAGTGTCAACTCATTACATTAAGTACCTCACCAAAGGGGAAAAAAATAGAGGATTTCTTTAATTCATGTTTGTCCGATTTTTTTTAACTTTTACAATGTACAGAATTGCATTTATAATCCCTATTGGTAGACAGAAGCAACTTAATGAACATACAAAAGTTCTTCAAACCTTTGAACATATTTAATTACAAATTCATTCATTCTTTAACACTTAAATGAATGAACAGAATGTTATGGTAAAAAAACAGACATCCAAGTCCTTGACCATTCTTTTCCAAATGCTTTTCAAGTCCTCAAGAAGTGTAGAGATAATCCCCACTCCCTCCTCCAAATGTAGCTTTATCTCTTATAAATTAAAAAAAAAAAAAGGAAAAAAGAAAGAAAAAAGAGAAGAAAAGCCTTAGAATTGCTTCAAATAAGAAAGACTGTGGGTGGGCTCTCACAGTATTACACATTTTGTGAGGTCCAAATCCTAAAGCAGACTTAAAAGAGCTTTAAAAATGTAAACAAAGTGATTTCTAAATGCAGACTATTTTTCTTCTGTTTTCTGTTGATTTTCCAGCTGAGACTAATTAAACTCAAGGAACCTGATTGGACTCAGTAGGCCGTGATTTGTAGGAGAAACACTTAAATAAAGGAGCTTCAAACCCTGTCAGGACATTGAGCCAGAGCCTGAAGGATACTACAAAGTAATAAAGGTATATAGGTGCATCTTTTTCCTCGATCTACCTAAAGTGAAGAGTGATTAGTTCTGGAACCATTCATTAAGCCTACACATTGTGTGCTTTAACTACTGCCTGTCCCTGGAGACTTGATCTGCAAACTGGCAATCTTGCAATAGATTTTTAGATCAGAAAGGTCCATATGTCTCCTTAAAACATTTCCAACACAGACAAGCAACCTAGAACTTACAGGAAAAGCCAAACCTCACAAATGTAGTCTGTCACAATGAGTGCAGAGAGATCAACAGCATTACAAACATTGTGTATTCTTCCACAGAGAAAATCAAGCCCGTAATGTGATGAGCCCAGCCATCCTCAGCAGATGGGGCAGCACGAGCAGGGCACTGGCAAGGACTGGCATTGCTTAGTTCAAGCCTAAGCCAGACAGAATTAGGAGATGAAATTCATTGTTACTTCAAGACTACTATGACTGTGCACACTGCGTCACGAGATAGGAAAATTGACAGCCACACACTAAGAAGCAGGACTGAAAGTCCACTTCACGCATTAAAAACCCCAAAACTTTCCCAGGAAGGAGCTGGAATCTGTTACTCTTTAACTTTGGCCTCCAAAAAGAGTTAACAACAAAGCTGCGAGTTCTGGGTTTGGAAGATTTACTCCACATGCTTCACTGACACATTGCTATTATCAAAGTCTGAAATGTTCTTCACTGTTATTATTTGTGTTAAATAAAACACAGTGGTAAACACTTCATTCTTTTCACAAATTCTATTTCTGTCAGCTCAGCCATTATTGCTTTTCTTCTTGTTGGTTTCAGCAAATAGCCTACTAAAAAGCTATCTGCAACTTAATTAAAACACACATTATTAATGCCATGTTTATATGGAAAATCTTTGGCAAAATAAGTAGCCTCTAGCTTTTGAAGCAATCGCAATTAAGTCTGTCAATATGTACTAGTTGCTGAAATACATGAAGAAAACAAGACTAAGTGAAGCAATTTGACCTGCTCCAACCACCTCTGCATAAACTGCCTTTTCACAGAGCATTTGATCGTGAAAACTACCCATGGATCAACGATAAGAAACTGTCAGTTGTGCACCGTAATGTATAACTGAAGGCACTAGCTAATTTTCTTTTAAACAAAATGGATAAAATCCCACCTCGTACATGGGAATTTTACCAGTAATTTCAATAAAACCCATAATTTCTTGGTAGTGCAGAAGAAGTAACCCTAATTTAGCTACAGAATAGACAGTGACTGCTCCAAAAATGTATAGCCAGATGAAAGCGTCCCAAATTGCAAGGCTAATATTTTGAAAGATCTGTTGGCATTGCTGGTTCCCCTGCTGCCATCCCTCAACTTCATGACTGCTCTCTCTAGTTTGATCAGCACGTAGCTCAGCCTTTTTCCATGGATGCCAAATCACCACAGTTCTTATATGACCTTCTGCCTCTGAATCACTGTAAGGGACCATTGAAACTTCTATTGAATAATTTCCACGTCAAGAAGAATATATGTTGAGATTACTCTACATGTTTATATGTTGAGATTACTGTACATGTTATACAGATTTTTAATTTTTTTTTGGTCAAAGAGTGAATTTTTCATTCCTTTCTTGTTGTTGTTTCCTTCTTGGTACCCCTGAGAGCACGCTTTGCCTGACACATACTGGTATATTCCTCCACATGGAGCAGGAACCTTGGAGAGATGAGACAGAGCAAAGGCTTAGAAGGATTTCTTTCCATTTGGAAACTAGCATGTGGGGAGTTCAGAGGGCATGTCACAGCACTGGAGGAGATACAGACAAGTGTGTGTGCTCAGACAGCTGGTGTGGAACAAATTCAAGAAGCAGATTCAAGTGTTTGACTTCTCAACATGTTTGTTTTAGGCAGGTGTTAGAGCCCTGAAAAACAGGGATCTTTTTGTATTTTGAACATAGCTCTGAAGTGTTATCCAATAGGAAATTTCTCTAATATTGTGTCCAATATTCATTATATACCCAGAAATACATAAAAACATCAGTAAACATTATACACATGAACAGGCCAATCCAATCAGTGCCACAAGACGGATATTAGAAAAAGGTTCTTCTCCCAGAGGGTGGCTGGGCACTGAACAGGCTCCCCAGGGCAGTGGTCACAGCACCAAGCCTGACAGAGTTCAAGTGTTTGGACGATCCTCTCAGGCCCATGGTGTGACTCTTGGGAATGGTCCTGTGCAGGGCCAGGAGTTGGACTCAATAATCCTTGTGTGTTCCTTCCAACTTGGCACATTCTGTGATTCTGTGAGTGGAAGTCCTAAGACATTACCAGAGAACAATTTCATGCAGCAAGTAGACAACAAATATTACGTTTCTCAACTTCTCCTGGCTGAGCATAGGGCAATGACATTAAAACAACATTAAGTGAATTATGAAAAGTTCTATAAATTTGAGCACTGTAAAATACAAGGTTTCAATCTACAAAATACACCTTCCTAGAGCCGGTTTTTCACTAATGAAATGTTGGATCAACATTTCACTGCAAATCACTAATGGATATTTATATATGACAAAGCACAAACAAAGGTTTTCCTTTCTATCCCCCGTTAGGAATTCCATACAAGAGTCATTAAAAACTAGTCCCAAATTATTGAAATTGCCTAGATAAATATAGTCATCATAAATCAGAAGAAACTGAAATATTCAAGCACATACTAAAATTATTATCCAAGACCAGTTCCAGCAAGCTGCCTCTGATTACTGTAGTGTGCACTTCAGAAAAGTCTAAGTAAAATCAGAGCTACTGAGAATAAAAAGCTTCTTTGTCTGCAACCTGCAAAAGTGCTGCATTCCCCAAACACAGGTTCAGTAGTAAAATACAAGTTACAACTTTAAAGTTTCATTTTCACCAGTAAGAAAAAGTAGAAAAGCTTTCAGGAGAAATCAAGTATTTCACTGTTTTATTAAATGCTGTCTTCAAAGACATCTTCACAGGAAAGCAAATGCCAAACTGTTCTCATACCTTGGAAAACCTATATTAAACATTTTTCACTCTGCCAGAGGAGCAATGTAGATAATATATATCTTAAAAAATATCTGTATGGTCAGACATTCACATTTGCTGATGTACTCTCTATGGGAGTAAAATATATGTTTTTCGCCTTCTGAAAATGTTTACATCTCCTCCCAATAATGAATTAGTGCAACAAATACTTCTTACAGAGTAAAATAGAATATTAATATTTCTTGGAAGGAAGAAAGGAAAATTACAGGTATTACAATATTTCATAGAAATGAATGGTTTGACTGAAGCGACATAGAGATGCAAAATTTGTCTCATCTCTCTGAGCTACAGGTCTACAACTATTTTTGTGCTCAAGTTCTAAGCTATCAATAGTCATAAAGTCCGTCCCCACAAAAGCTGTGAAATTACACTAAGAAACCTTTCAGAAAAGCTAGTTTCTAAAGCCAATGAAAAACATGAAGTAGAATCATTTTACAATTCTAAGTATATAGAACCCAAATGTAGTCAGATAAATTACTGTCTTAACACATACACACCCATAAAGTAGCATCTACCTCGCTGTCACTGTAACAATGAAAGCAAAACCACCAAGTATAAAACACCCTCACTGCTGCCGTGAGAAGCTGGAAAGAAAGGAAAAGCAGGTCAGGCTTCATGGGCCTGTGTGATTTCTCAGAACTCAGCCTGCCAGGTGCTGTATAAAGCCCAAGGAGGTAACATCCCTGTTAGCTTAATTATCCTTATCCTTATCACTCTAAGGTACAAGCTGTGTTTTATTTGGTATGACAATGTTTCTTTAGTGACAAGACGGAGTGGCTGTGGGTTCAGTGGGAACTGTAGCAAGTCTTTTGATTTAATACTTGGACGATGCTTCAACCTAAATCCACGAGTAATTTTTTTATACTTAAGATTCTAAAAGAATTCAAGAAGTATCCTTGAACAAACTCGATTTCTTCCTCATCTCAAATTTACCTGTCTGCTTTGGGTTCTTCACAAGACACTTTCATATCATGTGTGATAATTTGATCTGGCCCATACAAATTGTCATCTTTCTGGAAACATTTCACATCCCTTTTGCCCAATAAACAACTTCACAGAGCTGGTGTAGAGTGGGAGCAAAAATATTGAGTGCTGACAAACACTTAATGGTAATCTTTTGAAAAATTTGGTATTTATTAAATAAGGAACCTGAAACGCAATCCTTCCTCACAAGTAGAACAGACTGAGAGCAATGTTTGTTCTGCATTATCTGAGACGTATTTATAAGCCTCCAAAATCCTCTAAATTAAGGATAACCTGAAAATCCTGAGGCTCCAGAAAAAATACTCACATTATGGTGACTGACAAGAGAAACTAGGGCTGTATAGGGATGCTTCTGGCTAGAGGAGGTACACTGCAAGAGAATAAAACTGAACTCAGATTAATGTGACACAATGGACCTCATTAACTAGTGAGATAGTTTTCAAACTTCTTCATAAATAGGTGGTTATTCAAAGAAGGACAGGGCTGTCAGTGGAATTAGAAACATTCTAAATAATTTACTATATAAATGACATATTTTCTAATTCAGGAGAGGCAGGGGGAAATCTGGTTTGCTTTTCTATTTAACTCTGATGTGACTGACCTTTAGATTAAATTTGCTGGAATAGATTTCCCATCTATATTAAATGACATAAAAGAGTTTACCTCTGAACTCCAGACTCAGATTTCCTCAGGCTTGAGATTACTTCTGTGCTCCAATTATTTACTTAGCCTACTAACATAAAGATACCCAAAACAACATCATGGCCAGCCTACCAAATTCAAAACTGACTGAATTTGAATTACTTTAAACATAACAGTGCTCTGATACAGAGCCAAAACCCTCATTCATCTTTCAGCATTAGTTCAAATCATTTCCTGCCTGTTTTGTCTGCAAATTATTGTTTTCCAATCCTGAAGAAAGTTCCTTTCCTTGTTATCAGAGGAAAACAAGTAGATGTGTGAGCAGCAGAACTAATGAAGCCTGATCTCCAAATCTCCATAGGAAGATTCTGATGTTTAATAAAAGGAAAACTAGTTAGCTTTGGGGTTAGTAAGTTTGGATATTAATAGGGTCTTTCTCCTCCACCCAGAAACCTGTGAGTTAAGCTCCACCCAGAGCTTAACACTTTGATACTTCCAAGCCTCTATCAGATATAAAATACTGGCCAACCAGTCAAAGAATCAAATACATACGTTGTGATTGAAATGTCTTACTTTGTGGGAAACACTGACAAAAATAAATAATCCTATTTCCCTTCATAGCAAGAAAAGAAAGTATTCCATCAACTGCATAAATAATATCAAGGACAAGCATGTTATTAAGTATTTTCCAGCAAAACAGTCATAGCCCTTGTCAGATATTTTCTCTCAACAAACGAACATACACTGACCAATGTGATGGAGAACAGCATGATACTGCTCCGGAAGTCCTAACACTGGAACCAGTATTCCCTTGGACTTTTCATCCCATAAAAGTCAGCAGAGTGTATGAAAAGAAAGGATGGCAACAACATGCTCATGAGTATACGCAGAGAAAACTACAGGCAAAATAACTGCCTACAAGCAAGCAGGGGAAGGATTCACATGTGATAACAGGACAATGCTGGCAGAAGGACCAGCTGTGTATATTTGCACCACTGACAAAATTTGAGCAGCCTTCTGTACCTTAGAAACTTCCAGCCCCTGTGGCATTCTAACATTTATTTAGATAATAAAAACAATTTGAAACCCAAAACTACAGAAGTCAGAAGTCTGAATTTCACAAGCAACATGGCATACAAAGTATATGTGAAAATGAACACAAATAAAAGATTTTATACTAAATTTCTCTAAGCATATCCACTGGGTCATTCTGTGTTACAGAAATTAGGCTCACAAACCTGCAAGATGTTTATCTTGGTCATTTTACTGAAAATTTTATTGAAAAGAAACATGAAATAAAGAACAGCTCAGCTCAGTTGCTCATCTTGACACTAACTCTGGATCAGGAAAAACATTCGGTAGGGAAAAAAAAAAAAATACAGCTCATCCAGCACCTAATCAGTAGACCCAAATTGACACCGAACCTGTAGCCCCAAATGAAAACCTAATTCCTAAAAAAAACCCAAACCCAACAACTACAGAATGCTGCATACTTATTTCAACAATCAGAACCAATATATTAGCTTTAAAGTGGTATTTAAAATTATTTATACTGTCTTTTAAAAGAATAGGCTACACCATATTGCTTGCAAGCAAAACAGATTCTGCTTTTTATTTTCTGTACCTGGCAATAATCCTAGGACATAGTTTAAAAAGATGCCTGGAATCTAAACAGCTATGTTTGAATTATCGTTGGTTTTAGGTTTTGGTTAAGCAAATTAATTTCATAAAAACTTTAAATGATTTTCTTCCTTCAGAAACTGGTCAAAGAATGTATTTTTATGGTGGACCTTAGGCACTGAATCACGATTAGAGAATTGAGCAAGCATCAAAATGGTCACAGCACCACAAGCTATTTTCTTCTCTACTTCTGATTCCTAGACAGTTATTACTTTTGACAAAGAATTACAGAGAAATATTCCTCCAGGTTTTTGAAAGTAAAGAGATGTTCAATACTATAGAATTTTTTACTTTGTAAGAACGTTGTGTCAGAAAGTACTGTTTGGAGAGCTTGGGAGGAGATGAGAGACAGGCAGGGTGCTGGACTTTATGTATGCTGTGTCAGAGGTTTTAAAGATCAGACAATTTGTGGGCTTTTGTAATTCATTATTTATTTCAACTTTTTTAACTTTTGTAGAGAGTGCTGATGAGCTTCACAAATTTTCATTGTACAAATAATCTACAGAAATTCTTGGCTGAAAAACTTGCTCTGTTGAGGGCACATCAGCTTGCACCTTCGCAGTAGAATAGATATGTATATGCATATTATCATACTTTTTTTTCTATTTTGTATCATGGTGCAGATGAAAAATTATTCAGTTGAAATTCTGTAGATCATGTGTCAAATTATTTATTTTTAAATCCTATTTTAATTTCTAATCTGTCTGAAGACAGTACGAACTTGAAGATATATATGCATTTTCCAAGAATTTGGTAATACACTTTTTTCCTTACTATTCTTACAAAAGGTGAAACCCCACCCCCAAACTACAAAGTAATGAGAGACTTATCACTTCAGCTGACTGGTAGATGGACTAGTCCAAACACTTATTCCCCAAAATGGCATTACATTTAGTTGATTCACTTTGACTATGCAACAATGACTTTGATAGAGGAGACATGAGCCAGAACTAAGGAATCTGAGAAAACATCAGGTTCTTTTACAAGAATAAATTGCAGCCTGTTACACAATACTTCAAGATTTGATGGTAAATTTTATCCACAATAAGTGTAGCTATTGGATCACTTACGTGACTGATACTGAAAAATGGAACCAACTGCTCTTGGGAAGACGTATTAAGAGTCTCATTCTAAATAGACTAATGGACCTGTTCTTTGAAACTTAGCTAATGACACTGCTGAAAAATCACACTAAATTTACAGTATTTTTTTCCAACTGTTGCCGGTAAGTAGATTAGGAAAAGTGTTTTACTTCCTTCAAGTGGGTGTTTTCATGTATAAAAAAAGCATTAAAATAAAATGCATTACATTCCTTATAATCCATACAGGGGCTTGGCTTCTTGTTTTTATAATCTGGAGAAATTTCATGTTCATAACAGGCATCTTCACACTACGTTCCTATTAGAAACAAGAGTTTGATTTGATTCCCATGGTTGCAAATCAGTGCACTATTCCACTTAAGGCAATGCTGGGATGGGTTTTCCTCTGCTATATCCATTTCTGCAGCATGGGCTTGTACTATGCTCAGTTACAGAAATCAGGAGCTCTGAATCCCATATCAAAATAGTTTATGCCAAGAAATGAGAAATAATTTCTCTGGATTTTGAAAGCATCTTGTAGATGCAGAGGGCTGTCAGACATCTCATCATGATGAATATGATTATGATTCTGCCTCTCTTTTTCCATCACTTCATGGCAGAAAGAAACCAAGTATCACAAATAAGGAGAAGACCTCAATATATTGAGTCTGTCATTTACAGGTATATAGATTTATGCAGTAAGACCATAAAACTGAAAAACTTATTTTACCGTTAAATGTGCTTTGATTCATCATATTACATTGCAGAAAGAAGTGAAGTAGCTGCTTAATCCAGTAGTAGTTCATATTACACTAAAGTGAAAGAATATTTATTGTGTACATTAATGGTTATGATTAAGCACCACTTTATGAAACAGATAAACGAGGAGCACAAAATAATGAAATTAATACTAAATAAAATTAACCTCGTAATTCCTTAATCTGTTTTTGCAGTGTGGTGGGTTAGAGTAAGGGTGGAAAGGTAATTGCTCATATAGGGTCTAAAAATACAATGAAATCAAGTTTTTTAGAATGAGGTGATACTTTTTAATTAGACCATCAGGTTTGAAAAAGCAGACAAAATTTCTAGCACACAAGTCCTTTTTAAGATCTGAAACAAAAGGAGAAAACTGTAAAGAGAACTGCAATTAGACATTAGGAGCAATTGCTTAGGATTTCATTAGATATTAGACTGTCCAGGAGAAGAGAAAGGTGTACTTGAGGAGTCAAAGAAACTCAGTAAGGAGCTGAGGTCAGAGGGGGTTACCCTCTTTCAGGGGCAAGAGCTGCATGGAATCTATAACCTTTGGAACACGGTGACATTAACGGGGGGCTGAGAGTGGGCAAGGACTTGCAGGCTGTAATGGGCAAGAAAAACTATCTCCAGTGAGTCCATAGTTTTTGGTATTTACTAAGTTATGAATTTGAGTTTCCAGGCTTACCTTTCAAAAGTATTTTGTAGGTCATTCTTTAATTAAGTCAGAGCAGTTGCTTCCAACTTGAATTTTGCTTTGAAGTTTCCTGCTTCTGTTTCAGACCTCAAGAACTACTTATGTGCCTGAGAGCTTATCGGTTTTTTATTTCCCAACTATACTTAGTCTAATTAAAGATGTTACCCTTACCTGTAAATCTTCTCCTAATTAGCAACTTCATGGATTTGCTGATGGCAAGTGCAAGAGTGGATCATTCCACTGCTATCAAACCAATAGGGAATTAAACTAAGCATGCTGAAATGTTATTTCCGTATTAAGAAAATGCACTGACACCTTTTCCTCTCTAACAAGAGTGCTGCAAATGCTGGCCTCCAAGATTGGAATATTCTTGTTGAGGTCTAAGAGAACACCTATCTCATACTGTATAGTGGTTGCTGAACAACAAAATTGTGGTTAAAAATCTAAGTTTCTCTGGTATGCATGTGTCACAAATGAAAAGATGAGATAGATGCACTGACACCTGTAAAGAATCAAATCAAAACTGAATTAATTAAAAATAATATGTTATTAATTAAATGGAATAAGATATTAAAGAATAATGTTGAAGAGACAGGGAGAGAGTAAACATTGAGTTGATTGGCACACTGGTGAAGATGGGACACATGGTCAGTGCATAGTCCCTACAGAATAGGAATTAGATAGGAATGACAATCAAACAACATGTTTTCAGTCTCTTGGGATTTAAAAATTTCCACTGAAGTATCTATCTGCTCTCCTATGTAAAGTCAAAGCCAGAAGACTCAAAGGGCAAACTGAGCAGATGGGACACTGTGAATGATGCAAGAACTAATCTAATTGTGTGTCAAAGCATTGTAGGTACAATCATGTTGAAAGATTTACAAAGGATGTCTAGTGACGGAGAGGCCATGGAGTCACCTGAGAAGTTCTGCCATAAAAGAACACTGTCTTCATCTACTGCCCAAGGGAAAAGGAAGAGTGAATAAATCTGGTATATCAGAGAACAGCAATTTTATAATTTCATTTTAAACTTCCTAAAGAAGCTCTCAAACTTTCACTGATAACATACCACTGTTGTGTTTACTGCAAATCAGAGGGAGAAATGTGCGGATGTTGCAAATCCATTATGAAATTGCAGAATAACAATTATATGAAACTTACTCATGAACATTTTGAAGTAGTTGAACAGAAGACACAATGTATTAAGGCTTCAGCTACTACTTTTTGTGAGGGGAACCCCCCCCATATGTTAAACAGCCAAACAATAGGAAGATAAATAAGTATATATTCAAAGACACAAAGTGCAGGCAGTCAGATAAAACACACTGAGCTAAAACCCTTCTAACAAAATGAGCAAAGTAGGTTTACACAAAGAAAGTCATTACAGAGAAGACCAATAAAGCAGCTCACTGTTTCTTACAGTGGAGTTTATTCAATCCATTTAAATCTTTGCACACTGTAACACACACACACACACACACACACACACAGACCTTCCTTGGAGTTCAACAAGTCAAATATTCATTGTAGCAATTTGGAAAAGTTATTACAAACCAAATCTCAGGAGTAATGGGCTCTGAGGATTTATAAAAAAATCAACCAATGTCCCTTTTTTACCTGGTAGGGAACAGCTTCCCTCAGCCACAGTGTGCTGTAGGATGGCTCCTGAACTCATCTATCAGTATTGCTTCATCTCCTGCTACCCCATATGCTTTTTTTCATGATGATTAGACAGTCTGTTAACTAGCTCTTCATTTTTTCAGATATTTTCAATCTTTTTCTGCCATACTGTCTCTAACATTCAGATTTAGACATTACAGTTTGGATGCATAATTTCTTTCAATATTTATGAGGGTTCTGTAGGTTAATTTTCATTTGACAATAAACACATTGTAGTGTGCTTCTGAAATGGTGGAAGAGATTTCTGTTGTAAACATCAGTGATTCCAGAAAAAGAGCCGATACTGTTGACCTAAAATAGTGTAGGATGTTATTCTATAAAAAGATCAGGAAATAAAATGTAATATGATTGCAGTTTTTACTTGTCATATATTTATCATATAAAACAAATTAAATATCCTCAGAGGTTAAACAAACAAACAAGCATAGCTACTTTCTCTGTTCTAGCTTTCTATTAAAAATAAAAACAAACCAAAAATGATGAAACTAAAGACACAAGTTATAAAATAGTAAGAAGATGATTGGATGAAGGTAGTGTAAATGATAAAAATGTGACTTATTTCAGTCTAATCTCTGGAGCTTCTCTGCCAATTTTCTTTCCTCCTTTGAGAATAATTGTTTAATATTTTACAATACAGATCAAGTAGAGTTTCAAAAGGAGGTAAATACAATTCAGTAAAAGGATTTCTTAGATAAAATATCCAAAACTGAAACATAAATATAGGATTACGGAAACCACCTTAAGATGATAGGCAGCAGAAACCTGATTTCCCAGTCTGTTTGCTGCAGACACTGACAGGAACAAGAAAAGGATTCAGACTCTATCTGTGGATGAGCACTCACAAAAACATGGAATAAGTTCCAGCTGTTGCTTGGCCACACACAGAGATAAGAGGAACCAGATGCAAAGTTCCCAACCTGCACGCACCAAAAGAAGCCAAAGACAGATTAATTAGTGATTTGTACCCTTCTGGGAAAAGGAGCTGGGGGCCACCTGGGCCACACAGACTTCAAAATAGGCAAGTAGACCCCACTGTTTTCTTTGCACAGTGGCTCATGTCCTTTATCACTGGTACTAGTACCCATTTGTGGTCCCTTTCCATACCCACAGAGTAGACTTGAAATGATTTTCCCACCTTCCTCACTTGCATACCCACACTTCTATCAGTCACTTTGATCTGACCTGCACCTTAAACAGTTTTTTCCTGGTCTGCATGTCAATTCTTTCTTTCTGGAGGAATCAGAGTTAAACTCAAGAAGTGGCCTTACATGCCAGTTTTACACAGTTAACTTTTACCAGAATTTCTAGAACATATCAAACAACAATTGACAGATAAAAACATAATTTATCACGGGTTTTCTCAGGCACATCTGTCCTGCTATTTATTTTAGTCAGTGTGTCTCCTTACCTCCCTAGCACAGAAACTTCTGTTCCTTGCTCACAGGGGTCTCTGGTGCATGCTTTTAACAGATGTCTTCCCGTAACTGTCATCTTCATAAAGCTCCTGTGAGATGATAATCATCCCCACAGCTTTCAGTTTTCTCTAAGAAAATTCCCTTACTTAAAACTTCTGCTTCTTCTCACAAAAATCAAACCTTTCCTCACAACAGAGACCTTCTGTCAGGTATGTTTTCCTGATTTCAAATTTCAGCCCTCTAATGAATTTATAAGTACATTAGCCAATGTTTCTTTTGAAAAGACAAATGTCTTTGATCCACACTTTTCTTCTTCAAGGCCCTTTTACTAACTACTGAAACAGGTGAGCAAAAAAAAAAAAAAAAGAAAGGAGTTTAGCATAAAGAAAACGTCTGCAAACTTGCTTTTATTATTTCTCCTGTTAAAATATATATCAGTATTGTCAAATATACAGACACTAGGACTAAATAGTTTGAGTAACTTAGGAGTCAAAGTCTAATCAGCAAAGGTGATATTTAAACTTGGGGAAATTTGCTTTATGTAAAATTAAGGGATTTAGAAAACTAAATCCATTTTGAAAATGGGACTTTGCTTCTCCGTGAATACATAGAGTTGAGTTAGCCCTGCTTCTGTTTGAATGTGGAAGTGATCAATGACAAAAAGGTTTCTGTTTTCTAGTCAGACTGTAGCTGCCCAGTAGCTGCAGTGGCGCAGGAAACCAGAAAAAGGTTCAGGAAGAACCTTTATATTGCTTTGCAACAAATACTACTCAAAAGTCTGATCTGTGTACAGCAAAAAAATTGAATCCCTACTATTTCTGCTTCTCTTTTCTTTGCATTTATTTGTCTCTGTGACAATGATGACAAAAAAAGTTTCCAAAGAATTTGAAGTTTTCAAATATCTTTCTTCACCTTTTCACCCCTGTATTACCATAGTCTTTTTTATTAGTCCTGTCTGACTGTCTTCTCTCCCTCTAAACAGAGCACACCACAGCCACTTTTATCAAGAAGGAAGTGAAGAGCCTCCATATCTGGAAAGAAGTGCAATGCCTACATTGCTGGAGAACCAAGGTTCGATTATTAGGGATTACCCATCCTTCACTGACAGATGATTGCCACACACTGCCATCAATGGGTTAAATTGGCAAACATACTGTATAACATATACCTCTCTTGAATTGGGTTGGTTCCTTACTTTTTAGAAGGCAAACCACTGGTGATGGAAAGCTTTCTTTTGCTCAGCCTGCAGGGACTATTCTATTTTTAAAAGTGATGAAGTGTTCAGGGCGTTATTTCAGACAAGACGACATTTGGCGATGTGCTGGTTTTGGCTGTATGGAGTTAATTTTCCCCATAGCAGTCAGTGTTTGGGATTTGTGCTGAAAACTGTTGGTAATTCAAGAATGTTTTTGTTATTACTGACACAGAGTCAAGGCCTTTTCTACTCCTCACCTCACCCCACCAAGAGAGAAGGCTGGGGTTGCACAGGGTGTTGGGAGGGGACACAGACAGGACAGGTGATTCCAACTGACCCAGGGGATATCCCAGACCATATGGCACCACGCCCAGCATATAAATCTGGGAGGAGGAGGAAGGGGGGACGTTTGGAGTGATGGTGTTTGTCTTCCCAAGTCACTGTTACACATGATAGAGCCCCGCTGTCCTGGGGATGCTGAAAATCTGCCCTTGGGAAGTAGTCAATGAACTCCTTGTTTTGGTTTGTATGTGTGTGTGTGGCTGTTGCTTTACCTATTGAAATGTCTTTATGACTCAATCCATGATTTTTCTCACTTTTACCCTTCAATTCTCTCCTTCATTCCCCCAAGGGGGAGTGAGGGCGTGGCTGCGTGAGGCGGAGTTGCTGACTGGGCTTAACAGATTTCCTTCTTAAGCTTCCCCATTATTTATCAAAGGACTTGTTAAAAATAAAGAGAAAAGATGTTAAATTTTTGTTTCAGGAATTTAGTGTGTCTTACCAAAGGAACCCCTTGTTTCAGGATGCCTTTGTCACTGCCTTTACCTCTTCCCATTCCTGACATTACTACATGTTCCCTACCAAGGGACATCAGTATCTGAAGTGATAACTGGCAAAAAAACCTGGCACAAAGGAAAAAATCAGTATCATTTTGAAAAAAAAAAATTGAGAGATATCTATCAAAGGATCTCTGTATTTGGACGTAAAAGGAAATATCTCCTTCCTTCCCTTTGAAAAAATCAGATGTTTGTGAAAATTTTAAATAATTAAAAGAAAATAATTAATGTTTTTCTTTTAAATACAGGCCAAGATAAATGAGTCAAAAAGGCAGCAAGCTGACTAAACAAGTACCAGCCACCTAGAGTTCAATAAAACCAGCTCAGCCTGTGCCCTGGATTAGCTGTATCATAACAGGAGCTAATCTAGTCAGAATAGCATTGTATAGCTAAAATCTTAAAATCTTTCTTTATTCTTGAAGTTCTTAATTCATATCTATTTTCTTTCTGATAAACAATATTTCATAAAAGGTCTTCTATAAAATTTGAACTTCATTTTTACTATCCATTCAATCTGAAATAAGTTACATCAGACACTTCATAATTTTTCTGTTGGAGCACAAGTACTACTTTTGTTTGCTTTGCTATAGCAGTAGAAATTCCAGGCCCTGATTGAAAGATTCATTGCAAATGTCTGTGCTACACCAGCCACGAGCTCCAGCAAAGTTCTCCACCTTCTGCACATACCCCTACACAATTCTGATGCAAACATAACTGTTAATTAGACTTTGTGCCTCTGAAAACAGAATCACCTGACAGAACACAGACGGTTTCTGTGCTGACTAGGGTCATGGAGTTCTCTGTATGTTTTGAAAACCTAAGCTGACACAATTACTATGTTTCTCAGGTCAATATAAAAGCTCGGTTCCTGAACTGAATGGTTGCAAACTCACTCTCTTCACGGTAATTTGTTCTCCAAAATCATGACTTCTAATTAATCTTCCTCGGTCTTTGAACCAACAGCTAATTATTTTTTCCTCACAGTGTTATGAACGAGGTTTAGCAGTTTACTTCATTGCTTCAACTCTTTCATTTGTAGAAACTGTCCGTAAATAATAAAACTCCATATTTTTAAAGGCTACTAGAAAGGTTATATACGAACTTAATAAAACAGTTTTAAAATAAAAGGTTAATTCAAAAAAACCCAGAGAAACAGAAAATACAGAGATCCCTAAATTCCTCTCATCAATCCAAAATGACACTGCAAAGGAATGTCGCATTCATATCTATTTAGGCTTTAGCTTCCCCTTCACCACCGTGAATAAATTAACACCCTTTCCAGTTCCACCCTTGGCCTCTTTCTTTTGAGACGCAAAAGATTTATAGAATCAAAGGCGTCACCTCTTCTCTTGCTCAACAGATTTCACTCATGCTGCAGTGAGAGTCATGTCCTTATAGTCAACTCTGACACTGTTTTCTGAATCATAAAAATTCAACATCAGAACCAACATATTTCTGTTCAATATTTACCTTGAGGCTGAATATCACACACAAACATGGAATGTAACACTTTTGACTGTAACCACTGCTAACTGACTCATGTGATGTGACAACAATTGCTTCTCTATTGTACAACAATGTAGAGAAGCTGTCATTTGATACACAATTATAACTGTTGTTTGGGTGATAAAAAGATAGACTAAAATATTTGTAATATTTCTGTAAAACTGGAAGATGCATTAAAAAAATCATTAACATTTATAAAATATATTAATGAAAGCTAATATAAGCAGAGTTTTATTATAAAATGCACCCTCTCTTACACCTTACTTAACAGCCTTGCAACTCCTTCCACTGAAACTTTAATCTTACACACAGAATAATACCACCTACTTCACAATCCCCTAATTATAACTGAACAAAATGAACTTGTGAGATTGCAGTGCCGCTTCCAGTTCTAATTCAGGAAAACCATAGAACTTGTTCTGAGTAGGGAGAAAAAAGTATTACTCTGCTTGAAATGGTGCAATCACACCACGTAAAGAAAATGTGTTAAAACCAGACTCCAATTGGCTCAGGAGCAAGGCTTATGCATCCAACAGTAACTGCAGCAAGCAGTGGTGTCATTTCAGCAAACTCAAAATCAGAACTGAAAATCAGCATTGTTTTAATGCAATGGACATTTTTATAGGAATGTAATTATTTTTATTAATTCCAACAGAATGTTGCTCCTGTCTGGAAAGTTCACTTAGCAGGCCAAGCATTCAAGATATATTCAGCAATGCTGAGCAGTCCCAAGGTTCAAAAGCAGCAGGGCCTATCAAGCTCAGAGTGATTTAGGGCTATTTGTGCTTAATATTAATTTGTGCTTAATTTTGAGATTTCAGTTTTCTCAAAATAAAGTCTTGAAATCCCTGATTTGTTGGACTTAAAATAAACAGTAGTTTAATTAGAGATTTTTAAACTATTATTATTTCAATATTTCTTGCAATGTGAATGTTTCTGTTCCAGACACTTTCAGGAGCCTTTTAGCACTTCAGTATTCATATTTTGCACTGAAATGATAGGCAATTGTAACCCTGACAAACAGATATCTTTAGAAGAACCATAAAAGACCTCTGAGTAGTCCTCAATCACGATTGCACACTCCTATAGTTTGTGTTCAAGGAGAGTTAAAGATCACTGATGTTCTACTGAGTTCCTTCAGGGAAGGAGCAAACAGCAAAAATTCAACTGGCAGATTGGAAACTCTTGCCTATGTTTATTCAATTTCAAGTAGCAGGAAAAAAGTAGACCAATGTTCCATGTCTCTGATACCTCTCTCTTAACAATTGCCTCAACAAGAGGAGAAAGCCTGTGGAGTAAAATTCATCACCTTTGTAGTAGGGTCATGATCCATATAGCTCAATGAGCTGACCTGTCTCAACACATACTCTCACAATTAATTGCTCAGGTAGACAGTAAGAACACATAGCTAGAAAAAAAATACCCAGTACAACTTTAGATTGGCATGAACTTGTCAGAAACAGCACAGTAACTTCTTATACCTATTCTGACAGTTGTTCCAGCTTTTAATCTGTTATTCTCACTAAAGTCTTTGGGTTAATACAAGAAATCTGCTCCTTAGATTACCAAATTCCATGGAAATTAGTAGGAGAAAAGGCTAAATAGGACCTAGCCCAGTACTCAGAATGAGTACTTTCAGCAGCTTTCAGAATATACCTCATGTAGAAGGTTTTATAAACCTAACTATACAAAACTCAGGGTTTTGGAAGATGTTCCTTGTCCGCTTGCTCAAAGGCAGCAGGAATTGCCAAGAACTGAACATAATTTAAACTCTGCATCCACTTTTTTTCCCCTATTAGTATTCATTATCAAACTATTACAAAATGGAGACCTAAGCACATAAATAAAACTCCTCTGGTAACGGTTTAGGAATCTAATCCTTCAATCTTTCATCTTTTGAGCTCTCCTTCTTCACGTAGGGATCTCTCAGCATGTGAGTTACACAGCTCAGGTCCAGGAGGAGTTTACCCCTTTAAAATGCAACACTTCACACTGAGAAGTGACTTACTGGTTTTGGCTCTATTCTTAAATAACAGACATCACAAGATGCTGTACTTTCCAATCCTATTGGTGTTAATGGGTAAAATTCTAAGGTTTACGATTTAGTTGTGCTTCAACCCCTGCTGAGATGAATAGACAAAAACTTTGTACTGCTTTCAGTGGAACACGATTGGGAGTTCAATTTTACCTCAGACCTGGCTCATGCAAGATTTACACTGGAGTCAGTGCGACGTGGCTTGAACAAAGATTAAGGACCTCAAGATTCAGCCAAGTGTGAGCTGACTCTCTCAACAGCTAACAGGATTAGGCACGTACACATTACTCTAAGAGGAAAATTATGACAGAAAATGAAACATATTTCTATGTGACTGATTTTTTTGAGATTTGAGGAAGAGGCTATTTCAGAATAATATTAGCATATTATAATCCAGTAAAATATAAAGACATATGGAAGCACTCTGTTCATCTGTATATTCATCAAAATAAAACTTATTTGCAACTCAAATGTCTATCAGCTGTATCAAGCAAATAACCTTCAAGCTTCAGCTATGGCATTTTGAGCTCAAAGTCAGTAATATATTTCATCTATTTAATGCAGTGGAGAAAGGCTTGTATACCTCTTCATTTATAAACTGAAATGCATTGTGAAGCTACATGAATAATGAATATTAAGAAAAGACACCTGCTGCCAACAGGTCTAAGAAATCCAAACTGTAACAAAACCAGGTTTAAAATTCATTTCAGAGCTTTTCCATTTTTCCCAACATGACAGCTTTGAAAGAAGGCTCTACTGAGCAAAATGGGTACTGCTTCCTTTAAAGTTCATTATTTCATTTTCTCTGACATTTGGAAAATTTTCACTCTATTCTGCTCTTTCTCCTCTTTGTGTTATTTGTTAGACTCTCCTTTTCCTTTCTTGTCTTTTATGCCAGGAAATAGATGAAATTATTTGTCTTGTCACAATAAAAGAATGGCTCATACTGTTTTTCTTTCAGTTTTGGTTCTCTATTACTTAGCTGCAGCCCTGGTTGGTCCTTTGTATTATGGTTTCCATTTTGAGAATTAATAAATTAAACAGAACAAAAATTAAATTAGACTTGGCAGGTTTGCAATAGCAAGATTTAGGTGCTTCCTCACACCAAATTGAGATGGAATGTTTCTGTATCCTAGTGGACACCAAATGAGATGAATACCTTGAAAGAGATTAAAATTTGTTAGGAAGACAGAAAGAATAGGGAGATTGGGTTTTTTTGGAAAAAGATCTGAGGGGCAGCAATTTTAATTTTCCAAAATCTTTTTAAGAAGGGAGGAATTATCTGATCAATCCAAAACTTGGTACACTGAAAGTACCAAAATATCACATACTTTCCAACAATCTGATATCGATTCTTCTACAATTTTCATTTTTAACTCCAAGTAGAATAAAGAAAACATCAATTTTATTGGTGTTGTACTAAAAAGTAAAATTGTTACAGAATTAAAAGCATGGACTCCAATTGATTTTGCGTGCTCTTAATTTGTATCTGACATTTCTTTAAACAAAACGAGGTCAGAAAATGTCCATGAAAAAACATGGAGACTGGCCTGAGCAAAATGAATCCATAATTTTCCACATAGGAATGGCAGAGAAATGAAAGCAGAGAGTCACAGCAGGGCCAGAAAGGCTGCAAGTAGCATTCCAGCCTTAAAAGTGATGGAAATAGCTTAGCAAAGACCAAAAGGGATGAAGCAGAGTTTGCCACTCAGAAGGTCACTAAGTTCACAGAACTTGAAGCAGGAGTCAAGGCCTTGCCTGGAAATATCCAGCAGTTATGGGGAGAACGGTTCATGTTCCCTGTGAATGATCAGCATCCTGAGCTGATAACTTTGTATCATCTCCATTAAAACACTCAAAGTTTAAAAGCCTTTCAGTCTTTTCAAGCAACACATTATAAAGAAAATGCCCAGATACAGTGACCTCAAATTCCTGACTGATTCTGCATTATCTTCTGACACGTCAAGACAGTTTGAAGAGAACTGTGGATTACCACATCTAATTCTTCTCCCATGAAGACAGTAGAACATGCAATGAATTATTCTACCGGAATCAAACTTCTGGTTCACAAGTTATAAGGAGGAAACTGCAATGAATAACTGATAATAAATATTTATAACAAATAACATTCTTTATTTTGTGTTGCATTAATGAATAGTCACTTTCTCAAAAAAATCTGTAATTTGAATCTGATAATCTTCTACTTCATTTTCATTTATTTCCTGCCTTTTTGTAGTCATACAAAAAATTTCAATAGTGTTTCTTATTAGGAACAGGTTATGTCAAGTGATGTTGTTTACTTTACTGACAGTTCATATAACTGGTATTTCTGGAAGTTTAAACAGTAGTCCCCCCATGAAATCCAGGCTGAACAGGATGTCTGTCCACAACGCAGCAGTCCCAGGAAACAGCCTGGCACAGCAGCTTAAAGTGCTGATATAGGAGCTTTTACACTAGAAGATCAGGCCTATGAGTGACATGTGAGGCATCCCATTTGTTTTGCAATCTTTATTAGGGAGGTAGTTGCCACCAGGAAGTGGCAGGTACCAAGAGTTAATAAGCTGCCAGGTGAACTGGGGCAGTGACCCCAGCAAGATTTAGCAGAGGAGTCCTGTCAGAGCTCTGATACATGAGCAGAAAGCACATCTTTATCATAGTTTACATATTCATGCAACAGTACTGACATTCTCAAGGAAATCACTGAAGAATGAGACAGTATCCAGGCATGAGACTAAGGGAAAGCAAGAGCACAAAAAGTACTTAGTAAGAACTGTTTATTTTGCCAAATTGAGTTTCAGTTTGTCATGTAGAGGCTTATAAGGAGGCTTATAAGAGAGATGGGGACGCTTTTTAGCAGGGCCTGTTGCAACAGGACAAAGAATAATGGCTTCAGACTAAAAGAGAGTAGATGTAGACTAGGTATAAGGAAGAAAGGATGGTGAAACATCAGAATAGGTTGCTCACAGAGGTGGTAGATGCCCCTGGGAACGCTCAAGGCCAGGCTGGACAGAGCTCTGAGCAACCTGATCTAGTTGAAGGCATCCCTGCTCATTGCAGGGGGATTGGACTAGGTGACCTTTAAAGGTCTCTTCCAATCCAAACTATTCTATGATTCTATAAATTGTAAATTGTCCAGTTAATCAAGTAGATTGAAGCCAACTCAACATAAACCCAAAAATACTCAAAACAAAAAAAATTCCATTGATCCAAGGGAAAAGCATGTCTTTAAATTTTTTTCTAGTCTAGTTAAATTAGTAGTGCCAGGTAATACTTGCAGTCAAACTGAAATGTATGTTACTGCTCTAGTCCATGGAATACATGACTAGCACCTCAAGAACAAAATTCCAATTGATATAAGAAAAATTAAAGTCTTTCTCTGCAATATCCTGAGGGATTTTGCGCCTGATGGCAGTATCAGGGGGATAAGAACATATAAAATGATACATAGTATTCAATGGAAAGGTCTGAAGACAGCAAAAAAATAAACCACAGGCAACTCAAATATACAAAATACATCTTGTTGCTATTTAGCTTTTACCTACTAATTAAAATGAAGAAACAACTCTATCACCTTTTTATCATGAATTATTCCAGTTTTGAAAGCCTTTTCTTATTCCCACAAGCAGGCCAGTGTTTGTTCCATACAAAACACTTCCTCCCGAAGTGACCTGTATTCTCTTATTTTATAACTAACTGGAGGAAATACATTTGTTGTGATGATCACACAAAACCAGCTCACTATTAGCCATGGGGGCAAAACGATCAAGCAGGATTTATTACTACAATTTACTGTAAGTGGGGATATAATCATAGCCCTTCTTTCTCCACCAGAGCTGAGAAAACCATTAGGTGACTGGTTATTACTTTTTCTCTGTTCACTTTGGTTTCTAAACAAATGCACAGAACTGTGCTGCTTTTCAGACAGGACTTTTGTGTTCAAGTATATTCAATTCTAAGCAGCTACAAGCTAAATTGAACCATGCTATTTATTTGGCTTTGGGACTGGCCTGCTAGATAACGATTCTGATTTTTCATGGTAAATGTGACTGGTCAATGAGAAAAGTTAAATAAAGATATCTCTGCTAACAAGCAAAATTGGAATAATACATCACAAAGCAGACTCAGCTTTTTACACCCTTCATTATGGAACCTATCTAAGAGGTCATTTGATTAAAGTTGAACAGAAATAGTTATACATCCTTGTTTAAAATGCTCACCAAGTTTAATACATTTAAAATGTTAGTTATGGTTAGCTTCTAAAGCCAGATCTAATAAAAGTATTTTAGCACCAAAGCTTCAGAGTTCCTGTCCTCTAGGATGAGCCCATATCCTTGTTAGGTGCCTGGACATCCTATACAGCACACAAGAGAGACAGAGACCCTTCAAAATGGAGACAAAGCTTCAGGGGTGAGAGCTTTCTCTTACCAGAAGTCACTTTAATGAAGACAGGAATAAATATTAAATTTGAACTATTAGATATTTTACCAAGAGCTGCATTGGGACACTTGTCTGCTTGCAGTTGGAAAGTGGAATCCATACCTGCTCTTTGAAGGGCTGAACAGAATGGGACTTTTGTTATTAAAGACTGCTATTAGCACTAAGAGTAGACAGCTAATAGTATTTATATGTTTCATATCATTAGACCATTTGCCCAGCAATGGTCTACGTGGGGGAGATTTAAGTAGACAGGATAGGTAGCATGTTGAGTAGCAATTAAGTGGTACTGTTAAGGTTTATAATTCTGGCCTATAGCTTTCACATAAATTCTATTTTATATCTAGCCCTTAAGGATATCAATTGGGTGAGAAAAAACATAAGAAAAACTTTCTAAAGTACCCCCTTTTTTTTTTCCACCCCAGCCACAGACAGTAGCTGAAATCCCTCTGCAATAACTGTCTAAACACTGAACTTAATTTTATTTCTTTGTTAATCAAAAGGGTCATTTTAGAAATAGTGATCATCCTGAACACTCTCCAAAGACCACAGAGAAATTATCCTAAACATAATGAGTGCTGGCTAAGGCTACAGAGCATCTTCATTTCAATTTATGAAATTGGTATTTCATTTGTTGACCATTCGTACATGTTGTAAAAAAAGAAATCATCATAGATACGCAGACTTAATTGATGTGTTCATTAAAACTGTAGGCCCATAGGTAAAATTGTATGCCCATAAACTTCAATGGAAAAGCCATCCTTAAAACCCTCTTGCTCATTAAAAACATTACACGTTAAGTTATTTATTGCACTGCTGCAAGACGGAAAATCAGTTCCTACATGAACTTTTCAGTTTCCATAACATTATTTAGCTCAAATACTTAGATGCTAAAGACCTCAGGATTTTGCCCATTAACAGCTACTAAAGAATTTTCCAGGAAAAAAAAAAAGACTAATCTTTTCCGCTTCACTCAACACGCTATTCTTTGCAATCTCAAGAGGAAAAACATAAACAAGACTCACATTTTAAAGAATGAAGTTATATGCTTCTTGTTCCTAAATAATTGGTCTACAGATTTCTATCAATTTTCCCACAAAATTTGGTCACCTGGGGTGATCAATCTACAGTTGAAGCACCTACAAACCAACATGCAATGCAACACTCACATCCTTCTCCTTTTGAAAGTAGAGGATTATTTTATATAAAGGTATAATATCTTAGCTTTCATCATATTCTGTATGTTTCTTCTGAAACTATTTTCTTTTTAATAAAGGATGAAGGAAATCATGGCCCCACTGAAAAAAAAAAAAAAAAACAATCAAAAAACAATTGCCCCTTTGACACTTCTGGTGCCTGAATTTCACCCAAGATTTTCCTATATATCCATATATTTTGGGATCAGAGAATTTTACTACCACTAGAAAGTCACAGCCTCCCTAAAAACCCCTCTCAAATAGAAAGGCCCTAGTGTCTGAGCATTAACAAGCAGCAGTAAATGTGCAAACACTGATGTGAAACATTTCTAACATTCCTTTCCTCCTTTGACAGTCAGATGCCCCAAGACCATTGGTATAACCTTGTCATCCCCACGGCTTTCTCCAAATTTACAGTTCTCCCCATAACAACTGAGATTTTCTCAAGTACCTTCTTTTCACATACTGAAATTATGTTCCATCCAGTCCCACAACAAGGAATGTGAAATGATCCTTGGAAATCAAACCCTGAAGTTATATATACAGTGTCTTCTTTCACCTACAGCATCAGTAAGAGGAAGATCATGCTGATGTCTCGTCCTCCAGCTCTAATACACAATATAACATCACTGCAGGTGATTTCCCAAAATCTTGTTCTTCATACCTTCCCTGCATAGTTTTAGACAGAACTATTTGTAAAAAAAGTTGTTTTAATGAAAGTACTCTAACCACTTAAAACACTCTTAGAGAGTGTTTACTTTTTTTGGCAAAGTTCTCAAAAGTTAAGTTTTCAAAAAATGTTGTAGGCATTTTAATTTCATGACAAAACCCAAGATTTTCAATTCAGCAAGATGTTGAGATTGAATGAGAAGATGAAAATTTGGCTTTCAAATCAGCAACCAGGGACACTGTACAGCCAACATACATTCAAGGAAGACTAGGTAGCCAGAGAAAATACCTGGAGGTATTCTATGGCAAATAAATTAGCAGATATTCTTGTGGTGATGATTTCAAGAAATGAAAATACTGGCCATACACTTTGCATAAAAAGCTAAGTCTATTCTAAAACTCCCCAGTGTTCACTTCTGCATTGCATTCAGCCCTACCTGCACTTCTTTCTGGTTAGAAGTGCACGTTCTCTCTCTCAAGGGTAAAGCCCAACTCAAAAGTGGGAATTTCCTGTTGACATCTGGGAGCACATTGCTTTTGACAAGGAAAAAAGGTGGAATATGATTTATGAAGACCTAATACCATTTGAAACAACTCACATCTATCTCACTTAAAGAAAAGCCCAAAGGAAATTTAGCAAAGAACTATTCGATCTGACATTTGCTGTCCTGTGTATGAAAAAGAATTCCTCGTAAATATTACACTTCATAGTTATATGAGCAGTCACAATAAAAATTAATATGAAATAAACATTTTTTGATAAAAAAAGCCAACCACACCACACTGAACAGGTTGATAATGGTATTTCATCAAAACAGACAATCCCATCATTAACTCTAGAAAAGACACAAGACAAAGTAGTTATTATTTAGCTCTAAATTCCAAAGCATTAAACAGGGTGCAACTTTTATCCATAGTACCAGGGCTTACCTCTATATTAACTATACTGCTTCTTCTGAAAGATCTCACAGAACCTTGTTTTCTTCTAAGTCCATGAGTCCTAATACTGTTGTGTCTATGTCAGCTTTCAGCACAGACAGACCTAAGCCACACAAAGAGATGATAAATCCAAAACTATTCTCAATTCTTCATCTTTTGGTACTTTAATTCAACATATTTTAGAGAAAGGGGCCAAACATAACACAGGAGTTCAGAGATCTAGATTCTGAGTTTCTAACAAGTCCTTATCATTATGAATGTTGAAAGCTTTTCAGAGACAAGGGCAATGCCTTCATAGCTTTTGCATGGGATAAGATCTTCTCTTTGAACCTGTGCCACTTAATTTGATTGATTGTTAACTTTTTTCAAATTCAAGTTTAGATGAGTATTATCCTCAGATGACATTCTCAGAAATGCAAGGTCAGACACATCTGACAAATTAATTCCCTTCGAATGCTACAAACTCCCTTTTTTGCAGGCCTCAGCTCTCTAATTACCAGTGTTTTGCTTTATGATCTGACATTTAAGCTAGAGCTTTATTAGCTTTATTGTGAGATCCATTATCTGGTGTAGAACTCACTGACCATACAGGGTACATACAGGAAGAAAAACACAGCAGATATTTCAAGTTCATCCAAGATTCCCCCTGTTTGTTCTCAGCTCCTTTCTCCATATATCAGTTCAGACTGTAAACTCATGTGGGAAAGCAACCTGAAATACACCTGTCACACACTGAAAAAGAGTTAAAGGTTTCAAACTAGATACTTAGGCATCTAAAATAGCCATGGCAGCACAGGCTGTTCTTAGGTCACCTTACTTTGCTTCAAGAGTGGTGGTCTCGGCAACTACCTAAGGCAGTTCTGACCTGTTGCAGAGTTGTGTTCATGCTGCTTGGAGAAAAACTCAACCCCTGGCAGCCAAGTGCAACTATTTAAATGACAAGTGGCTGCTACTGGGAAGTCCAAAGCCATGTGCCAGCTGCAGGGTGGCTGTGCTCTGTTTGGGCACCCAGCAGCTGTACCCCACTGGCAAGTCTGTTCCCACTACAAGCGGCAACTCCTGCAGAAAACCTGTGGTGTAGCTGGATGTCCCATGTCACTTTGGATGTACTTTTCAAAGTTTCAAAGTGATCCAGGCGGTGGCCGTGTCCCTCCCCAAGCCTGGCAGGTGTTTGTGTCCCTTTCCTCATAGGCTGGGCAATCTGAGCCACCCTTTCCTCAGGAAGCTGCATAGAAGCAGCTCTCAGGCAGTGATGTTCCTGATGAAGGGGGGGATTTCAGTCAGAGGTGTGGTGGTGGTTGCAAAATCCTTAATGGAAGATGCTTTAGAAAGGAAAAGGAAGTGAAAACTAGAAAAAGTTGATCAGGTAAAGGGCAGAGGGAGGGTGATGGGTGGTTTGACCCCAGGCAGGGACCTCCATCCTGGTGTGCCCCAGCCCTGGGGCAGTGACACACACTCGTTTCTCAGCCATTCTGTGTTAGACTCTGTTACTTATGCCCTAATTAGAGCTGTTCAGGAGGTTTAGAAAAAATTAAATAAAATAAATAAAATAAAAAAGTAAAGAGACAGGCGAACAAAAAAAAAAACCAGATGTTGAAAATAATTATTTGGGGAACTGAATGTTTGGGCTCTGCAGGCCTGGCAGCTTGTGGAAGGCCTTTTGCTTCTAGCAGGTGCACATAACTCTCCTGTGAGGAAATATCCCACCTGCTTCAGTGAGAAACTATTGGAAGAGTCACTATTGACTCTACGCTATATCAAAACGCAGTTTTTTCATAAAGCAGAACACAGAATTTCAAGTAAATTGGAAAGAGGATAATTTCTGCTCTGAGTTAAAACATCTCTACTCAGTTTTTCTTTCTAATAGCAGTGGAAATGTGTACGTACATACCTCATTTTTACTGTGGAACAAGCTGCCTCTAGCTCATGTAGACAGAGCTTTTCCAGCCAATACGGGAAATTGCAAATGCAAATACATACAGTGACAACTAAGTACTTTTAACAAATTATATCCCATCAGACTCATTTTGACGCCAGACTGCATACAATCCACTCCTTACTGTGTCCTGAGCCTGCAGGACACACAGTGCTTTCTCCTTCCACTCAGAGCCATGAAGGTGAGGATGCTCAGTGTCTCCAAGGAGCCACTTAGTACTTCACAGAACTGTGTCTAAATCCACTCCTGGATGGTACTGAGGAATTATTTTCTAAAATACATCATGGAAGGGCCTTATTGATGAGCTGGGGTTGTAGGGGTGTTACTAACCCTCTCAAAGGAAGTCAGTCTTTAAACCTCTAAGGACAAGAGAGGAAGTCAGAACAAAGAACATAAACATAATTTTGACAATTAATATTTAATATTTTACCTTTTTCTCCCCCCTTTACACTGCTTTGCTGCTAAAACAGCTGGGACGAAAATGGTTTTCATTGGTCTTTAGGGAGGTGGTATTTTGTTATATTACATCTGTTCTTTAAACTCATGAACCCTGGAAGCCACAAAAGCAGATAAATCTCTTTGTCAAGAAGACATATTCAAGGTTCCAGGGACAGAACTGATCTTTGCCTCATGGGTTAATGGCATTAATAATTGCCATTTTGATAAGACTAAATGTAAAAAACCTGCTTAAACAAAAGAGTCAACCCTTCAAAAATGACTATCCATGATAAATTTTCAAGAGCAATGAAAATTGTCACTCTGCCAACTTGATAAATTGTAGCCCCAACTGGCAGAGCCATTTGCCTTGCAGTAAGCACAAAATGACAGATCTTTGCTGAATACAAACTATATGCTTGCACCTTTCACAGCTGGTTTAGCTTGTAAACGCAGCAAAAAAAAGAGGCTTTAATAAAAACTGAAGGTTATGCACAAAAAAATTGTTTCACATCTAACTGCTTCTCTCAGTTTAAAGACATTGCTTTCATACTGGAAAGTAGTCTTGAAAGGAACCCTCCAGGTGTCTATGGGATCATGTTCTAAAAATACATGTATAACTGTACTGTGGTGGTTTCTTCAGCATTCCTGAAGTGATTCAATAGTGCAAGTACTTTCATTTCAAGGAGAGAAAAATCATACATTTAGTATCATTTCAATATTTACCAGAACACATGCACACCCCTCGCATGTGAACAAGACACAAACCCTTGTGCTGATCTGTGTATATGATGCAACTAAATTCAGCACCTACTCTAATTCCATTGTGTAACTGCTGATCTGTCTCTCTGATGACTCATCTAATCTTCCAAGTAGCAGAGCATCTTTTACATACTTTTAAAAAAGAAATTGCTTTGTCAGAGATATGTTTAATTCTTGTCAATAGATGGAATCCCTTCTAAAAAAAAAAGCCGCACTTGCCTGAAGCCACTTTTGCATAATATATACATTATGCAGATACTGTGGAGTTGATATCTAATAGCTCTGTGTTGCTACAGATGGATGCTTTATGCCTTCAAAAGGAGATTTCCACCTACTTGACACAAGCAGTCACTCCTAGTCATGGTAAGACTTGATATTAAAAATGTAGGAATGTAAAGACATCATAGGCATGAGCCATTTTAGGATATGTTTAAAGATTCTTAGCTCTCCTGAGCCATGGAGGATTCACCAATGTCTGACTAGCACACAGTTTGATGAGTAAGAATTGCATGAAGCCCTTTCAACTTCCAGGAAATAATTTGCCTCTAACAGATATTGCAATAGGCAAGAGAGGTTTATTTTAAAGTCTTCTTACATGGTCTGTCCGGTCCACATCAGAGGCATCTTTTTTCTCTTTAAAAAGCTAGCTCTAACCAGCTTGTTTTATGTTCTAGTAAAACACAGCTTCAAAGATCAGGAGCCTTCTGGTGTATTTTTACGCATTCACTTCAAAGAAAGCTCTTGAAGCTCCACCTCAGGGCTCTGGCTGACTGGGTGGCTCCATCAAACTGCTGTGGGCAAATATGCAGACAGATCTTGAAAGCAAAGGGTACAACTGAGTACACTTATTAAACTGCAAATTCCAGTGTACCAATGACTGGTATTCTTTGATTCTCTAATTTCTCACTCTCTCAATCTGCATCTTTGGTTATGTTCATACACATTTCACGCTGTTTGGATCTCCCTTCTTTATCTCTCTCCATACTCTTCCCCATCCCATTTAAAAAAACCCACAAACCAACAACTAACAGCAAAAAAAAAAAAAACAAAACCAAAATAAACCCCTCAAACCTGTAGCAAACAAAAAAACTCCTTATTAAGAGAAGAAATTAAGTATGGAAAAAATCTCAGAACAAACAGTTAATACCTTTGAAAATGATAAGCAGCTAAAAGTCAGTCATGTAACTTGGCAAGTTATATTGATATAGACAATAAGAAAATAAGGCAAGTGACACTCTAGTGAGTGGTCAAGGTGAAAATATTGTAGAGTTGATAGCAAATGGGCATTTGCTGTGTGAAGGAAGCATAGTTAGGGTGAGAAGAATGTCAGGAGATGTGTGACAATATTCTATAAATAATAGCTTAACCTCAGATCTTTAGAAGTACAATAAAAAGGTCAATGCCATCCAAAGTTAATGGTTATAAGGGATCAGTTAGTTGGGGTAGCGTATGAAATGCTGTGGACAGTTCTGTTTGTTTGCCTAGGCACAAATTACCATGGTTTGAGGAGGGCTAGAAAGATGGATCAGAAATGGAAGCGCCTGTCCCAGAATACTTAGATAACCTTTTTTAGCTTGTAAAATTCAGTGGAGGTAGGATGGACTCCTCTCATGGAGCACACTTATCTGAACCAGAACAGAAGAAGAGGTATTTAAGCCGAAGAACAATTTTGGCACAAAAACAAGTGGGTACAAAAAAAATTATCTAAGAAAAGATAGGGCATTTCTAAGTTCCACATTCAAGAGTTTGATGTAGCCCTCCAAAGGAGAGGTGAGCAAGGGAAAGACACCTAATTTTAGAAGGAAAGATATATGATGCTGCTGTCCAAAATAATAGGAGACTGTGACTTGACCCAGAAACTCCTTTCACTTCTTACATTTATAGTGTTGCCGATAAAAGCAAAAGGAACATGCAGTCGACAGAGAAAGAGAAAAATGGGAAAGGTGTCTAGATTCTTGACTGAACTGAAAGCATGTATTGTATATACTGTTAGAGGAAAAAAAAAAAAGGAAGAAAAAAATTCCTCTTTACTGTGCTACGAGGGTGAAGATAAGGAGCTTTCTTTTTCCATTCTGTGAAATGGATTTCCATTCCATCTGGCCTAAGGCTTTTCTCTCTCCACCCTTACAATATTATAACAGGAATTTTTAATCTGAAGAAGTCAGATAACCGCAAGGTTACCACAAAGAAAATGTGTTCATAAGTTAAAGTCATTTTCCTGAGGACAGAAAAGCAAGAGTGAACACAAGCAATGATCTTCCTTGGTGATACTTATTTCTTTTAACTAACTGGAATATTTGTTGGCTTGGCAGCAGCCATGACTGGAGTGCTGAATGCTCTTTAGCTGCAATAACAAACTGATTGATGAAAATATCCAAACAACACACTCCAGACTGTGTGTGAAAGTAACTCCATGTGCAGTGTGACTTCCTAAGTAGGATATGTGAGCTAGGAAAATGCTTCTAAATGTTTAATGTAAGAAAGTGGTTGAATGGTGTGCCCCAAAGTGGGTGACAGGAACCCAACCCGTAGATTATTTTTGAAATTTTTATCTAGAAATCTATCTAGAATTCTATTCCAATTGCAAAGAATACAAAGCTAATGAAGATAGTTTTCTCCAGTCATACACTGATTAAATGCCCTCCATGAAGTACTCAGGTACTTTACTACAGTAGACTAATCCAGATCAAAAAGAGTATTTTTCTTCTCACATTGCCAGAGCTTATCTTATTTGTGTTATTTGATCCAACAGACGAGTTCCTTTAAATCATAGGTTTCTCAACTGAAGAATGAAATTTTGAAATGAGAATTGAATTGTTCTACAGAGCAAAAAATATTTCTGTACAATGTCTCAGCAGAAGTCAGGATAAATACTATTTTATGCTATCAGATAAAAAGTATACAAAAGAATAGAGGAAAGATAAATGCCAGAAAAACAAACACAAAAAAAACACTACTTGAAGTCCTACAACATCCTTCTGTAGTGGTTGGTATTTTCCTATATGTCTTATACAGACATGCTTTACCAAGGCTTTTCTTTTGTAATTCAAGGCAGAATCTTCTGGACAGCAGTATGTATGTACTGAAAGAAAATAGTTACAAGAAATCATGAAATCAAAGAGTCCATTATCATCATTTAACCAGTATTAATGTCCTCCCTTCTTTTCTCAAGTACTATTTCTCTGATTTCACCATTATATATAAGCAGCAGCTGAGGTGATTTCATGTTTTATTCCAGGTCCCAAACAGCAAAATGTCAAATAATAAAGGGATGAAAATACATGTTTGTGAGACCTCATTAATCATTCACCTCTACTGATACTTATGTCTTTTGAACAGTTCAGCATTTGCTATCATTAATTTCTATAATTCCAATGTCTTGGACAAAATTTTTCACAGTATCAAGTCAAACATCTTGTTTGGTTCTTCATATACACATATGCTGTTAATTGAGACAGTAAAACAAGTAAAACAGCAGACTACTATAAGCTCAAAATTATAAACTTGCTAATGTTGCCACTGTAGAGTTATTTATTTAATCAAGTCTGAGTTGTTTGATGTCAGCACTAGTCTGGCATTCCCATTGTTATTGGGGCTGTCTACCTTTAATCTTTATAAAATATTGTTGCAACATTTCTTCCATGTTTCAGGCCTTCAGAATCTGCTACCTACTAAAAACTGATACTTTCCAAGCTGAATATTTCTTATCAAGGAGAAAACTAGTTTAGGTTCTTGATAGAGCAGTCAGTCTGGTCCTGATGCTCTTTCCTATTTGGATTGTCTCCAAAGAAGAATAAACAATAGAACATGATGTTCTTACAGGGAATAACTGTTTGTAACAGGAAGAAAAAAGTACTTCCAAGAACCATATTAAAGACTATTTTTTCAGAGATTTACAGTAGATTGAATCATTAAAGTTTATTTTGCTTTAGTTTTGACTTACTTGTGAAATATTTTTTCTGAACATACAAACTTCTGAAAATGAAAAGTAATGTATCTGTTAGAAGTGCCTCTGTGTCAATAACTTAGGTTGACCTCAAAGAGAACTGAAAATTGTAGTGCTGAAGAAGACAGGATGCTTTGTATTTGAAATTTTAAGCCACTGTTGGCTTTGTTATCTAATATTTAATCAAAGGTAGTGGGAAGTAAAACTATGCAGAACGTTATCTTCAGTGGACAATAGACAAGCATAAAAACAATACATTACTGCAGATAATAATCTTTCATTAATAACCATAGCTCACTGCAGATGATCAGGATATATTATTTAGAGATCACTGATGGGGATGACAATTAAAAAATACTCTCTTTTTTAAGTAACATGGAGAAAGGCCTTAATATAGTTTCCAGGAGGATCTGCTCCATGATCTTGGTGGGAACAGTTATGAGACTGACTGGCCTGTAGTTCCCTGTGTCTTCCTTTTTTCCTCCTCTTTAAAAATGGGGGTTACTTTTCCCTTTCAAATCAGAGGGAACTTCACAAAACTCTCATGACTTCTCAAATATGATGGGTAGTGACTTAAGTAATGAAATCACAAAACTGGGCCAACCTGTTGCTTGGAGGTGCCTGAATGCTATTGTAATCCACAGAACTGAGAATCAAAAACAAGCCCCCAAGACCAGGGGATGAGAAAACTTTAATAGAAAATTAAAGGGTGAAAATCCAATGCCTCACTTTATAGCATAAGTATTGGCAGGTCTTCCAGTGACTCAAATGAAAAGGGTATTCTACATTAGATGTTTAATATTAATTTCAGTATGGGATTTGCTCTGATACTTGTTAGCTTTGTTCAATTCATACAATTTGAGAAAACAGTAGGGATACAACCAACCAACCCTTCCCCTCTCAAAAAAACCCCTCATGTTTTCGTGTTAAAATTCTACATGTAACCTACAATGATGATAATCATGGTTTCAGTAATGCCTAGGACTAAAAAAAAAAAAAAAAAAAAGGAAAAGGTAAGAGGAGAGAGAGGAGGACAGAAGAAAGAGAAGATACAAGGAAAAGGGGGAAAAAAAGAAAGACTAGAAATGAACCAAACTCTTGAAAAAACAGAATAAAATTTCTGTTCATCACTTGAAGAAGGTCTCATGCGCAGCATCTGACTTGGCTTTAAAATGCTGTCATTTTATGAACCATAGTGTTTATGAAAATGTAAAAAACATTTCCTTCCTGACATCTTTTTCCACTATTAAGAGGATTAGCAGGCACACCTTATTATTGAAAGAATGCTTGCAAATGTTGAATTGCTGGCAAAGAATTATCTCTTTAGCTATTTAAAAAAAGGCCCTGAAGATTTAGTTTGGGGTATAAAAACACTTAAAGAAGCAAATGAACTCTAAAAAGACAGATGACAGAAAAGAAAAGCCTTGGCAGCCGCCAGGCTAAACACTTCTGCTGTAGTTACAGAAGTAACAGGATAATCAACTTACATGATCACTTAATATTTTGCTTTATCCTGCTTCTCCTATTCCTCCTGCTATGTCCTAAGGCTGTATCAACAGGAGGACACAGCCTCATGATTTAGCAGTTTTAAACAATTGGGGGGGGGGGGGGGGGGAATAGAAGAAAGTATGGTTTTGACCAGAGAAATAGCCCTGAATATTTGCCTGTTTCATTTTCTTTTGAAGCTGAGCATATTGTGGAAATGATGTGTGACAGCCAGCTTTTCATACAGCACCTTTTCTACACCAATCCCTGGAAGTTTATTGGCAGGGGAGCAAGCTGTGCAATGTGCTTCCTTCCCCCACAGTGGGATCCGATGGATCTGCACGAACCGACAGTAAGAGCAGAGTTGGCTTGTGCAGGTTTGTGCTGTGCTGGGCCAGCCCAAGTCGAGAGGCAGATCCATTGCTAGGGTCATTTCCTCAGTCTGATTAACTTGGTCTAGCAAAATTGTACAGATCACTGTTTAGATATATACAGCACATTGTGCAGCTTGACCGTGAGGAGTCAAAACAGTTTCAATGGAAAAATGCAAGGATGACATTTTATTTACATTCTGGGGAAAAAAATCATTACAAGTTCACGAAGTCTGAGTGATGCCTTTTAAAAAACCTCACTTATATTTCTCTGCTTTCTCCTACACAACACAGAGGGCTACAACTAATGAGTTCAACTCAATCCCATACTTATGGGGCAGGGTTTGAACTTGTACTCTTATCACAACTCCTATTCTTCAGTCATGAAAATTACAGGGATCAGCTGCTACATATAAAACATTTTAGTTCCTCTTCAGCTTAATATTCTAAATATTTTTAAAGCCTACAAATAAGGAAATGGGGAAGTGGACTGACTACCACTGTCATGATGAATGAGATTTGCATTTACACCAAAATATTGACACATGAACTGAAAGAGGAATAATTACAGTAAAAATTACTTCTCCTCATTCTTAGCACCTCGTTCTCAAGGGAGAAAAGCTGGCACAAGGACTGCAGCTTAACAGTGGAGGGTGAGAAGGCACTCAGATCAGGGGAAACAACTGAATTTATTAGTAAAAAAGACATGCAAAAATATAAACCCAGATATATTCCAGGTAAAAAACTATTTTGGCCAGTTTGGTACTGGGTTCTTGGTTTGGAAAATAAGCCTAAGTATTCCTGCTACAAAGGCAAAATAGGTATTTTTGAGGCTCAGTATTAGATCAGTCCTTTTCAGTAATGAGACAATGAAGTGATTAGCATGTTGTTGTGTCTCTCAGAGAAATGTAGGCACTAGTGTGGGATACAGCTTGTGTAGAATCCCATTTCTTTACAGGAGGAACATGGAGGAGTAAAGAAGGGAAAAGAAAAAAAAAACACAGGCAGAAGAGAAATATTATTTCAATAGATCCTGTGGTCATGGGTAGCCCAGAGAGGTGTTTGTGGCTTGCAGGGGGTGCATTCAGTTCTCCCTTCTGAAGGCCACTTGCACACTGTCACCAATTAGTATTGCAGCCTGGAGCTCAGCAAGCTGCTAAGTGTCTTTTGAGCTACTATTCTGTAACCTTTCCAAAACTGACCTTTTTATTATCATTTCCCACCACTCTGTGTGTGTATGAGAGAATAACAGCCTTTTTAATGTCATGCTTATTTCCACCGGCTTTTAAACTTCTTGTCAAAACATACTGATTTATAGTACATTAAGTGAGAAAGAAAGATCTGATCTTTCAAATATATTCTACACAAAACAAAACATTTCATTCTCTGTTCAGGATAACACTGCATCGTGCTCATCACCACACAGTACATGAACATTATCGCTAATAGGGGCATAAAAGGAGTTTATCTTTCAGGTCTAGAAGCAAAAGCTGGTTCCTCTGTGAAGCTCCCTTCTCAACCAGAGTTGGCTGTAAATCCCCTGTGCCTTCACAGGGAATTGTTTCTCACAACACTTGTTGGCATTCTGAGGCATCACTGCCGATGGGCTGTATAAAGCTTTTACAGAGTGCACTTGGTTTCTTAAAATGCATCAAAAGTGCTCCTGTAAAAATTCCTGTGGAATTGCAAGACAAGTGTTGGGAAAACAGCACCACTAAACAAAACTTTAATATCCATTTCTGCTTCTCAGTTCTAAAGAACAAATGCCTTTGACAAAATTCCTAAGATAGAATCAAAACCAGTGGCTCCCTCTGTGTGACTCTGTAAACGTTGTGCCCAATGGATCTCAATAACTTGAGACTTATTGTTGGTTTCTGGCAGTTTTAGACTGCCACATGATTTGAATTTGTCCATTCCTATTGCTACAATATTCCTCTTGACTTTAAAAGTGAAGGACAGCTATTTGTGGAAATTTGAAAGTTGCAGCATTAATTCATAACTGTCAAAAATGCTCCATTAATACCTCTAGAATCTTAATAATTTCTCTATTGGCATAGCATCAATGGCATAGAATCAATGGCATAGCAACCCCTAGACATACAGACATAAAAATAACCTCCATTTTCCCTTTTGCAAAATGCAGAAAAGACTTTCATAATCCATTAAACCTCAAGATTTTGAAAGAGGGTATGTACAGAAAATCATGTACAAAGCAGTGCAGAAACCCTCACAGCAAGTGCTGATTTTCACACGTACAACAGTTGCAGACAAGTGACCTTTTTAACCCATACTTTAGATACGATTTGGACGACCTTTTGTTTTGTGTGCTGAATATTTATGTATCTAGTGTCATATCTATCCTGCATATGATTGCTCTTTGGTGCAATCATAAATAGTAAAATAAAATGCACCCCCAGCCCCCCAAAAAAAACCCCAACCAAACCAACAAATTGAAACCAATCAAACCAATAGAAGTCTCGCATTCCAACTCAAGATATTCTATGATTATATGATTAATAATTATCAAATTGTACTGTAAATTGAAGAAAAGATAAAAATTACAGTTCCTTACATAGATCTATTTGACACTTTACATTTCAGTGACAAACATAAATCCAACAAGTAAACTGTTTGAGTGGAGGACTGGGAAGAATGAGCAGATAAGGGATGTTACATAGATTCTGTGGTTACTTAGGTCATCCTCATCAAATTGATTTCTTTGTAGGTATAACACTTTTAAATACAAAACATTTCTCATAACACATCCTTTTACTACAAATAATTTTTTAATACCTCTTGCCTTCACAAAAGAGGTTCAGAAGACATAACTAAAAATTATTTGAGCTTCCAGCTTTCCCATCTTGGTGAAGTTACCATCGCAGTGAGCTTCTAGAGGTCACTTATTTCAAGAGAGTGATCATCTCCTATCTCAGTTAGGGGTCTTTCCACCTGTTTGGTTCATATTCTACATCTTTGCTCGTGGGATAGAGCCTACCCTCATGGTGATCCTCTGATGAAAAACCTGTCAAGTCCTCAGAAAGGGTTCCCCGCCACAATGTTGACCTCTCTCTCTCCTGACCCCCTATTCCCCCTGCCCTCACCTCTCAGATGACCTTATTTGACACAGACTTCTACAGGCCATCTTCGTTACATCCTGAGCACTGGGCTGTCCCTCACTCTCTGTCACATATTGATTTATAAAACTACCTGACTTCCATATCAGCTGACCCAATTGCTTTTTACTGTTCCACATCCTCTTCTGAAATTGCTTTATTTTTTTATTTCCTTAACTTGTCTTTGCACATGGTAAAGACCCACATGCCTAGACAGATCACACTACTTGTCTAAAGATCTGCCTTTAGGTCCTCTTCTTAGGAATATGTTGGGAAATTTCTAGTTACCCATGAAATGTGGGGATTTTTCCCCACTCTCCTCCCTCATATTCTCAAAACTCTTATCTAGTGTCTGTTCCCAGCTATGTCTCTGGTCCTCGAATTTCATTTCACAGGTTTTCAGGCAATGCTTAACAGATAAACAAATACTGTCAAGCACCTACTTGAGAGTAATATTAGTTCTTCACCTTCTCCACACAGTTTTGTTTTCATTATCTTCTCTACTATTAAGAACGCCTCCTGCATCAATACCTGTCTTTTCAGAGAAAAAGATAACTTGGCTCTCATCAGCCCTCTCTTGCCTCCTCACTGCAACCCAAGAATAGTTACACATCCCCACAGCTCCAAGAACGAGTTGACCCTACCACTAAACCTAAACAATAGGTTAAAAAAATTTCTTTCTCCAGAGTGAAGTTAAATCTCAGTGGATGAACCTAAATAAAATACAGGTAGGTTGAAAAGTAACGATTCATTCTGTGCTTTTACATTTGTTTTAGAACTGAAAAGGATTCAGCAATTCTTTTTAACTTTGAAATAATGACTATTCTCTGTGTATATACACCAGGTAGTATTTACAGCCACATGCAAAACACAACAGCTTTATTTGACACAGCAGGCTAAACAAAGACTGATATTACCACCTCCTATTGACTCTGCCCCAGACCAGTCAGAGGTAGAAAGGGATTTGTTTCCAAGCCATCACCTTCCCTCTGACCAGATGGTCTCCTTTAACAAGAAAGACTATTCAAAGCTTAAAGACAAGAACCCATTAATGCAGTGACACAGCATCCCTATTTACAATAGTAAGTTCCTTTATGACAGATCTGAACCTGGGGAAAAGGGTAATTGCAGAGAATTCCAAAAGAAATGTAGGAATTGGAAATTGCACGTTTCAATAGCATTTATATTTCTTTTTAAAATACAAATAAATTTTTTTACCTCATATTCTACTATTAACAATTGTCTTGGTAGATTTTCCTTGCCCAGGATCATCTCATTCTTACTGTTCAAACCTTTACATTTTCCAAAATCCTTACACTTGCTTTCCTTGCCCCTCCACCTCCAGCCAGCAGCACAGATTCCCACTTTTTATGCTCAGCAGCCCTTGCCAGTGCTCTGTTGAATGCTAGGTACCATCTATATACTCAAATATTTGACAGATACTCTTTAATTCAGAGTTTGTGTGCTTTGGTGGCTTTTGGGGGCAGGGAAGTAAGTAAAATAGAAGATTTTAGCATTTATTTAGATTAAGGATTTTAGCAGAGTCACTGTTCTATTGTGCTAAGTTTTACTTTCCTCATCTCTGACTCTATTCAGTTTTAATCTAAATGTACATTAATGCTCTTGAAGTATAGAGATACCTGGAAATGTTAAGCAGGGTAAGGAAGTGAACCGTCAAGTTTCTTGATATTCACCTCAAGTAAAGAACGGTGAATCATCTGGGGGACAAGATACAGATATTCAGTCTTCTGCTCTTTATCACTACCTGTGAGTCCAGATGCTGACGTGGTTTAGTCTAATTCTAATTTGGTACCACTAATTTAATTTTATCATGTGCTTCAGGCTATTAAGCTTCAGAAGAACATATTGATATTATGCACGTGGAATATCTAAACGTGGAGAGCAGGTTGGTTTCTCTGAACACAGGAATTACATTGTTTATAAGGCACTGTGTGACTCACTTCTGGTCAAGCTCACCACCACTTCAACTTCTGCTCGACAGCAAAAGCAGACCCCACAGTCAAATCCTTAGACATAAGGAATTATTAGAGAGGTTTTCGTGGAATTCATCGCTAGAGGCAGTTTTTCATTCTCCCACAATTCAGTATAAATAGACACTATGGAAAACCCTACGACATCTATATTTAAGAATGACTATTGAAAATCAAGCAGTAGTGGATACTTGCTGAAAGTAAAAGCTAGCAGAGGTTAGATGCATTTCTGCCAAGCTGAAACTTTGATAACATTTTGAGAGAAGGTCTCCTTCTGACAGTAATAAGGATAAACTTCATTTTATGGATTATGAAAACTTCATATTTAACCCAGAACTTTCAAATACGAAAGCTGTGCGGGGTGGCAAGACAGTTTGTAGCTTTCTCTACAAATAGGTATTTTTTCCACTGCAAAACTAAGTATCTACAACAACATGCACTCACACAGAGATTTCTACACCAGTAGAGCTCTGGTTCTGTATTTTCAGATGATGAGCTGTTTACAGATCCATAATATGTACACAGCCAATACTTTTTTGTCTATGATCACCTCTGTTCTTCAGGACAGAGTGCTACACTCTAAGTGCTACCTACTAAGTGCTACTCTCTCCAATGCCACAAATGAATCACATGTGTACACATGCAAGACTTTTAATAACCGTAAGCACATTGCATTAATAATAAGTCACTATTAAGTTATTCATTTATTCTTATTCTTGTAAAAACCACCAAAAAACAATGACAACAAAAAGGCAGATGGAACTTATTCTCCCCCAACCTCCCCTTTCACTGTCTTGCTTGTCTGTGGAGCTCTTTCTCTGGTGTGTGACAAAGATTCAAGAAAATGGGTGGGAATATGCTCTGCAGAAGCCTGAGCAGAAAGTTACACCACCACCTGTATTGTTCTGGACTGCAATCTTATGGAAACTTACAGTACCAGTATATGCTTTATGCTTTCACACTATATTAATGGAAACCATTTTATTAAAGTAAAAATTGTTAAATATGATGAAGAGCTGTCCTCCAACATTAGACAATTCCCATTTTTTTGTTTAGCCCCTTTGCCATTTAAAACCTTGTTCATTTATGCCTCAGAACAACTAAATATTAGAAAATTTATTTCTAAAAAAGAATATTTCTGTCTCCCAGTCAAAAGGTACCATATACATGCTGGGTAAAAAAAAAAAGTGGGGAGTCCTACTGTGGAAATTACAAATGGCTTTAGGACATATTGCATATTTCAATAAATTTCATTGTACAGATGCACTGTAGAAAAATGGTTTTCTGAATTCATGGGAGGTAAACTGTGGATACTGCAATCAGGATCAACCCAAACACAGAGTCTGGGTTAAGACTGGGATCTATTCACTGAAACACAAGTGATAAATGTAGTTTCTCTGAAGGAGAAAATTACTGTTCTTGCAGTTCTTCCCTTTTGCAAGGCATTATGAGAAATTCTACATTCTACACTTGTAAATTGGCTACACTCAACTGTTTTCAATAAGCATCCAAGGAAATCTTCTAATTTCACTGATTTGGGTGTTAATAAATGAAATATGATGTGCTCCATAAGACATTTTGGAAGAAATGCAACTATGAAAACACAGGCACAATTTACAGTATTGGTAAACTAGATCTGGACCACGAGATTTTGATGACAGAGAGACTCAACATAAGAGGGGGACCTCAGCTTGTTCTGCTGATATTGTTAAAATCATTAATTGCCAATACTAAGAATATAATTTTGCATAATCCCAAATGCAATAAGCTCCTTTACTAGCTAGAGGTTTTTCTTTAGAAAGTGCTCGGTTTTTTCCTGGCTTCAGCTAAGATCTTACAGCCCCCTTGGGAGAGAATGGCAGGGAGAGGAAAAAAGAAAAGAACAATCTGAGCTGGTTTTTCTTGCCAGAGAGTCATAAAATAGAACTAAGATGGAAGAATTATTAGTTTCCACCCTGCTCTACTTGCTGCCTATGTAGAATTGTTCCCTATGGCACATTATGTAGTGTTTCATCCAGACTTATTTTAAGTGTTCAGCTCAATTTCAGCCATGAAACCACAGCTAACGAATAATCTCCTTTGGCTTATTTTTATCACATTCTCAAGTATGCATTAAAATTAGCATAATTGATAGTGTAATTAAAGATGTCAGCACAGCTCTGAATACAGGGTCTTCTAGTTTACTTGTGCTCCACGCTGGTGGAATCTTAGAACAGGAACTTTTACTCAAAGCTTTCTGCCAACATTACATTGGGTTATTTTAAAGATCTTTTAATTCCTGAATTATTGTCCAGGAGATCACAAGGTATTTTAAAAACTTTTACAGTTACAATCATAGTCTCCTATGAAAACCAGGTAAGGACACAATTACACCTGCTCCCATTCCACCAGTCCATTTCTGTGTATAAAATTGATCCCAGTCAGGAAGGTAGAGCCTCCCGATGCTTCTTGTGTAAAAATCGACCTACAGTAGCACAATGGGAGCACAACCACCTCAACAGGCACAGCAATTGTCAAAGCTTAAGCACCTGCCATTAAGAAAACATTTCTCTTTAAGCTGTGAGGAAGGACATAGGCTCACTATAGCTCCAAAAAGAGTGGCAGCCTTACACTTCCTTTTCACATAAACCCTGTGTCATTAAGATTCTGAGCACCAGCACTAAATTCAGTAGGAGCTGTTAAAATGACTGGGTGAATGAAGTTAATGAAGAACACTCCTACACACCATACCAGTGGGGCTTTTTTCCCTTCATTTATGTCCTGATGGACCCAGAGTGACAATTACCCCATTTCAAAGATGACACTGGTTGCAGTAATCTTCCTCACAGCTTAATGTTTATTATGTTAACAACATAATTAAGGACTGTGCTCGTTTCACAGTCAACTTTTCTACCATGCAAAATTTGTCGTTGAAGCTAATTTGGTTTACAGGATGTTCTTATGCTCTTGTGCATTCAGTAAGAGATATTTTTGTACTCTCCCCTTGTACTATCCAACAGCAAACACTTGCTGCCCTCAAACCAGGGTAGCACATTCATGAAGCTGAGCACTAACTCACATGTGAACATTATGAGGTGGGAGCATACTTTTAAATCTTTGGTAATTAGTGCCTTTTTTATCTGCTAAAGCAGAAAATACCCTTCCCATTGTACCATAAACTTCTCACAGCTAGGGGAACACTGCCACAAATGTATTTGCTTTCAGATATTCTGCTGAATATTGTGTAGTAACACAATGAGTGGTCTTTTCTCAAGTTATGAACAAGCCAGACAAAATTCTCACGGTTGTTGTTGAATTCAGATACAGAAGTTTTACTCTCTCCTCAGATTAAGTAGAAAGCAGATAGTTTTATATTTTATTCTGACATTTTTACTATCTCTGTTTTTCCTAAAGAGCAAACTAAAGCAAAGGTAGAGCTGGGAATAACTGAGAGGGTGAAGCATATATATCCCCAGTTTGAAGGGTCCTTGGTTATCACATGAACTCAGAAGTGTTTCTCATTTGGTGCACAGCAGAGCTGTAGAATGTCCATATGCTTGAAGATAACTGCACTAAGATTCTAATCAAGGATGATGTACAAGAATAATGCAGTGGCAAAAAAGAGATCTTGATTTCCATACTTACATAGAGGCATTTTAGTTATAAGAGACCTTAATGAGAATTAACGGAATGTTTCCATCTTTTTAACAGTTTTTTCAATAAAAGATGTTCTGTAAGTCCAAACTCTTGACGTGTATAAACCAGAAACAGAAGTTTTTTACTTGTACAGATAATTATTAGGCCTGAGTTTATGGCTATCCTTTCAAGAGTCGTGAAGGAATTACTGTTTCAACATAATTCGTACAAATAGTAAAAATACATTTGTAAATATGGTACCTTATGTTGATTTCTGGTATGTAAGACAAGCAAAAGAATTTATTTGTACCTGTTATTTGGCACAATTCCATTATCATTTTTCATTTAATTCTTGCAAATGCTCCTTTGCTGCATTTCCTCTACCTTATAGATCTCCTCTCGCTCAGCTTCCTTTTCATGAATCCATTATAAAAGATACTTTACCTGTCTTATGCTTCAAAATACCTTTGTTTCAAAGAGAGAAGATAAAAGAGGATAAAAACCATCAGAAGTAAGCCTTGATAACGAGGCAGACTTTGAAGCTCTGATAAAAATACAGCACAATGCTTTCTAACAGATTTTTAATTTAAACTCTCACATTAAAACAGAATAATTACTAGACCCAGTGGCAACACAGAAAGAAACATGGCTTAAGTGTGTATCTCCATGGCATTGCTTCCTTCCCTGTTTCTTTAACATTTCCGATGTGGTTCTGGAAACTACCACCTGTAAAAAGCTTTTTGAAAACATGATCAGTTCATACAAAACTGATTTAGACAAACAGTACAAGTTATATCAAGAAGGACACTTTGGAAAAATATGTTTGGATTGCATTTCAATACAGTTTACTCTAACAGGTATATCTCAAATGTGTGAGTGGACAGATTTACCCTGATGTTCTTAAAGATCACGAAATGTAGTGGAAAAATACTGCCAACTAGCATACCATGAGAGCAAAGCCCTTTTGGTGTCCATGTCATCCCCTAACAGCAACATATGGTCTAAATGTAATTTGCTGTCAGTAGTTATTAGGAAAACATCACATCTCTCTTGGTAACAAAAATTAAGAACGCAGGTCATGGAGGTCATGAGTTTTTAATGCCACTCAAAAGTAATTAGAAATTTGCATAAGTTACCTTGGATTGCTTTAGAATTAAAGCCATAATTAAGGTAACATGTAAGTTGATATTTTCAGATGAACCACAAACATTCCGGTAGTAAAGTCATCTGGCCAATGAAAAATAAATGGAAAACATCACATGGGAAGAATGGGAATGTAGTCCACAAGGAACTTGTGCTGAATTGGGACTTCCACTGTGGACCATTAACCTCAGCAGAGCAAATGACTGCATGCTTAAATTGACTCTGAATCAGGGGGACCTGAATTGGAGTCTGATTAGACATTAATAAATTATAACTTCTAAGGATGGTCTTAGTTCTTTGGAAGAGTGAGTTCTAAAGAGCTAGATCTAATTTCAACAAGTGTGGGTACCTATCAGGTTTGTTCAGCTTAATTCACTGTATTTCTGACTCGGGAAGATAAGTAGATAAAAGTGCTAGTTCATTTTAAAATATCAATCCTACTTATTTCTTACTACTTTTTAAAATCATTAATGTATTTTGAAATAGACACTCTCAAAAATCTATATCTCTAATATAATCCAATGAGATTAAGTTTTTCAGCTGTAGCAATGCCTGAGTTTGAGTAGACAAGAGTGTAAGCATATAAAAAAGTTAAGTTTATTCCATGTTAAATGAAAATAGAAAGTGTGAAATGAACTGTATTAATAGTCAAAGTGAAGCATAACCACTTCATCCACAATTTTTGTACAGTTATATGTATAGTCAAGACTCTTAATTCATGTGTGTAATTATAGTTGGCAAATACTAGTATAAGCCAATATTCTGTACAACTATCTTTCCATCTGCAATTCTGGATGGAAACTAGGAAAAATGCCTGAGAATAATATCTACAAGTTGGAGGTTATGGCACTGAATAACGAGAATGACAAAGTGAAAGCAATGAAGATCTGATTGAGTGACAACCACTGACAAAACTTGGGAAGAAAAGGTTGTGGAAGCAAGGAGGCAAGAAAAAGCAAAAGTATTCCTAATCACTTCTACTATGTATAAACTGATGTGATGCTTAAAAATAACCAACACGCTGTCATCTCACACTTCCAAATACAACTTCCCAAAGCAGTTTCTAGTGCATGTTTCTGACAGCCACGAATCAGAGATCTGCTATTTGGCATGAAAATCTAGAAACCAAATCGTACATTGCCAGCATAAATGTACCAAAAGCAGTGAGAGTTTGAAGGCAATATGTCAAGTTGTCCACACAGCACTCTAGACTGAATATTTTGTCAAGATGTGTGTCGCACAGACAACAGAAGAATAGTTTAAAGGAATATAGCCCTTCCAGTGAAATAATTCAATGTAATTACAAATCACTTATCCATTGCTGTGGATTACCTGGAGGTCTAGTACACCTTAAATGGACAGATTCTTCAACTTATTTTTTAACCTCCATAGAAGGTCGGTGCCCTACCCATAAATTTTACTCTTCCTTCCAGATAAATGAGGCAATGACCCTATTAACTGTTTTCTTGAGTGGCTCAGTGATGGCACAGTGCTCACTTTGTAGAGGATGTTACAAATACAGTAATGATATGGCCTGACAAGACGCTTGACTGCACATTATTTAATGCTCACAGGGCCACTAAGTGTGCAGTGAAATTTGTGCTCATAAGATAAACTAGGCAGCATTGGCAATTGTTTCATTCAGTGCCTGGAATTCTCAGAGGAGCTTACCTAAATCATCTCAGTCCTGATGGGCCAGCAGTGTGAGCAGAGGAGAAAAGGACAGAAACAGGGAGGGTAAAAGAAAAGGGAGGGAAGGGACTCAGAGCAGACTTGAGTCAGACATGTTAGATAAATTCTGAAATCTAACCTAATCAAGGAAGGCATTCTGGGGTGCTCCTTAAGTTCTGAGACACCAGCAGGAAAAGCCTGAAAAAAACAATTTTCATGTGCTAAGTTTATACTTATGAGCATCACAGACTCAGCTCATCACAGACAACACTGCAGGAATCAAAATTGGCAATATTCCTTGTTGAAAATGCCATTACTATGCTTCAGTCAACTTTCAATTTAGAAGAGCAGAGGCACATTCATCATATTTCCATTGCAAACAAATTTTTGAGGTCATTGCTTTACAACGGTCATTTCTCCACCACATCACTACTATTCCACAAACTATTCCACAATCACTATTCCACAAACATTACACATACATACCCTGGGCACGTGTCAGTTCAACAGCTTGAGGCTTTTGGTACAGAAGGCTGAAAGGAACTACCCTGGTCTTTAATAGCATCTGCGAGCGCTTCGCAGTGTTGTCAGGAATAAAAGACCTTAAACACCTGGCTGAAAAATACAGAGCCTTCATTTACATCATTTGGATGCTTTACCTTCTGCCATTCTGAATATTTTTTTTTCTTTTTTAAACAACTCTGATGATCCTGAAATAGTAACAATAGAAAAAATATGGGTAGCATGTCTGGGACATTTGCCATAAATGAAGTAACAGCTGTGGAATACCCTAGGATTGGTTCCACTTGTTCTTTGATAACTGCTGTTCAGAGAAGTCAGAAAGAGCAAAAAAACATGGGTAAAAGAAGAGTGAAGAACTATTGCTCCCTAGTGCCTAAAAAAAGTAATCCCTTGACTAGAGAGCAGAGTGTTACTGTAAAGGAAAAACAATTAGATAATCCATGTATCTCTAGCATTTAGCTGTAAGCAGCACAATATGTTTTACAGTATTCTTAACATTTTGCTCCAAGGCAAAGTATTTTCAGGAATATTGACTGATACAAAATAAAAACTGCTTCCTACATTCAATCATGCTTCAACTATCTAGCAAATAATTCATAGATAATAGTAAAGTAGCAAAGGCAACTGTCAGAAGCTTGATTGCACTATCTGTGTTGTGTGCTTTCATTACAGTGTTTACCAAGAATGGATTAATTTTAGGTGATATTGCATTTGAATTTAGTGTTCATATTATGAATAAATTATCATGGAATTTTAATGTGTGGACTGCTTTAAATATATTTTCATTCATGTATCAAGGAGTACAAGTGCAGGAAATAGTATGTTTATCCATTCTTAAGGAATTAAGAACATAATCGCCTTGCGATTGTAAGCTGTTTTGTTCTATTTTATTTATTATTTGACATAGTACTTTGGGTTTCTACATTGGGTTATAGCATTTTCTGGCAGAAGATGAACCTGATGTAATTTTAACTGTTCTAGGCTGTTACTGCTGTTGCAGCCAGTGCTCCGTTTATTGTCCAAACCACAAAAATTACAATGTGTCTTCAACTAAAATTACTCGTTATTTCTCATAGTTGTTTAAATATTACTCTAAAATTATCTTATTTTAAATATAATACCTCTGTAGTGTACTTCCGAAGTCCTTTTAAGACATTAAAAAGTAATCTAAGATTTCATTAAAAAAAAAACACACATTTTTTTGTATTTTGACACATTTCAAACAAGACCTTCTGTGCTTGACCACAGTAACCAGGACAGTGTCAGTCCCATTGCTGTGCAGAACCACATACCAATGCCTGACCAAAATGGACTCCTGCATTTATTTAGTACTCCAAGAGTTTGGCACCACTGTTCTCTCTTCCTCATGCAGAGACCTCGCTCTTCAGCTGTTAACCCTGGCTGGCCTCACTTTGCCCACAGGAGTCAGAACACATTCAATCACTCTGCCCTCCTCCTGAGGAGAGGGCAAGCAAAATGCCCAGGAGGACCCTCCACTCAAGCAAATTTGAGATTTGCTACCTAGAGGAGAGAGCTGAACTGTGAAAAGGTCAACGTACCCAGCCTCTGAAAGAGGGGGAGGAAAGGGAAAAGCACCTCAGCCCTGCTTGCACAGCCACCACTCCACAGAGATCCTCTGGACCCCAGTCAGGACAATACTGGGAACAGGCTGGCTCTGCCAAGGGCTCCCCCCTGCAGCTTTACAGCCCTGAAGTGTTTACTTGTGTAAGAATTTGCAGTGATCTGCCCCACATCAGTGTGACTGCCCTGTGTTGGGTTCTTACTGAATGTTGGTTTTGGTACTGGCAGCATTTGAAATAGTCTCCTGACACAAGCAGTGGGTTCTGGCCTGTCGTGTCCAGCAATAACGAGCTCCACCTTAACGGAGCACAGATCGATTTCCCTGCCATTTGTCAGCCCTTACTCATTTCACAGCACTACAATAAGATCAGCAGTGCTATAACCATGCCACCCAGATCATTGAAATATACACTCTGATATAATAAAGTGACACACTTTGCATTTAAGCAATGGTCTAGCAAAAAAAAAAAAATTCCTGATAGTGCAGAAACAATTTCTTCTGATAAGATTGATGGCAGTGTCAAGCAGGAAAAGAATAATTAGTTTTGCTCTGGTTTTATGTAAAAAGCATTATAAGTGTAAAATATTACCCATGCTGTTCACTCTAATGAGTTAAAAAATAAAAAGCATAATAATTTACTTATGCAAAAAAAAATGAGAATATCAGAAAGATCACGAGAAACTAATTTTTACTTTATTTTCTCTATAGAGCATGCACTGATAACATCTATACACTATGGGTGGGTTTGACCAGTTATAAAAATCAAGGAGTATAAATGACCATAAACACATAAAAAAATTTTAAAAACCTGAAACAAAACCAACCATTAAAGGGTGGTAGGCAACTTCAGTACTTATATCCTCCCTAATATCATTAACCCCTGTTCAGTTTATATATAGGAATATTCAAACCTGATGATTTTTATCAAATCAGCATTATTTTCATGTATTTAATTTCAAGATAGTGAAATTATCCTATTCAATTAACTCAGGTTGCACCTTTGGGTTTGATAGTCTTCAGCAGACCAAGGTTTTCATAAAGTTCTTTGAGCACTTTCTGAAACCATGTAAACTTTTGTATCTTACACATCCAATAGTACAGAGAATCAGAGTTTTAAAATACTGGTGAAGAAGGACTTCTGTTTTGCTTGTTCAAATTTCGTTGCCTAATGTTTTAACTTCTAAATACCACCATTCTGCAAGGAGTTCTTACAGTGTGTCAGAGTGGACACATGTTACTTATAATGCCCCTGTCAAGTCTTACATCTCCCAGTATTGCCTCATTCCCAAGCTGCTCCATATCTTTGATCTTTGCACCCATCCCAGCATTATTTGTTGGTTGGTTTTGGGTTCTTTTTCATATATGTGAGGATAAGGTGGTAGGAAATACACAACTTAAGGATACATGGACATGAGAAAATAGGTCACTACTGTATTTGCATTGTCATTGAAGACTGACTTTTTTAAGTACTAGCAGAATTTTCAGACAAATTCTTACAAGAAATTTTCAGCCAATCCACAAGGACAGATGACTACTTAGTTTCTCCGACAGTTATTCAAACAGAAATTCATAGAATCGGGATTGTTTAGGTTGGAAGATACCTCTGTATCATCCAATCCCATTGTTAACCCAGCACCACTGAACAGTAACTCTGGGATCTAAGGATCTCTCTGTCCCAGAGCATTTCTGTTGTCACAGCCTGGGTGACAGTGTGTTAACAAAAAGTCATTTCTACGTGAATCTGGTGCCACAAGCGGACAAGACAGCTCTTTCACCGAGTTAGACCACAAAGTACAGCTGAAGAGTGTTTTGTATCACCTTAAAATGAACACCTGACACTGGAAACATAATATAGTCAAAACTAGAGGATTAAAAGCAAGGGTGTGTATATTGCCCAAGCTCAGGGGTTTATCCTCAGGGACTCACCGTCCAACACCTCACACAGACAATGGTGAAAACCATCCAGGAGACCAGATTAGAGAACTTGGCTCTGAACTGCGACTGGCACAGAGGATGTACAGAGAGAGTGCAGCAGAGACAGGGATGATGGAGTTGTTATCACACCCAAAGTGACATTTGAGTGGTGGATTCCAAAATGCAAGGGTGACAGCTCTCTGGGACAGACAAGGGGACTCGCTGGAACTAATTAGATGCAGATCAGATCAACAGAGCTGCCTTTTGACACACTGGTCTTTTGTAGGTATAGCATGTAAAGACCTCTCTCCAGTGCAGACCTCTCCTGTGCAAATGTGGAGAGATTAACATCTCTAGAACTGCCAAAAGCACAGAGTAGAAGAAAATGAAGAGTCATGAAGTTATCACACAGATTCATTAACCAAATGATTGGCGCTTTCCTATTGCTGCTGTCATGAAAAAGGACAGGAAGACAGATTCACATTTATCTTAAACACCTCATAGGAGCAATTCTCAGGGAAAGTACATCATCTTGTCTCTGAGAGATGTCTGGCGCTAACGTATTTTCAAGATAACAGGTGCTAACTGCAGAAAGAGCAACTTCTATTAAGTACGAATTACTAAGAAAACTTGGTATTTTCCATGGGGTTATTGTTATTTCCAATCTGAGCATAATTACAGATGTTAGAAGTGCAACCACTGAAGGACTAGATATCAACAAACAGGACCTAAATAACACAGACAATCCTAAGAAAAGCTAATTAAAAAAACCTTTTGTTTTCAATTTTATAAAAAAAA